>NC_137332.1:110421739-110869239 GCF_965287045.1 Carcharhinus amblyrhynchos | reverse complement strand
TGCTGCCACTGTGTATGCTGAAAGAGGGAATCCATTTTTGAGGTGATCTGCGGAAGCTGCTTTGTCCTGGGGTGGCGTCAAGCCTTTTGAATGTTGTTGGAGCTGCACCCATCCAGTCAAGTGGGGAGGATTGCATCGTACTCCTGACATGTGCTTTGTAGATGGTGGGTGGCATATCCACTTTGGTAGCAATAATAGGAAGGCAGATTATTATTTGAATGGGTATAAATTGAGAGAGGTAGATCCTCAGCAAGACCGTGGTTTCCTCATGCATCAGTTGCTGAAAGTAAGCACACAGGTATAGCAGGTGGTAAAGAAGGCGAATGATATGTTGGCTTTTATAGCTAGAGAATTTGAGTATCGGAATAGGGGATGTTTTGCTACAGTTGTATAAGGTGTTGGTGAGGTGTATTGTGTACAGTTTCCTTGTCCTTATCTGAGGAAGGATGTTCTTGCTTTTCAGGGAGTGCAGAGAAGCTTTACCAGGCTGATTCCTGGGATGGCACATCTGACATATGAGGAGAGACTAAATTGCTTGGGATTATGATCATTGGAATTTAGAAGAGTGGTGAATTTGCAGAATTCACTAGCACAGAAAGAAGTTGATGCCAAAATGTTATGTGATTTCAAGAAGAAATTAGATATAGCTCTTGTGGGTTAAAGGGATCAAAGGCTAAGCGGGGGGAGGCGGGATATTGAATTTGATGATCATCCATGATTAAAATGAATGGCAGAGTAGGCTCGAAGGGCTGGGTGGCCTACTGTGCTTCTAGTTTCTATGATAGGCTTTGGTTATTAGGAGGTTACTCAGTACAGGATTCCTAGCCTTTGATCTGCTCTTATATCTACAGTATTGACATAGCTGTTTCTGGTCAGTGATAAGCTCCCAGGGTATTGATGTTGGGGCAGTCAGTGCTGGTTATATAATTGAATGTGTTACTGACTGCCAAAACTAGCCCTTTACGATAGGGGAAAGCCAAAGTTCAGAGTTTGCGGATAAAGCAATACAACATTACAGTTGAGCAAAGGTTCACAACAAGTTGCATTTAGGCCTTTATTATCATTAAAACAACAGCTCAAGATGCTTCACATGGGTGATTGGCAGGTTAAATGTGAGGCAGAGTCACATAAGGAGAAGTTAAGACAGAAGACCCAAAATTTAGTCAAAGGGATAAGTTTAACGGAGCATCTTAAAGGAGCCCTGGAGAGGTTCAGGGACGGAATCCCATAGCTTAGGCCCCAGGCAGCTAAAGACACTGCTGACAATAGTGGGGGTGATTCAAATCCTGAGGCACAGAGTACAGACAATCCAGAGAATTTTAGGGGCCGGAAGAGGTTGCAGAGAAACAGGGAGAGAGTGAAGGTGAAGGGTGAAGTAGATTAAAGAGCTGTGGTTAGGTGAGGTCACACAGCAACTTCAAAAGCCTGTAGATTGTAGAAAGGCAGCAAGACTGAGGAACAGAAAGTGATCTTCAATTGGAGAATAATGGGATAAAATGAGTTAGAGAACGAGATAGCATAATGAGGCAGGTTAGAAGTCTGACTTTGGCGGTGGTACAAAACTTGCCTTATCTCATTGATGATCTGTATGTTCAATTGCCTGTGTTTGGTTGTGCGAGTCTGGTAACTTATCTATGCTCACTGTGCTCGATTAGTTAAGCCTGGGTGTTGACTCAGAGCAAAGTAAACAGAGTGAAACTACCAAAAGCTGGGCTGCAAGTGTGAGTGCAGACTATTTGAGACTGCAGATAGACACAAAAACACTGCAAATAAATATTCTTGCACACTAAGAAAGTTGTGTCATCTTTACGCTGCTGTAAGATATATAAAATATACAATGCATCCATCACATTTTATTGGATAATCACACGACTGAAGCAGCTTGGGACACTTTGCATTGAAGATGCTGCAAGATTTGTTTTCATTCATTAGTGGGACATGGGTGTCACTGGCTGGCCAGCATTTATTGCCCATCTCTAATTGCCTGAGGGCAGTTGAGAGTCAACTACATTGCTGTGGCTCTGGAGTCACATGTAGGCCAGACCAGGTAAGGCATAGTGAGGCAGATTTCCTTCCCTAAAGGACATTAGTGAACCAGATGGGTTTTTCCAACAATGGTTTCATGGTCATCAGTAGATTCTTAATTCCAGATTTTTTTTATTGATTTCAAATTGCACTATCTGCTGTGTGGGATTCGAACCTGGGTCCCCGGAATATTAGCCACATTTCTGGATTAATAGTCTGGCGATAATACCAGTAGACCATCACCTCTCCATACCGGTTGTTGTCGAGAGAATGTCCATCCAAAATGTCGTGTTCTACCCCTCAGCACTAACCACCCTGACATTGATGAGTACAGAATGAAAAAGTGGGAGGTCAACATCATGTCATAACTGAAATAATGTTGCTTCAACAATTCTGCTCCTCCAAATACTTTGCTACGGGTGGCCCAGTGGCACAGTGGTTAGCACTGCTGACTAACAGTGCCAGGGATCCTATTCCCAGCTAGGGCCACTGTCTGTGTGGAGTCTGCACATTCTCCCCGTGTCTGCGTGGGTTTCCTCCGGGTGCTCCGGTTTCCTCCCACAGTCCGAGAGACATGCTAGTTAGGTGCACTGGACGTGCTAAATTCTCCCTCAGCGTACCCGAACAGGCACTGGAGTATATGGACAGGGGGATTTTCACAGTAACTCCATTGCAGTGTTAATTTAAGCCCACTTATGACACTAATAAATAAACTTTAAAAACCTTAAATTGCCCGATAATATCCAAAACAGTCTGAAAGATGTGCTGGTTAGGGTGCATTGGCCATGCTAAATTCTCCCTCTGTGTACCCGAACAGGCGCTGGACTGTGGCGACAGGGGGATTTTCACATAACTCCATTGCAGCGTTAATTTAAGCCCACTTATGACACTAATAAATAAACTTTAAAAATCTTAAATTGCCCGATAATATCCAAAACAGTCTGAAAGATGTGCTGGTCATGGTGCATTGGCCATGCTAAATTCTGCCTCTGTGTACCCGAACAGGCGCTGGAGTGTGGCGACAGGGGGATTTTCACAGTAACTTCATTGCAGTGTTAATGTAAGCCTAACTGTGACAGTAAAATAAACTTAAATTTCTCCTTTTGTAGGATTTCTTGGTTAACCCGAAGTACAGCTCTGATGAAGATCTGGAAGATAAACTCAAAGCATTCAAACGTAAGGCTTTTGTTCACTGCTGGTTTGGTACAGATTGATGAGTGCGAGCTTTAAATGTGGGGCGGGCGGATTTTAGCTTGTTCAGTTTGGGGGAAGAAGGTGAGGTGGGGTAGAACTCACTAAATTGCTGCTCAGAAAGTTCAGGCAAAGAGTGATGGTCATCCTCATGCGTGGGCCTACCTTTGCCCTCCAACAACTGTATGACAGTCACTCAGGCACCTGCGCACCCAAGTCCCATGTGACCCACATTGACCAATACACACACACACACACACACACACACACACACAGAGCAATGCCTCAATTTTAGAGTTTTCATCCTCAATGTCAAATCCCTCCCAATGCCTCGTCCACAGCCTCTCCAAGGAACAGCCGTCAGTCTCCCATTACTTAGGGATCTCTGCAATCCTCCAAGTTTGGCAACTCGGGCATCCCTGACGATCGTCCTTTCTCCAATGATGGCCACGCCTTCATTGGGCTGCATGCTGGCGCAGTGGTTAGCACTGCTGCCTCACAGTGGAGGGACCCAGATTTGATCCCCAGCTTGGGTCACTGGCTCTGTGGAGTCTGCATGTTCACTCCGTGTCTGCGTGGGTTTCCTCCGGGTGCTCCGGTTTCCTCCCACTGTCCAAAGATGTGCGGGTTAGGTGGATCGGCCATGCCAAATTGCCGCTGAGTGTGAGGGGGGCTAGCTAGGGTAAATATGTGGGGTTACGGGGGTAGGGCCTGGGTGGGGTTCTGGTCAAGGCAGATTCGATGGGCTGAATGGCCTTCTTCTGCACTGTAGGGATTCTATGTAGGGATTCTTTGAAATCATGGGATGAGTTAAGGACATAATGAAGAAAGACATTGAAGAGGGTGGCCCAATGGTTAGCACTGCCGCCTCACAGTGCGAGGGATCTGGGTTCAATTCCAACCTCGGGTCACAGTCTGTGTGGAGTCTGCACCTTCTCCCCATGTCTGCATGGGTTTCCTCCAGGTTCCTCCCACAGTCCAAAGATGTATGGGTTATGTTGATTGGTCGTGCTAAATTGCTCCTGAGTGTCAGGGGAACCAACAGGGTAAATGCATGGGGTTACGGGGATAGGGATGGGGTGGGATTGTGGTCAGTGCAGAGTCGACGGGCCAATTCTACGATTGCCCTGGGCCGCAAGCGTTGGAATTCCTTCCCGAAATTCCTTCTCCTCTTTTATGGTGCACTTAAAATGTTTTTTATGAATTAATTTGTATTTATATTTAATTCCCATCGAATCTCAGCAAACACTCTTTTCTTCTATTGCTTTCCAGAGAAGTACATGGAGTTCGACCTCAATAACCAGGGAGAGATTGGTGAGTTTGACATTTCTCGGTGGTCGCCGGACATGGTGAAAGCGTTTTGTGATTCTTCTCCCATTACCCTACATTCTGCTCCCGTTACCGTAGACCCATAGAATGCCAACAGTGCAGAAGGAGGCCATTTGGCCCATCAAGTCTCTGAAAGAGCATCTTATCCAGGCGCTCTTGCATGCCCCATCATCTTAATCCCATGAGTTTACCATGGCTAATCAACCTAACCTTTCGATATTATTGGGCAAGTTAAAGTTTTTAAGCTTATTTAAAAGTAGGCTCACACTAACACTGCAACGCTGTGAAAATCCTCTACTCGCCACACTCCAGCGCCTGTTTGGGCACACTGCGGGAGAATTTAGCATGGCCAATGCACCTAACCCAGGTCCCTGGAGCTCTGAGACAACAAGTGCTAGCCATTGTGCGCACCGTGCCACCATGGGACTCTGATGGGAATTTCCGAGGAAGGCGATTGGGAGTGACGGCAGATGCCGAGGACTCAAGAGGTGGGTATTGGAGGTCGGATGTGAGCTAGGCTGTGTCATGTCGACGCATAGTCAGAAGATTTTTCCCATGGTGGAAGAGTCTAGGGAGTGTAAGTTTAAGGTGCGAGGGGCAAGGTTTAAAGGAGATGTACAAGGGGAGTTTTTTTACACAGAGGGTGGTGGGTGCCTGGAACTCACTGTGGGGGAGGTAGTGGAAGCAGATATGATGGTGACTTTTAAGGAGCGTCTTGTCAAACAGGATGGGAATAGAGGCATATGGTCCCCAGAAGGGTAGGGGGTTTTCGTTCAGTTGGGCATCATGGCTGGTACAGGCTTGGAGGGCTGAAGGGCCTGTTCCCGTGCTGTAATTTTCTTTGTCCTTCGGCACAATGTCAAAACTTTTCCTGTCCTCCTCTCACTCAGATATCATGGGGCTGAAGAGGATGCTGGAAAAACTGGGAGCAGCCAAGACCCACCTGGAACTGAAGAAAATGATCAAGGAGGTGGCGGGAGAGATGAGCGAGACCATCTCGTACTCGGACTTTGTGAAGATGATGCTGGGAAAACGGTCTGCCATTGCCAAGATGTAAGTCCAGCAATTCCGAGAGCGTGCAGTCGGCCGATTCCTGGGATGAGGGGGCTTTGTCTTAGAGGGCAGGTTGAGCAGGTTGGGCCTGTACTCATTGGAGTTTAACAGGTGATCTTATTGAAACATTAAAGATCCCGGGGGGGCTCGAGAGGGTGAATGCTATTTCCTTCCTCTGGACGTCTAGACAAGAGAGGACATGGTTTAAAATTTAGGGCTTCCAATTTAAGAGGGAGTTAAGAGGGAATTTTTTCATTTGGAATGTTGTAGCCATCTGGGGGTAATTGTTGGGGACAGTGTAGTGGGAAATCTAGTCTATATCTAACCCCGTGCTGTATCTGTCCTGGGAGTGTTTGTTGGGACAGTGTACCTGTCCTGGGAGTGTTTGATGGGACAGTGTAGAGGGAGCTTTACTCTGTATCTAACCCTGTGCTGTACCTGTCCTGGGAGTGTTTGATGGGACAGTGTAGAGGGAGCTTTACTCTGTATCTAACCCCGTGCTGTACCTGTCCTGGGAGTGTTTGATGGGGTCAGTATAGAGGGAGCTTTACTCTGTATCTAACCCCGTGCTGTATCTGTCCTTGGAGTGTTTGATGGGACAGTGTAGAAGGAGCTTTATTCTGTATTTAACCCCGCGCTATTCCAGTCCTGGGAGTGTTTGATGGGGTCAGTGTAGAGGGAGCTTTACTCTGTATCTAACCTTATGCTGTACCTGTCCTGGGAGTGTTTGATGGGGTCAGTGTAGAGGGAGCTTTACTCTGTATCTAACCTTATGCTGTACCTGTCCTGGGACTGTTTGATGGGGATAGTGTAGACGGAGCTTTATTCTGTATCTAACCCCGTGTTGTACCTGTCCTGGGAGTGTTTGATGGGACAATGTAGAGGGAGCTTTACTCTGTATTTAACCCCGTGCTATACCTCTCCTGGGAGTGTTTGATGGGGTCAGTGTAGAGGGAGCTTTACTCTGTATCTAACCTCATGCTGTACCTGTCCTGGGAGTGTGTGATGGGGTCAGTGTAGAGGGAGCTTTATTCTGTATCTAACCCCGTGCTGTACCTGTCCTGGGAGTGTGTGATGGGGACAGTGTAGAGGGAGCTTTGCTCTGTGTCTAACCCCGTGCTGTACCTGTCCTGGGAGTGTTTGAGGGGGGCAGTGTAGAGGGAGCTTTATTCTGTATCTAACCCCGTGTTGTACCTGTCCTGGGAGTGTTTGAGGGGCAAGTATAGAGGAATCTTTACTCTCCATCTACCGCTGTGCTGTATCTGTCCTGGGAGTGTTTGATGAGCACAGTGCAGAGGGAGCTTTACTCTGTATCTAACCCCGTGCTGTACCTGTCCTGGGAGGGCTTAATGGGACAGGATAGAGAGAGCTTTACTCTGTATCTAACTCCTTGCTGTATCTGTTCTGGAAGAATGTTTAATGTTGAAATAAGTTATTCAGAAGATAAAATCCCTTCTCACTTTTTAGGAATAATACATTCCTATAATACTTTCAGTGGCTGAAGTGAAGGTGTGTATTTGAGATTCAGTATGTACTGGATTAAGCGAAGATGATGATATTATTTCTGATTCTCTCCGCACAGAATTTTGTTGTATGAAGAGAAAGCAAAGGACCCCGAGAAGCCCACCGGCCCCCCGACAAAGAAAACCTTCAGCGACCTCCCATAATCCTTCTGTTTCGCCAGCGTTGACCTCAAGATGGAGCTTCTGACCCACACACGCCCTTCATCATCAAGATTGCCTAATTCCACCTCTGTAACATTGCTGGCCTCTGCTGGTCGCAACCGCCTCAGTCCATCTGATATTGAAACCCTCATTCACACTTTCTGTCCACACAGTGTTGTCCACTCTCATGCTCTCCTGGCCAGCCTCCAACATTTGGCCCTCTGTGAACTCCGACCCATTTAAACCCCTTCTGCCATCTTTCTCCATGTCCCATTTACCCCCTGCCCCGCTCTGCTCACTGGCCTACACTGGCGCCTAGTTGGGCACTGCCCTAATTTTTAATGCCCTGATCCTCCCTCTGGGACTTCTCCTGTTCTTAGATATTAGAGTCCTGATGGTGCAGAAGGAGGCCATTCGGCCCTTCGAGTCTGCACTGATACCAATTTCACCCAGGCACCATCGCCACATATTTACCTTGTTCAACCCTTGACATTAAGGGGCAATTTATCATGGCCAATCCACCTAACCTGCTCATCTTTGGACTGTGGGAGGAAACTGGAGCACCTGGAGGAAACCCACTCCGACATGGGGAGAACATGCAGAGTCCGCACAGTCATCCATAGCCGGAATCCTGGCTCCCTGGTGCTGTGAGGCAGCAGTACTTACCATTGTGCCACAATGCTGCCCACCTAATAGTCCAAGATCAATATTTTAAAATAAATTAAAACATAATTGATATTTCATTTAAAATGATGTAATAAGTAAACAGTGTGATTAAAATCTTCCACATGGCCATTGTCATAATGTCTTTAACTTTATAATTTGAACTATGTACAGTAGCTTCAAGGCTATTTTTATGCAGATATTAGGAGCAAGAGAGTAGCAAGTCGGAAAGTAGATTCACTCAAGGACTATGGAGGAAAGTGATGCGTGGAGCCAGAGGGAGTGGGTGAAATCCTTTATGAGTACTTTGCTTTGGTATTCACTGAGGAGAAGGGAGTGATGGATGTTGCAGTCAGGGATAGCTGTGTGAAAGCGCTAATGTCTATATATCAAAGGAGGAAGTGTTGAGCATCTGAAATTGCATTAGGGTAGACAAGTCCCCAGGGCCAGATGGAATCTATCCCAGGTTACTGTGGGAGGCAAGGGAGGAAATAGCTGGGACCTTAACAGATATCTTTAGATCCTCTTTTTGATCCTTGCCTCTGCTCTTCCTCTTTGACCACAGGTTCCAGAGGACTGGGGAATAGCCAGTGATGTTCTCTTCTTTAAGAAAGGTAGAAAGGATAATCCAGCAAATTATAGAGTGGTGAGCCTGACATCAGTGGTGGGAAACTATTGGAGAAGATACTGAGGGACAGGATCTATGTACACTTGGGAGAAAATGGACTAGTTAGTGACAGGAAGCATGGTTTTGAATGGGGAAGGTCATGTCTCACCAACTGGATTGAGTTTTTTGAACAAGTTAATTGCTGAGGGTAGGGCTGTGCATGTAGTTTATATGGATGATATAAGGCGTTTGACAAGGTCCCACATGGCAGATTGGTACAAAAGCTAAAATCATATGGCACTCTGGGTGGGCTAGTTAGATTGAAACAGGACTGGCTCGGTTATAGATGACAGAGTAGTGGTGGAAGGGTGTTTTTCAGAATAGAGATCAGTAGTTAGTGGTGTTCTGCAGGATCAGTGCTGGAACCCCTGTTATTTGTAGTGTATATATAAATGATTTGGAGGGTAATGTGGGTGGTCTGATTCGTAAGTTTGCAATGACACAAAGATTGGTGGAGTTGCTGATAGCACTGAGGATTGAGAGAGGATACAACAGGATATAGATAGATTGGAGATTTGGGGACAGAAATGGCAGATGAAGTTTAATCTGGACAAATGCAAAGTGATGCATTTTGGAGGATTAAATTTAGATGTGAATTATACTGTAAATGGCAGAACCCTTAAGAAGATTAACATACAGAGGGACCTGGGTGAGCAGGTCCACAGTTCCCTAAAAGTGGCGACAAGGGGACACAAATTCAAGGTGAAGAGGTAAGTTTAAGAGAGATATGTGGGGGACGTTTCTCATGCAAAGAGTGGTGCGTGCCTGGAACGCGACACCAGAGAAGCTGGATCAACACTAATAAAAGCTGATGATCTGGTCATGAACTGTTTATGGGAACTCGCTGGCATGGCATAGTGGCACAGTGGTCAGCACTGCTGCCTCACAGTGCCAAGAATCTGGGTTCGACCCCCGGCTTGGGTGACTGTATGTGTGGAGTCTGCACACTCTGCTCGTGTCTGCGTGGGTTTCCTCCGGATGCTCCTGTTTCCTCCCACGTTCCAAAGATGTGTGGGTCAGGTGGATTGGCGCTGCTAAATTGCCCTTCAGTGTCAGGGGGACTAGCTAGGGTGAATGCATTGGGCATAGGGTCTTGGGTGGGAGTGTGGTTGGTGCAGACTCGATGGCCTGAATGGCCTCCTTCTGCAATGTAGGATTCTATGATCGATGATTCTATAAATTGACTAGCATATTTTGCATTACAGCAGTCATTTCATTCGCTTTGAAGCTCTTTGGAGCATCCTGAGGTCTCAATCGGTGCTGATATTTCTTTGTGATGTGTTGAAACGCAAATTATATTCATGTGGGAGAGATTTCCATGGGTGGAATTCTCCCATCCCACCCACCACTGGAATTCTAGCGGGCAGGACGCAGATGATATAAAGATCCGTGGAAGTCGGGCGGGAATCTCTGGTTTTCAGGTGAGCACAGCCGGAGGATCCCACTATCTGATCATCACTGCAAATCCCTATCCAATAATTTCCTGTCTAAGCCCATCAGTTCCTAGAAAATGAGTCTGGACAGTTGGAGAATAAAAGAATGTTGGAAGCATTGTTGTTCATTTTCTTCCCCTCCTTGTTCAAACTCTTGCCAACTCACCCAAAGGACTCAATGGAAGGGTCACTTTAAATAGTTGGACAGTCCTGATAGTTTAGAGTCCCTTTAAGAAATTGTGACAGTTCTATTGGTATGTGGTCCCTTTAAGAATTTGGTACTGTTCTTGTGTATGGCCATAGAAACGTAGAAACTGGAAGCAGGAATAAGCCATTCAGCCCTTCGAGCCTGCTCCGCCATTCATTTTGATCATGGCTGATCATCAAATTCAATATCCTGATCTTGCTTCCCCCCATATCCCTTGATCCCTTTAGCCCCAAGAGCTTTATCTAATTTCTTCTCGAAATCACACGTTTTGGCCTCAGCTGCTTTCTGAATTCCAAGCATTCACCACCTTCTGGGCGAAGAAACTTTTCCTTGCCTAAAATGTTTACCCCTTATCCTCAAGTGATGACTCCCTACTTTTGGTCCCTTTAAGAGGTGCAGGCTAAACTCTCCCCTAACTTTGGGAGGAGGGGTGGGGGGCATGTGGGGTTACTGGGTGTTCAAGCTGCAGCTATCCTGAGGCTGGAGATGTCCGCCACCCCCTGACTCCAAGCTGGTGGGTAGAGAACAGCCAGTCATGACATAGGGAATGGTAGGGATTGCAACGTTGTAAGAGGGGGAGTTCAATAAAAAATATCTGGGGCTAAGAATCTACTAATGACCATGAAAGCATTGTCGATTGAAGGAAAAACCCATCCTGTTCACTAATGTCCATTTAGGGAAGGAAATCTACCGCCCTTACCTGGTCTGGTCTACATATGATTCCAGAGCCACAGTAATGTGGTTGACTCTCAACTGCCCTCTGAAAGGGCCTAGCAAGCCACTCAATTCAAGGGCAATTAAGGATGGGCATCAAATGCTGGCCCAGCCAGTGTTGCCCAGGTCTCATGAATGAATAAAGGGAAAGGATGCCAGAGGGTTAGAGGGTGGCAAGTGTGACACCATTATTCAAAGAAGGGTGTAAGACCAGTCTTGAAAACTACAGATCCGTCAGTTTAACATCGACAGGTGGGAAAGTTTTGGAAACAACATTCAGTAGAAAGAAATCAATAAAGACTTAGAGAGATTTAAGTTAATTAAGAAGAGCCAGCATGGATTTGTAAAAGGTAGACCAAGATTGACTAATCTAATTGAGTTTTAGATGAAGTAACAGAGAAGGTTGATGAAGGGAATGGGGTGGATATTGTCTATATGGATTTTAAGAAAGCTTTCAACAAAGTACCCCATGAAAGGCTGGTTCATCGAATCCCTACAGTGCAGAAGGAGGCCATTTGGCCCATTGAGCCTGCACTGACTGCGTTAGAACACTTTTACCCAGGTCCTATCCCCATGGCCCTTATTTATTGTGCTAATCATAGAACGAAATGGTCATAGAATGTTAACAGCACAGAATGAGGCCATTCGACCCATCGAGCCTGTAACGACCACAATCACACTCAGGTTCTGTTCCCATTTCCCCACAAATTTACCCTGCTGATCCTGACATTGCAGTCAATTTAGCATGGCCAATCAACCTAACCTGCACATCTTTGGACTCTGGAAGGAAACCAGAGCACCAGGAGGAAACCCACACAGACACAAGGAGAGAGTGCAAACACCACACAGTGACAGTGGAATTGAACCTGGGTCCCTGGTGGTGTGAGGCAGCAGTGCTAACCACTGTGCCGCTGTGCCACCCAATCCTCCTAAACTACAAATCTTGGGACACTAAGGGGGCAATTTACAATGCCAAACCACCTAACCTGCACATCTTTGGAGTGTGGGAGGAAACCGGAGCACCTGGAGGAAACCCCTGCAGGCATGGGGAGAATGTGCAAACTCCACACAGACAGTGACCCAAGGCCAGAATCAAACCTGGGTCCCTGGTGCTGTGAGGCAGTAGTGCTAACCACTATGCCACCTGTGGATCCTCCTGAGGGTGGAGAGGAGATTTACGGGAATGATTTTAAGGATGGGCGATCTATTTACAAGGTTAGGTAGCTCTCCTTGGAACATTAGAGATTGAGGGGAGGTTTGGCAGAGGTGTACAAGATTATGGCAGGTTTGGATGTGGTAGTCAAGGAAAAGCTATTCCCACTAGCCAATGGTACAAGGACTACGGAAGAGAGCAGTGGGGGTGATGGCTGGGAATTAAGGAACTGGGTGAGAGATACAGGGGAAATATTGAGGAGGCACTTTTTTACACAGTGAGTGGTAATAACCTGGAACTCAACACCCCGAGGGAGCTGCATGGGAACTCAAAAGGAACAAACCTGTGGGATGATGGGAAGCAAGCAGGAGAATGGGACTGGCTGGATTTCTCTGTGGAGAGCTAGTACAGAGCCAATGGGCTGAATGGACTCTACTGGAGCCCCAAATGACTCTTTGCCTCTATCAGCCAGCCACGATTATAAGACCATAAGATTATGGTCAGAATTAGGCCATTTGGCCCATTGAACCTGCTCTGCTATTCAATAATAGCTGATACGTTTCTCAACACCATTTTCCTGCCTTTTCCCTGTAACTTTTGATCCCCTTACTAATCAAGAACCTATCTATTGCTGCTTAAATACACTCAATGGCCTGGCCTCCACGGCCCT
This sequence comes from Carcharhinus amblyrhynchos, assembly GCF_965287045.1. Lineage (NCBI taxonomy): Eukaryota > Metazoa > Chordata > Chondrichthyes > Carcharhiniformes > Carcharhinidae > Carcharhinus > Carcharhinus amblyrhynchos. Next base: position 110,856,469 of record NC_137332.1, on the reverse strand, counting down.
CTGTGGCAATGAATTCCACAGAGTCACCACCCTCTGGTTGAAGAAACTCTTTCCCATCTCAGTTCTAAAGGGTAGTCCCTTTACTCTGAGGCTGTGCCCTCGGATCCCAGTCTCCCCATTCAATCCAGGCCTTTCAGCATTCTGTAAATTTCAATGAGGTCCCCCCTCATCCTTCTAAACTCCATTGAGTACAGACCCAGAGTCCTCATACGTTTCCCATATGTTAAGCTTTTCATTCCTGGGATTGCGTGATTAAAGTCACCCAACACCTAATACAATTACAAAAAAGGATCGATGGATTTCAGAAGCGACTTTGGCTCCTGATTTGAACCTGGAAAATTGAGAGCTCTACTTGTGGAATTGTTAAAAATAAAAGGTCGCGTAATGTGTGTTGTGGTAATGTGCATGTGCACTGGGTTTTCATAGAGTGAAATGTAGGCTGTTATAGAAACACTAAATTCTCCACCATGAAGAAGCCACAATTGCTTTGATAAATGAAGCTCTTTTCCTCTTGCCTCTGCCTGCCTCTCTGTCCCAGTTTCATAGAATCAAAGGATCCCTACAGTGCAGGAGAAGGCCATTCGGCCCATCAAGCCTTCACTGACATCAATCCCATCCAGGCCAGACCCTGTAACCCCATATCGCCCTGTATTTATCCTGCAAATCCCCCAACACTAAAGGACAATTTAGCATGGCCAATAAAGTCTTTGGACTGCGGGAGGAAACCAGAGCACCTGGAGGAAACCCAGGGTAAGAACATACAAACTCCACACACTCAGTGACCCGAACCTGATTTGACACCAGGTCCCTGGCACTGTGAGGTAACAGTGCTTATCACTGTACCGCCCTCAAGTCTGAGGTTTGGAAAGGGCTCTCTTTGCAACAGTTATACCCACTGTGAACACAAAACTCTATTCTTTCATGAGTGCATTATAGCCTTCTTGTCTTGCAAATTTGATTGAGTTTTTTGAAGGGGTAACCAAGAAGATAGATAAGGGCAGTGCAGTTGATGTTGTCTACATAGACTTTAGCAAGGCCTTTGACAAGGTACCACAATGTAGGTTGTTGCAACGAGGCCTATGACTCTATGGGCAATGGACTCCAATGAGTCGCTGGTGATTTTTCCCTCCATTGGTGTAGTACTGCCAGTGCCCAGCAGGGGGTGGGGCTGCATCATTTGAAACCCTAGACCAATCATTGGGTTAATTTCCATTTCAGGAAGTGAGTGCTCCCGGTTACAATGGGTTATCTCCGGGACAACACAGGCCAAGAATGGATGTGTCAGAGAGGCAGTGGATTCTGAATGGAGCAACAGAGTCATTTTTTAAGAATGAATTGACAATCTCCATGCGGCTCCGGGTGAATGTGGCTTCACTTCTGTTCATCGGATTGGACAGCCATGGCTTGCTGGACACTACGACTGGACACCTGATGGGAAAAGACAATGGGGGAATTTTCCAGCCTCGCCCGCTACAATCCCTGGGGGTGGGGGTGGCGTGAACCATGCAAAGGTCGCTTGAATTCTGGCAGGATTTTACGGCTTTGGGGCGAGCTGTGGTTGGAAAATCCCGCCTTCTAATATGTGCATCCAAAGGTTGGTGGGAGGATCTGGAAGCTGAACCTGAATTGGTTCACTGTGGAAAGCCTGGGGGACTTCAAGTAGGATTACAAAGGTTGCATAATCGTGAAACCTCTCTCTCTGAGTCTACGTTGCGCCAGGGGAAAGAGATCATTTATTCCCTCATGCCGTGTAGTCCTGCTTCTGCTTGCGCTGCTCCTCTCGCCCCCGTTGCTGCTCCATTACCACCCTCTCCCCAATGCTGCTTCAAGTTTTTAGGTCTCCAGATCACCGACAACCTGTCCTGGTCACCCCCCATACCGACACTATCATTAAGAAAGCCCACCAACGCCTCTACTTTCTCAGAAGACTAAGGAAATTTGGCATGTCAGCTATGACTCACACCAACTTTTACAGCTACCATAGAAAGTGGTAACTGTCCGCCATAGGAAGCATTCTTTCTGGTTGTATCACAGCTTGGTATGGCTCCTGCTCTGCCCAAACCACAAGGAACCACAAAACGTCGTGAATGTAGCCCAGTCCATCACACAACCAAGCTCCCATCCATCAACTCTGCCTGCACTTCCTGCTGCCTCGGAAAAGCAGTCAGAGTAATTAAGGAACTCACGAACCAGGAATTCTCTCTTCCACCTCTTCCATCAGGAAAAAGATACAAAAATCTGAGGTCATGCACCAACCGACTCAAGAACAGCTTCTTCTCTGCTGCCATCAGACTTTTGAATGGACCTACCTCACACTAAGTTAATCATTCTCTACACCCTAGCTATGACTATAACGCTACATTCTGCATTCTGTCGTTTCCTTCTCTATGAACGGTATGCTTGTCTGTATTTTGCGCAAGGAACAATATTTTTCACTGTATACTAATATGAGACAATAACAAATTGAATCAAAGCAAATCCTTTCCCCCTCCTGCTGCCCCTCTCCCCCCTCTGCTGCTGCCTCTCCTCCACTACTGCTCCCTCTCTCCCTCTGCTGCTCTCTCTCTCTCCCCACTACTGCTCCTCTCGCCCCACACGCCCCCCCCCCCCGCTGCTGCTCCTCTCCCTCCCACTGCTGCTCCTCTCTGTCCGCCCCCCCCTCCGCTGCTCCATATGAAGGCATCATCCACCCAGAGTCCACCTACCCAAATGAATTTAGGGACCTGAAACTTCTGGACCCTGATGGGCAGCTCCAAGAGCAACAAACCTGAACATTACACTGCCATCATAGCTGGGAACTCTGGTGCCACACAGTGACATTGCCATCCTGAGCGAGATCCAACTGGCAGGAGAAGGTCAGCTTAAAGAAAAAAGTCTTTACATTGAGGGTAACCTTCATCGTGTTGTGTGGCATGTTAAATGGAATAGGTTTCAAACAGATCTAGCAACACAAAACTACACACCCATGAGGTGCTTGTGGGCCACCAGCAGCAGCAGACCCACCTCCTGACTCCTCAAAGCCTGTCCACCATCTACAAGGCACAAATCAGGAGTGTGATGGAATGCCCCCCACTTGCCTGGAAGGGTGCAGCTCCAACTGCACTCAAGAAGCTCAACACCATCCAGGACAAAGCAGCCCCGCTTGATAGGCACCACATCCACAAACATCCACTCCCTCCACCACCGATGCCCAGTAGCAGCAGTGTGTACCACCTACAAGATGCACTGCAGCAATTCATCAAAGCTCCTTAGACAGCACCTTCCAAACTCACGACCACTTCCATCTAGAAGGACAAGGGCAGCAAACACATGGGAACACCACTACCTACAAGCTCCCTCCAAACCACTCACCAATCTGACGTGGAAATATATAGAACATAGAACATAGAACACTACAGCACAAACAGGCCCTTCGGCCCACAAGTTGCGCCGACCACATCACCTACCAACCTACAGACCTATCTATAACCCTCAATCTCATTAAACCCCATATACTCATCCAGAAGTCTTTTAAAAGACCCCAGCGAGTTCGCCTCCACCACCACTGACGGCAGCCGATTCCATTCACTCACCACCCTCTGAGTGAAAAACTTACCCCTAACATCACTTCTGAACCTCCCTCCCCGCACCTTAAATCTGTGTCCTCTCGTAGCGACCATTTCAAACCGGGGAAATAGCCTCTGAGAGTCCACCCTATCTATTCCTCTCAACATTTTGTAAACTTCTATCAGGTCGCCTCTCAACCTTCGTCTCTCCAGGGAAAAGAGTCCCAGCTCCCTCAACCTAACTTCATAAGGCATGCCTCCCAGTCCAGGCAACATCCTTGTAAATCTCCTCTGCACCCTTTCAATAGCTTCTACATCTTTCCTATAGTGAGGCGACCAGAACTGCGCACAATACTCCAAATGAGGCCTGACAAGGGTCTTATAAAGTTCCAGCATTACCTCCCGACTCCTAAACTCAATCCCTCGATTAATGAAGGCCAGTACACCATACGCCTTCTTGACCACCTCCTCCACCTGCGAGGCCGATTTAAGAGTCCTGTGGACCCGGACCCCAAGATCCTTCTGCTCCTCAACACTACTCAGACTTCTGCCCTTAATAGTGTACTCGTTCATCCCGTTGGTTCTGCCAAAATGGACGACAACACATTTATCCGCGTTGAAGTCCATCTGCCACTTCTCCGCCCAGTCCTGCATCCTATCTATGTCCTGCTGCAACTTTTGCCATCCTTCCAGATCATCCACAACACCACCGACCTTCGTGTCATCAGCGAACTTACTTACCCATCCCTCCACTTCCTCATCCAGGTCATTTATGAAAATGACAAACAACAGCCGTTGTTGACAAATAGCCGTTGACATATATCAGCCGTTCCTTCCCTGGAATTCCCTCCATAATGGCATTCCAACACCACGTGGGCTGCAATGATTCAAAAAGACAGTTCACCACCACCTTCTCAAGGGCAACAAGGGATGGGCAATAAATGCTGGCCAGCCAGCGATGCCCTGTCCCATGAATGAATAAAATATAGTCGGGGAGATTGAGCTGGAAAAACCGAGATTGCAGATCTTAGAGCCTGCAGAGGACAACCCCTGCACTAAGGGACTCCAAACAGTAAAGGTTGGCAGTTTTGGAACAAAAGAAGTCTTTTAGCCACTAAAAAAAGGAAAATAAAATTCAAGTTAAAATAAGATAATGGTGCTGAAAGGACAGCTCCGATCTCAATGAGTGAAATTGACAAATTTCACCCCCGCAGCCAAAAGGAATGAGAAAATCTGCAGAAATCGTTGAAGAATTCTTTCACCGGCTAAAAAGGGAAGTCCAACAGTTTAAAAAGGATCCAACAGAAGGAGCTGAGCCAAAACTCCAAAAGCGTGAGAAAAGCACAGACACAAACAGAAAGAAACAGCAGCTGTGGCAGCACCAAAAAAACAGACAGACTTCAAGCGGTCATGCATTTAAAGGTGTACAACTTATAATAAAACAATCGCAGGAAGGAACAAAGGACAAGAGACAGAAAAATCGAGAAGATCCCAGTGAGAGAGCAACGTTAAAAAGGGAATCTATGAGCAATGCAAGATTTCCGAGGAGGAAATTCAGACCTCAAGAAAGAGCCAATGCTGAAGATTAGAGGAGATAATCAGTCTTCAAGCGGGAGGCAGAGTAGGCAGTGAAAGACTTTCCAAAAGGAGGGCACCGATGGGCCCCAGAAAGAGGGCACTGATGAACCCCACAAGGAGGGCACTGATGAATCATCCCAGGAAGAGGACACAGAAAGACCTAAATGACTAAATGAAGAGCCGAAGCAAGACTCAGTTGTGTTCCATCCTTTTACACTGTAATGGGAGGTTCCCTGAAAGTTTTAACAATTGACTACAAGCAAATGATAAAGCTGTAATCAGTCAGAAAGTAAGACAAGCCACGGCGTAATGCTGAAGAAAAAATAAGCTGTATAGACTTCACCGAAGACTACGACAAATAGAAAAATGAGGTAAAGGTTTGTGACCCTAATCTAAATGAGAAGGGGCCCTTCCCATTTAGCTAAAAATAAAACACCACGAGAAAGGTGGAAGTAGCTAGGAAATCTATTAAGGCCAGTAAGAAACATTTACCATCAAGAAATTGAAGTTAGACTGTTTAAGAAGGTTAAAGGGAGAGGTATGTGGCGTCTGTCCTTTAAGACAGTACAGCAGAAGTCTCTCTTGACTTGAGGGACAAATGGAAGCTGAGAATGAGTGATCACCCCAGACTGTGGAGTCCCCTCTCAGGAGAGAATCTTCTTGCAGTTATGGAGCTAACATTATAATAATTGGAGTTCTGCTTCATTGCAGCCTAGAGCTGCAAACCTTCTCTGCCAATTTCACTTATCAATAAATACTTCTTGATCTTAACCTAGCCTGCAATCTCTTGGCGACACTAGATTACCACAACGTAACAACATATCATCCTCTTGTTAGGATTTCTTTGATGCAGGGAAATGGGTAGAATCTCGATGATGACAGGGCCTAAGTGGCTCCTCTGGGATGCACAGAGAATGCTCTATGGCGCACATTCACATATCTTTTGTTCTACGTATAAGAGTGGTAAGTATTCTTGGCTTATCAGCCCTTATTTCGTTGTGTCATTGATTGGAGTTTAGCTCAATTGAAGAGGTTAGGATGGTAGTAACTGCATTTATGCGGGTCGGGTGGGAGGTGGGGGGGAGAACATTGGGTGGGGGATTATGTCACCTTCCTCTGACATGTCCCCTTTTTGTGGTTTCTGACTACTCTCCTTCTTGAGACTTGGTTCCCCTGGCCATATAATATCCTGTTGGCTGGATGGCTTGAGTGTGAGTCTGAGTGCTTTGATTCAACGTTGTTAGGGTCTTTCTTCAGTTGACGATTAGGGGAGGGAGGAGTAAGTCACCTTCCTCCAAGTGGTCTTATATAGGGACTTCCATACAGTCCTCCTTCTTGAGGTTTGGGCTCCCCTGAGGGGGAAGTGTCCTGCTGCTCAGGATGTTATGTTCCTTGCATCCTTTTTGCAAAAGTGTACACCGTTAGACCAGGTTTGGCATCTTTTGGTTAATTCTGGTATTCCTCTCTCTCTGGGATCTCTTTTCGTGCCGATAAAGACTCCAGTTTGTTAGTGTGGCTGGAAGAGCAGGCCAGAGGCTGGGAATTCTTCAGTGAGGAACTCACCTTCTGACTTTACAAAGCCTGTCCACCATCCACAAGGCACAAGTCGAGAGTGTGAAGGAATACTCTCCACTTGCCTGGATGAGTGCATCTCCAACAACACTCAAGGAACTCAACACCATCCAGGACAAAGTAACCTGCTAAATTACCTTTATCATCCACTCCTACTGTCACTGATGCACAGCGCCCATCATCTACGAGGTGCCCTGCAGTAACTCGTCAAGGCTCCATTGACAGTATCTTCCAAACCCATGATCTCTCCAGCCTCAAAGGACATAACTAGCAGATGCATGGAAGCATCAAGTTCCCCTCCAAGTCCCAAAACTTCCTGGATTAGAGCTATATACTTCACTGTTACTACATTGAAATCCTGAAGCTCCCATTCATTTCAGCAGTTCAAGAAGGTGGCCCAGCACCACCTTCCCAAAGGCACTTAATGTGATGCTACTGTGCCTTTAAGAAATGCAGTTTAATCATGTTTTTCTGCAGGTCTTTTAAGAAGGCCTTTTGTGCTTGTTGCCGACCTGTCTGGCTGATGCCCTTTTATTGTTGTAAGAGTCATATCATAGGCTTTTTAATTATTTTTAATTTGAGCCTAATGCATTGCTCTGGTTTTATGACCCTTTTGAATTGTTGGGGGAAGAATGATTGAAATTACAACGTGGGACAGTTTTTTTTCTCTCTCACAAGAGTTCTTACTTTCAATTTTGGTTGCTGGCTAGTTGGAAGGTATTTGGACTCCAGGCTGGATTAAGTTTGCTTGTCTCTGTCCCTGGTATTAGAAATAATGCTGGCTAGTTGGAAACAGCCTTTCTTAGCCTTCTGGAGTGAAGATTTTACTGTAGGTGGTTTGCTAGCTGGAGGCAAGCAGTGGTTCTATCTCTACCTTCAAGGTTTGTTGGAAATTCCAGGGCTGGGAAGTCAGGGTTTCAATTATCCATCCAAAGGACTAAGCAGGTATTACAGAGCTAGAAAATCCAGTACTATGTGAGCATTCTTATTTTCTGTGCCGTATGTTTGTAAGAAGGTTTGTTTGGTTGGAACAGTGCATTGAGCTGATGAGGTTTATAGAATATCTTGGCTGTTTGTTTTCTTGCTAATCTTCTTTCTATGTCTTAACTAAAGTACTATGTATTACTAAACAAATCTTGTTTGATAAAAGCTCCCTAGTAGGTCATTAGAATCATACCTGGTGTGAAACATCTTATGCTTATCCATGCCAAAACTTCAAAATGCAAAACTTATGATCTAGGCTGACTTCATAAAACGCCTTGGAGTTCCTAGGCAGCAATGTCCACATCTGGTGGATGAATTAATAAAAAGTTCCAACCCTGACATTGTTATCAAGTCAGTGGACAAGTGTTGTGCTGTTATCTGGAGTTCTAACCTCTAAGTTGCAGAGGTTGAGCACTGTTAGGGCCCTGGACCAGAAGTGCAAGGTGTATTGTGAAGCCAGTCTAGGTCCCAACAATTCTTCTATTTTAAAATGAATGTGAGGAAAGGATGCTTTGCTCAAGCTGTAATTCCACTGACAAATTAGGAATTTTTTTTATCAAAACAAGCTTTATTCATAACACAGTTTTACAAAATGAAGCAGCTGAACTTGGAACAGTTAACAATCCTTAAACATGAAAAGAAACAACTCTAATTTCGAACTTGTCATTATTTCAGTTCCAAATAAGCAGCATTTCTTACAGACTTAAAACCCACTTTAAATTGAGTTAGCAATTACAAGTATACTTGCTATAATGAGTGTGGACGGTCTTGGAGCTTTCAGGGAGACACAGAGCTTTCAGAACCCTGCAAATCTCTCCTAACATCAACAAGAATGGCCAAACTCCAAATCTTTTCAGCAAAAGCTCCTTTCCTTTTTTGCTGCAGATCCAGGACTGCACATAAGCTGCCACATGACCCTGTCAATCGCTCTAATATGAAATCCCAGGAGAGCGTATGTAAACAAAAGCCCATTAACTCAAATTAACATAATCACTTGCAATGTTGAAATGAGTAATTTTTCTGCTCTTCCATCATGTGAGCTACATTTACTCCAGACATATTGACTAGCAGTAGAAAAAGCTGAACTTTAAAACATAACTTGAAACATAAAAAATGCACATACATTTCATTTGCATATTTTCATCAGAGTGCCAACACCCAGACATTTCTTCCTACCTCCTCCTGGACAATGATCCCACCAAAGAACATTAAGCCATTGTTCCCAAGATTGCTGTTGTCCTCATCTTCCATCCATAGTCTCCTACTACATAGATTTGACTTCTGTCTCTTTTCTAAATCCTACTAACAGAATTGTCCTGGACGATACATTGCTCTAACCTACTGAGCCCTAGTGAACTGATTTCTTCCTGTCTTGTTTTCTCATCTACACTGATGATTCTTTGGTCCCCTACAACATTTCAAAATTTCCAGTTTCTTGATCTTAACAGCCTTGTCTTCACAATGGATATTACAATGGGACCATGACCCCTTTTATTTTGAAAACTTGATTTTTCAGCTTTCAACCCACTGAAAATTTACTGATTTGAAGTGAGACAGGACAAACCGTTTACAAATGCAAGATCATCTTCCAAGGTGAAGATGAAAAACAAAATAAAATCACCCTTGAGGGATTTAAAGTGAGAGGTATTTACTATAATTCAGTGATCGATCAAAGCTCGCTACTGTCTAAGGTAGAGACTTTAAAATCCAAAGTACTGGATATTGAAACAATGGTTGCAATAAAAAGACCCACCCCAAACTCCCTTGGAAATACACAATGGGTGAAGTATTTCAGGGCAAGACTTTGAGCCACTCCATGGAGAGATTGCAAGAATGTTGTCAACAGAGGAAACAGGTTGGAAGCTGGACTGTCTCCCTCTCTCCCTTATGAAACAAGTTTCGAAGCCAACTTCACAAGAAATCTAACAAGAAAACTGAGATCTCATAATCATTTCAACATCTTCTACTTCTACATCAATGAAACTAGCTAATCCAAATTAGCTGCAATGATAGAAAGTCTGTGCCTCAAAGACAATCAAATGACATTTAACCCTATAGTATTTTAACATTTTCATGGGGGACGTTTAATCCTTAATAATTTTTCTCTTCCTCTAACTTCTTATTGCTCTCTGCTTGTAACTGGTTTCAGAAAAGAGCGTGTCCTCATGAAAAAGAAACTTAAAACATTGTTTTGATCAATAGAGGATGATAAATAAAGGAGAGCCAGTTCCCCTTTCCTCATCTGGTTGTAGCCTGGGGAGGTGGTGGTCTAGTGGTATTATCACTAGACTTTCCAGAAACTCAGCTAATGTTCTGGGAACACAGGTTCGAATCCCACCACGGCAGATAGTGGAATTTGAATTCAATTTGAAAAAAAATCTGGAATTAAGAATCTACTGATGACCATGAAACATTGCTGGTTGTTAGGGAAAAAACCCATCTGAATCACTAATGCCCCTTTGGGAAGGAAATCCGCCTTCCTTACCTGGTCTGACCTACATGTGACTCCAGAGCCACAGCAATTTAATTGATTCTCACCTGCCCTCGGGATGGGCAACAAATACAGGCCCATGCCTCACGGATAAATAAAAAACATCTCGCTACACCTTTATCCCTGCCAATGCTGTAATAGTGCCTCTCTGTTTCTTTCTTGAAGTGGCCTGAAATCAAAGGCAGTTCCAGACACTAGCTAAAAAGCTCCTTTGAAGTTGAACAGCCTAAAAGAGATAGCTTTAGCTTTGTGAAGATAATGTAATAGAAGGTTTACAGCAAAGTGCAACATTACTTCAGTTCCTGCAAGAAATATACAAATATAGGTCAGCAGAGACTGCAAATAGAAAGTCTTGTAAATGGCAACAGAAACTGCAGATCATCAGGAATCAGAAATTAAATCTCGTGAGGAACAAAGTAAGAGGAACTGAGACATGCAACTGCTTGGATAATAGCCAAGATGTATAATACTGCAGGGGCAAAAGAGGCTTAGAATAGAAGATATTCTGGGTTATTTTCAGACATGGGTGGAAAGCAATGAGTCAATATCTGAATCTATGTAAAAATGAGAAATGAATGATGAAGAAATAAAAGAGAGCTGTCGCAATGCGGTGAGAACGGGAATGAGAAATGAAGGGTCTATGCGACAAGATGTACATCTAAAGAGCTGAAACATTATTATTAGCAGGGTAGGGGGAAACGATGACCTAGTGGTATTATTGTTAGACTATCCATCCAGGAAACTCAACTAATGTTCTGGGATCTGGATTCGATTCCCATTACAACAGCTGATGAAATTTGAATTCACTAAAAAAAATCGGGAATTAAGAATCTAGAAATGACAATTGTCTATTGTTGGAAAAAAACCCATCTGGTTCACTAATGTAAGTTAGAGAAGGAAATCTGCCATCCTTACTTGGGCTGGTCTACATGTGACTCCAGAGCCACAGCAACTGCCCTCGGGCAACTAGGGATGGGCAATAAATGCTGGCCAGCCAGCGATACCCACGTGCCACGAATGAATAAAGAATCTTAGGTTGTTTACGTCGCCACTTGTCTGGATGAGTGCAGCTCCAACAACGTTCATGAAGCTTGACACCATCCAGGACAAAGCAGCCCACTTGATCACTATTCTTCCACTGTCGCTGGGTCAAAATCCAGGGGTTTCTTCCCCAACAGCAACAGGTGCTGGGGCCTCAGCTATTCACCATTCATATAGATGATCTGGAGGAGGGAACCGAGTGTATGGTGTCGAAATTTGCTGATGACACCAAGATTGGCGGAAGGGCAAAGTGCGCGGAGGGTGTGGAGAGTCGACAGAAGGATCTAGATAGGCTGGGCGAATGGGCCAGGAACTGGCAAATGGAATTTAATGTTGGCAAGTGCGAGGTGGTCCACTTTGGTAGGAATAATTATTTGGTAGGAAGGATTATTACTTACGTGGCGAAAAACTGCAGCAGGCGACGGTGCAGAGGGACCTCGGGGTCCTTGTGCATGAGTCGCAAAAACCCAGCTTGCAGGTGCAGCAGGTGGTCAGGAAGGCAAATGGGATGCTGGCCTTCATAGCGAGGGGGATTGAATATAAAAGTAGGGAGGTCTTGCTGCGGCTATATAGGGCATTGGTGAGGCCGCAGCTGGAGTACTGTGTGCAGTTTTGGGCGCCATACTTACGCAAGAATATTTTGGCCTTGGAGGGAGTGCACAGGATTTTTACTAGGCTGATTCCGGAGTTGAGGGGGTTGAGCTATGAGGAGAGGCTGAATAAACTAGGCTTGTACTCGTTAGAGTTTAGAAGAATGAGGGGAGATCTCATTGAGATGTATAAGATGATGAATGGGATGGATAGGATAGAGGTGGAGAGACTCTTCCCGCTCAGAAAGGACAGTAGGACTAGAGGGCACAGCCTCAAGATAAAGGGGGGGGCAGTTTAGAACGGAGTTGAGGAAGAACTTCTTCACTCAAAGGGTGGTGAATCTCTGGAATTCTCTGCCCGTTGAAGTGGTGGAGGCTGCCTCGCTAAATATTTTTAAGACGCGGGTTGATGGGTTTTTGATAAGAGAGGGGATTAAGGGTTATGGGGAGAGGGCGGGAATGTGGAACTGAGCCACGACAGATCAGCCATGATCTTATTGAATGGCGGGGCAGGCTCGAAGGGCTAGATGGCCTACTCCTGCTCCTATTTCTCATGTTCTTATGTTCTAAGTGTGCCCACACCACATGGACGGCAGTGGTTGAAGAAGACAGCTCACCAGCATCTTCTCAAGGGCAACTAGGGATGGGTAATAAATGCTGACCTTGCCAGAGATGCCCACATTCTGCAAATGAATTAAAAAGAAAGCCAGGCTGCCCTTATAAAATGTTTCAAAAAAAAAACAACCAATTGTCCTAATCATGTATGGTTTGTCAGAAGTGAACATAACAAAGTCACAGGAAGTCAGGTGACTCAAGTGACCATTTCAAAATCTCTATATGCATTTGGGAACCGAAACTGCTGTTTTAACAAAAACTGCAGAAGTCACCAGCTGGCAAGCTGAGTCAGCTACCACCTCTCAACTCCACAAACCCAGCTTGATTTGAAAAGACTCTGACCAAAGCCAGTCAAGTGTCTAAGCACACAGAAAGTTCAGTGTGCTGCAGTGTTGCCTCAAGGGTTAACAAGTTTCTCTTAGTGGTATATTTATATCCTTGTCTATGTTTCTTTTGAAGAGAATAAAATTTGATATTCTACGTGAGGCATCTGGAAAGATGTTGAAAAATGAACAATAGTTCTGAGACCGTCTGATAAGATCACAAAAAAATTCAAGAAGCTGCCGCTTGACACTAAGGGCAACATGTGAAAGGGTTAATGATCACATCAGTTTAAAACTTACAAAGGCTGCTGTGAAAAACAGTCTTCACAGATAAGCACCAAGGCCATTCACCCGAAAAGACTCATTAAATTAGATATCTGGAACCGGAAAAGGGTGTTGTAGCCAAATAGCCCATCTAAAATGGCGTTTTATAAAGCACTCTGGGACAATTGGGCAAGATACTAAACCGACAGGCTGCAGTTTAAAGACAGAGACAAACAGACTGCAACCCTGATGAGTGAATGAACAGGATATGCGTCATCTCCAGGATGAAAGAAACTTTCTGGTCGCGCTGGGTTGTGTACCAGATTTAATGGCACCGTGAACCCTTATTTAGGAGGAAGGTATGTGACCTACGTGCCTCCAACACCTAGAGGCATGGCCGCTGGGGATACAGCCAGAGATCGGTGTGGTAGCACCTGATTGGACTCTTATCGATCAGGGTGATCAAGTCCTGATCGATTGATTGGCAATGGCCAAAAGAAGGCTTGAAACCAAATGGGGTATAAAAGGTGCTGCACAACCAGGAATTGCTCTCTCACTCTGACCCCATGAACAAGCTACAACAATGGTGAACATTGCCAGCAAGAGGAGAGCCACCACACCCGACAAGGAAGAAAGACCAGAGCCAGAACGCCAAACCAGACTAAAGGACCAGGCTACGCAGATGACTACCGAGACCAGGGCACAGATGAAGGTCAATATCGGCTTGGGTACTTGCCAGTCACGCAACGTTAAATCAAGGTCTTGTATTGTACATGAATTCTAGTATTTTTCCTGTAAGATAACTGACAGTTGGTTGGGTGGGTGATTATTGATTGTGAGGGTTTAAATAAATATTGGATGTACTAACAAGACGTCTACTCGTAGTTATTTGTCCACCGTATAAGGGTTAAAACAGACTGTGTGGCAGACAACAGTGTTGTTGTACATAGATTCAGGCACTGTTTGGGAGTGTGATAACTTGTAACATGATTAAATCTTCAAGCTAATTGGATATTATAATTAAGCAAGTGTAAGGCAATTGTAATTGCTTTAATATCTGAATGATGTAACCTGAATCAGTAACTGAGTGGATCGAGATTAACTCCTATGCCATGATTGGTACAGGCTAATTACTTATAATTGAACGTGAAGCTATAATTGCTTGTGAATTTCTGAATTCTGCATCCTGGCTGGTTACATCCTGTGACCAGTGACTTTGCAAAGTCCGAGATATCTACCTTGGTTGAATAGCTGTTTAAGAGAACTCTGTGACTTGGTCTGGTTACTTGAAGGGTAAATTTGTGATCAATTAAAAGGCTGACATCAAAGCCTGCAACACTGTGTAAATGTGCAGGTTACTTACATGAAGTAAAGAATGTACAGGGAAATCAGTTCAAAATGGACCCATTCAAGGTACTTGCGATAATTGCATTGAAGAGCAGGTCTCAAGCATGTACACTACTTGACAAAGAACATGCCATTGAATGGTTAATGGCGCCAGAAGTGTGAATCACAAATGCCATAGAGAAACCACTTTTAAAACAATTGGGATAGTTTTAAACACACTAACTGTTAAAATGAGCAATATTAAAGTGAATGGGTAAATAATTTGGAGGAGAACAATTAAAGCCCTTGTGGCAAGTTGTTCTGGTGAGGAGTACACCCCAAGATGGGTACAGATGAATGGAGAACTGGAGATTATATTAAGTCTATACATGGTGTTGTTTTGAAATTATATTGAATGAGGTTGTCTGAAAGTGTCAGAGGGGAAGGAACATTAACCTAATTTGGCATCATCCACAGATCACATGCAAGTTACAATTGAATATAGAATATAATGGAATTTAATTTTCTTTGGGCGCAGATCCTCACTCAAGGGTTACAGAAAACTAACAAAGTGATCAATAATAATTAGGCATGGCGTGGAGGTCCTACCTTGCTGTAACTGAAACCTTTTTATATGTGACTCAGATATTGGAATGATATGTAATCCACATAGGAATCAATGAACGACTTTAATAACATAACAAATGGTCAAATTTAATATTTTAAAAATGATAGGATGCGTAAATGGTTTATGAGTTGCAAGGAAACTGGCAATGTATTTACACACAGTTATAGGAGAAAACACAACGTAATAAATATGACAAACAGCGGTAAGGTTACATGTGGGGCATTATATGCCCAGCCAGTCTCAGCCTCAAGCTGATGTTCAATAATTAATTTTATTTTAATTAAAGCACAACCTATGTCAGTATGGTTTTATACTGAATTCTGGGACACACACTCATCACATGGCTGGGTCTTTTTTATTCATTTGTGGGACATGGGCATCACTGACTGGCCAGCATTTATTACCCATCCCTAGTTGCACTTATTTAGAGGACAGTTGGGAGTCACATGTAGGCCAGACCAGGCAAGGACAGCAGGTGTTCTTCCCTAAAGGGCATTAGTAAGCCAGATGAGTTTTTCTGACAACTGACCATGATTTCATGGTCATTGATAGGTTCTTAATTCCAGATTTCTTTTATTGAATTCAGGTTCCACCATCTGCCATGGTGGGATTTGAACCTGGGTCCCCAGAACATTAGCTGAGTTTCTGGATTAATTGTCTAGCAATAATATCACTAGGCCATCATCTCTTGGCATCCTACCCAAAATTGACAAGGGCGAAAGAACACATCGCCTTAAGATAGTGAATCAAGACCTCAATATTGAACAATGACTCGTATAAAGCATCCACCCCCCCCTTACTATTGAAATGATCAGCTCTGCTGTCTCAGCTCAAAGTCCATTGTGCAAAGAAAGCAAAGTAGCAAGACATTCAGCCTTGCACATCAACTTAGTGCAATTCAACTTGTTCAGTAGGAATCACTTTATTTCACACTATTCTGGAATTTTAGAATTAACTTTGTAATTAACTTTTGGTTCTTTTACATTTTAATATTTGTTAGTTGTATGTGCTGTGTTATGTTTAGCAAACCAATCACTTTTAAACAATTTCACTGTAAGATAACCCATTCCAAAGTGAATTGTAGCAGTAACCCTGAAACAGTTGGACCAAAATATAGAGTCACTGATGAGGGTCAGATTTAATACAAGTGAAATGAGGTTTTGAGACAATGTGTTGAAGATGTCAAGCACGTGGACATGGCAGTATCTTTCTGGAATGCTTGCTCTACCCGATAATTCTAAAAGGATCATAAAACTTCAGGACACCGCATTAGGCCCAATTAAAAATAAACAAGGCATTCAATACATTCCTTCAGTAACAATTAGAGGGCACCGGCTACTGGCAAAATGGTGCCAATTCATAAGAACATAAGAAATAGGAGCAGGAGTAGGCCATCTAGCCCCTCGAGCCTGCCCCGCCATTCAATAAGATCATGGCTGATCTGTCGTGGCTCAGTTCCACATTCCCGCCCTCTCCCCATAACCCTTAATCCCCTCTCTTATCAAAAACCCATCAACCCGCTTCTTAAAAATATTTAGCAAGGTAGCCTCCACCACTTCAACGGGCAGAGAATTCCAGAGATTCACCACCCTTTGAGTGAAGAAGTTCCTCCTCAACTCTGTTCTAAACCGACCCCCCTTTATCTTGAGGCTGTGCCCCCTAGTCCTACTATCCTTTCTGAGTGGGAAGAGTCTCTCCACCTCTATCCTATCCATCCCATTCATCATCTTATACGTCTCAATGAGATCTTCCCTCACTCTTCTAAACTCTAATGAGTACAAGCCTAGTTTATTCAGCCTCTCCTCATAGCTCAACCCCCTCAACTCCGGCATCAGCCTAGTAAACCTCCTCTCCAACCCCTCCAAGGCCAAAATATCCTTGCGTAAGTACGGCGCCCAAAACTGCACACAGTACTCCAGCTGCGGCCTCACCAATGCCCTATACAGCTGCAGCAAGACCTCCCTACTTTTATATTCAATCCCCCTCGCTATGAAGGCTAGCATCCCATTCGCCTTCCTGACCACCTGCTGCACCTGCAAGCTGGGTTTTTGCGACTCATGCACAAGGACCCCGAGGTCCCTCTGCACCATCGCCTGCTGCAGTTTTTCTCCACGTAAGTAATAATTCAATCTTGCAAAAAAACAGCTTGTAAAACCTGCAAAGAAACATGATTAAGATACATTTCTTAAAGGCACAGCATCATCACACATGGAGCATGGGACGACTATCAAATGACACGACCTCATGCTACTTAGGTAGAGACCTGGGTAGATGATCAAACATTTAGGTTTGTTGGAGTATTTTGCTGGGAGAGTGAGGAGTGGAGAAGAAGAGCTATTTTAGTGAGAGAATTACACAGTTTGGGGCTCAGTTAATCATAGAAATCCTAAAGTGCAGAAAGAGAGCATTGGGCCCATTGAGTCTGCACCGACCACAATCCCACCCAGGCCCTACCCCCATATCCCTACATATTTACCCACTAATCCCTCTAACCTACACATCTCAGGACCCTAAGGGGCAATTTTAGCATAGCCAATCAACCTAACACGCACACCTTTGGACTGTGGGAGGAAACCAGAGCGCCCAAAGGAAACCCACACAGGCACAAGGAGCATGTGCAAACTCCACACAGACAGTGATCCAAGCTGGGAATCGAACCCAGGTCCTTGGAGCTGTGAAGCAGCAGTGCTAACCACTGTGCTACTGTGCTGCCCATGGACCTGGGTTTGATTCCCGGCTTGAGTCACTGTCTGTGTGTAGTTTGTACATTCTCCTTGTTTCTGCGTGGGTTTCCTCCGGGTGGTCCGGTTTCCTCCCACAGTCCAAAGATGTGCGGGTTAGGTTGATTGGCTATGCTAAAATTGCCCCTTAGTGTCCTGAGATGTGTAGTTTAGTGGGATTAGTGTAAATATGTAGAGATATGGGGGTAGGGCCTGGGAGATTGTGATCGGTGCAGACTCGATTGTCCCAGTGGCCTCTCACTACACTGTAGGTTATCTATGATCTCTCTGACGTGCTTTGAACAGATAGATGAGGCCATGGTCGCCAATGGTAAATCAATTTAAAACAAACCTGGGCGAGAGCCTAGAACTGAAAGATCACAGAAATGTGAATATTTTTTGGGGCTGGAGGCAGCCTGCGGATGGAGGTGTGGTAGAATGGAGGGTGTTGGGGGTGATAAATACAACACTTGGAGGGTGAGGCAGTGGAGGGAGTTGTAAACAATGGTGAGGATTTTAAAATTGAGACATTACCAACCAAGGAGTCCCACACAACCATAGAAATCTGGTGAACTGGTGTGGGTGGGAGGTGGTGGGGGGGGGGGGAGGGGGGGTGCGTGGGGAGGTCAGTCTCAGCCATCAATATGAAACATCAAGTCATAACCAGTGATAATTACCTTTTAAAAATTACAGACTGCATTCGCTCTGAAGTTAAGCGCAAAGCCCAACTCGCCTTTGTCTTCAGACTCTCTCCTGAGAAACGAAGGTGGCTACTTGTTACAAATTACAGCGATGGAGAAGTGGATTAAAAAAAACCCCACAAAATCCATTACAAGAAATAGAAACTGGTTCAATTTTTCTAAAAAAAAACCCTTTACAAAGCGGCGCTGAAATGAGGGCGAGGATTAAAGTCAGGGTATTTTAGAATATAACAAAAGCAGGATGTGGTCTTGCAGGCTACACCGAGTTGCTAAGGAGATAATGTCACCATGGATAACTTCGTTTGTCTAAGGCAGCGCATCACCGTCATACTAGTGATAGGATTACATTCAACCCGTCAACAAGTCTTTCAACCAGGTACATGCAGTTTCTCAAACTGGTAAGCCCTTGTTAAAACGTTCTCTTATGCAGGTAATGACTCCAAAAATGTGCGGGTTAGACAGATTAGCCATGCTAAATTGCCCCTTAGTGTCGGGGGATTAACAGGGTAGATACATGGGGGTTACAGGTAGGCTTACACTGCAATGAACTTGCTGTGAAAATCCCCAAGCTACTGTGGAAAATCCCCTTGTCGCCACGCTGACGGGGAATTCAGCATGGCCAATGCACCTAACGAGCACATATTTCTGTGGGAGGAAACCCACGCAGATACGGGGAGAACGTGCAGGCTCCACACAGACACTTGACCCAAGCTGGGAATCGAACCCCGGTCCCTCGTTCTGTGTGGCAGCAGTGCTAACCACGGTGCCACTCTGTTGCCGGTGCCGGCTCAGTGCCGCAGTGAGCGCTGAACGCGCTAATTTGCCCTTCCAGAATGGGGAGCAGTGGGCTCAGCGTGTTCCAATTCCCGGGCCAGCTGAAAGAGAAAAGAGCTATTTTCTTCTGAACTGCAATCTGCAACAGCAAAAAAAAACACAGCAACAACGGGGGTGGCGGGAAATATCACCTTCGTCTGCCTTGTTCGCATTGTAAGGTCACGGGAGTTGTAAATATTTCGCAAATAAAATTTCGCAACACAAAGTGTGACTAATGTTTTGCTCAATTGCAAACTAGATGGACACCCCCTCCCATGCAGAAAGCAGCTTCGCCCCTGTAACACAGGCCTCACAACAGAAAAGTAATCTGAATGAGAACTCTCCAATTAGTCTCCCCCCCAACCCCACCCTATACTCACTCTCCAAATTAACGTGTATTAAATCATTGTTATCGGGATTGAGGTTTGTTTGTATGGTAGGACTGGGAGCTTGAGGTATCAAAGGTGGGTCTACAGAGATTATTCCTCTTTCTTCTCTCCAGGTGACTGTGCCAATCAGTTTGAGAACATTTCCATTCCCGATTCTTGTCATTTCTTCAATAAATACGTTTAGAGTTTCTGGATAATGCAGAAGGAATCTCCCCTGCCAGAACTCCCGGGTGTTAGTGATGGAAAGATGGTAGGAGTGGAGGGCCTGAATGACATTATTGTTACTAGAGAGGCAGTGCTCGACAGACTGGAGGGACTGATTGTGGACAAGTCCCCAGGACCGGATGGAATGCATCCAAGGGTTCTGAAGGAAATGGCGGAGGTGATAGTGGATGCCTTGGTGACTATTTCCAAATGTCGCTTGATTTCGGGGAAGTGCCGGAAGATTGGAAAACGGCTAATGTTACGCCATTGTTTAAGAAGGGTGGCAGGCATAAAGTGGGGAATTATAGGCCGGTTAGTTTAACATCTGTTGTAGGAAAAATGTTAGAATCCGTGATCAAGGAGAAAATAGCGAGGCATCTTGAGGAGAATTGTTTGGTAGAGCAGACGCAGCACAGTTTCGTTAAGGGGAAGTCGTGTCTGATGAATTTTTTGGAGTTCTATGAGGATGTGTCGAGGGCGGTGGATAGAGGAGAGCCGGTAGATGTGGTGTTTCTTGATTTTCAGAAGGCGTTTGACAAGATGCCTCACAAGAGGTTATTGCAGAAGGTCAGGGGGCATGGAGTTGGGGGTAGGGTGTTAGTGTGGATAGAGGATTGGCTGTCAAATAGGAGGCAGAGAGTGGGGGTCAATGGGTGCTATTCGGATTGGCGGTTGGTGACTAGTGGAGTGCCCCAGGGGTCGGTGCTGGGGCGTCAGCTATTCACCATTTATATAGATGATCTGGAGGAGGGAACAGAGTGTATGGTGTTGAAATTTGCTGATGACACCAAGATTGGTGGAATGACAAATTGTGCGGAGGGTGTGGAGAGTCTGCAGAAGGATCTAGATAGGCTGGGCGAATGGGCCAGGAACTGGCAAATGGAATTTAATGTTGGCAAATGTGAGGTTGTCCACTTTGGTAGGAATAATGGTAGGAAGGACTATTACTTGCGTGGCGAAAAACTGCAGCATGCGACGGTGCAGAGGGACCTCGGGGTCCTTGTGCATGAGTCGCAAAAACCCAGCTTGCAGGTGCAGCAGGTGGTCAGGAAGGTGAATGGGATGCTGGCCTTCATAGCGAGGGGGATTGAATATAAAAGTAGGGAGGTCTTGCTGCAGCTGTATAGGGCATTGGTGAGGCCGCAGCTGGAGTACTGTGTGCAGTTTTGGTCGCTGCACTTACGCAAGGATATTTTGGCCTTGGAGGGAGTGCAGAGGAGGTTTACTAGGCTGATTCCGGAGTTGAGGGGGTTGAACGATGAGGAGAGGCTGAATAAACTAGGCTTGTACTTGTTAGAGTTTAGAAGAGTGAGGGGAGATCTCATTGAGACGTATAAGATGTTGAATGGGATGGATAGGATAGAGGTGGAGAGGCTCTTCCCGCTCAGAAAGGACAGTAAGACTAGAGGGCACAGCCTCAGGATAAAGGGGGGGCGGTTTAGAACGGAGTTGAGGAGGAACTTTTTCACTCAAAGGGTGGTGAATCTCTGGAATTCTCTGCCCGTTGAAGTGGTGGAGGCTGCCTCGCTCAATATTTTTAAGACGCGGGTTGATAGGTTTTTGATAGGCAAGGGGATTAAGGGTTATGGGGAGAGGGCGGGAATGTGGAACTGAGCCACGACAGATCAGCCATGATCTTATTGAATGGTGGGGCAGGCTCGAAGGGCCAGATGGCCTACTCCTGCTCCTATTTCTTATGTTCTTATGTTCTTAGAACTCCAGTGCTGTCCCACAAAGAAGCGGGAACAATTCTTGCATCGTTTGTCTGTAGTTTATTAACTAAGGTGGGGTAAGGTGCATTTCGCGACAGGCATGCTAATCAAGGTAAATTTTATTTTCTCTCTCCGTCCTGCAGTCTCCCCACTGCCCTTCCGTAGAACCACAGAAAATTACGGCTCAGAAACAGGCCTTTTGGCCCTTCTTGTCTATGCCGAACCATTTTTTTTGCCTAGTCCCCCTGACCTGCACCTGGACCATTTCCCTCCACACCCCTCTCACCCATGAACCCGTCCCTCTCCCCTCCCTCTCTCTTACCCCTTAAATGTTAAAAGTGACCCCGCATTTACCACTTTATCCGGTAGCTCATTCCACACTCCCACCACTCTCTGCGTGAAGAAGCTCCCCTCCACCCCCAGTATTCCCGTTAAACTTTTCTTCTGTTACCCTTAACCCACACCCTCTGTTTTTTTTCTCCCCTAGCCTCAGTGGAAAAAGCCTGCTTGCATTCGCTCTGTCTATACCCATCAAAATCTTATACACCTCTATCAAATCTCTCCTCATTCTTCTACGCTCCAGGGAATGAAGTCCTAACCTATTCAATCTCTCTCTGTAACTCAGCTTCTCAAGTCCTGGCAACATCCTTGTGAACCTTTTCTGCACTCTTTCAACCTTACTTACATCCTTCCTGTAATTAGCTAACCAAAACTGTACACAATACTCTAAATTCAGCCTCACCAATGCCTTATATAACCTAACCATAACACTCCAACTTTTATACTCGAATGATCTCAATGATCTAATGATCATTCCAATGATCCCTTCCCTCCCCAGCTCCTTCCATCTCTTCCCCACCCTCCGCCCTCCCCTGACTCCCCTCCTCTTCTGCCCCTCCACGCATTCCCTTTCTCCCCCTTCTCCGCCCTTTCCTCTCTCTCCCCTCTTGCCACCCCTCCCTACCTTTCCTCCTTCCTGTTGGCCCCTCCACTCCCTTCCCGTCCCTTCTTCACTCCCCCCTTCCCTCTCCCCTCCCTCTCTCCTACCCCTTTCCCTCCCTCTCCTCTCCCCTCCCTCTCACCGTGTCTCCTCCCTCCCAACCCTCCCTCCCATCCCCCCTCCATCCCCTCTCCCCTGTATTCGCTCTCTCTCCTCTTCCCTCCCTCTCTCCTGCCTCCGTCCTACCTCCCTCGCCTTCCCCGCCCTCCCTCCCTCTCTCTCCCCTCTCCTCCTCCCTCCAACTCTTCCCTTTTTCCCCTTCATTCCCCTCTCTCCCTCCTCACTCCAGCCTTCTCCACTCCATCCCATGCCAGTCCCCTTCCTTCATTTCTCTCCTTCCCCCTCCCTCTGCTCTCTTCCTCTGTCCTGCCTCCCTCCCCTTCCCCTCCTTCGCCCCATCCCCACCAACCCTCCACATCCCCTCTCCCCCTTCCACCCCTCTCATCCTATCCCCCCTCCATCACCCCTCCCCTCCCACTACTGTCTCTCCCCTTTTAATCCCCTCCCTTCTTCCTCCACTCACCCCCTCCCCTTCTCCTCTACTCTCGTCCTCCCTCCTGTGGTCCCACACTCTCCCTCCCCTTCCAACTCTTCTCCGGTCTCCTCCCCAACACCCTCCATCCCATTCCTCTCGCCTCATTCCCCTATCTCCTCATTACCCCCCTCCTCCTCACCTCTTCCCTCCTCTTCTCCTGCTCCACCCATTCACTCGTTCCCTCTCTGCCCCACTCTCCCTCCCCCGCCAACTGTCTCCTTCCGGAGTATGTGACTCATACCTTTTGGAAGACACTTCTGCATTAACCTATCCCACACCTCCTCCCACATCCGTTAAAGAGACACCCAAACCACAGTAAAACCTCATTTAAAACATTATGTGTTTCTCTCAAACCGTTGATTCTGTTCCCCTCTTTCCACAGAAGCTTCCAGACCTGCTGAGTTTATCCAGCGTATTCTGACTTTGATTCAAGCTACAATATATATAAGACCCTTGTCAGACCCCACTTGGAGTACTGTGCGCAGTTCTAGGGGGTCGCCACACTGCAGGAAGGATGTGGAAGCTATTGGGAGGGTGCAGAGGAGATTTACAAGGATGTTGCCTGGATTGGGAGGCATGCCTTATGAAGATAGGTTGAGGGAGCTAGGTCTCTTCTCCCTGGAGAGACGAAGGTTGAGAGGTGACCTGATAGAGGTTTATAAGATGTTGAGAGGTATAGATAGAGTGGATTCTCGGAGGCTATTTCTCAGGGCTGAAATGGTCGCTACGAGAGGACACAGGTTTAAGGTACTGGGGAGCAAATACAGAGGAGATGTTAGGGGTAAGTTTTTCACTCAGAGGGTGGTGAATGAGTGGAATCGGCTGCGGTCGGTGGTGGTAGAGGCGAACTCGCTGGGGTCTTTTAAAAGACTTCTGGAGATTTAATGGGATTGGGAGTTACAGATAGTTCTATGGCCTGGTAGGTGTGGATATGATCGCCGCAACTTGTGGGCCGACGGGCCTCTTTGTACTGCAGTGTTCTATGTTCTATGTACAATAGCTTGTTGAGAGAACTAGCTGCTCTGACTGTGTCAATAGGCGAATCATTAACATGTCACAGTCTTCAAACTGAAATGGGGACTAGATCAGTTTGCAAAAGGCAAACAAGTTTGAGAATCAATGCATCCTTAAAGGTCGGTGTGCGTGTGTGTTTTGCTCTTTGCGAGGCAGTGAGCATGGGCTGACTGTAAAGCAGGATATCCACCCCCATGAAACCAGACAGTGGGTGATACAGCTCTGCTGTAACCGCGACGGAATGGCATGTGAACTGCTAACAATGAGGAAGAACTTGCACTTTATCTGAGCCTGAACGATGTGTAGCTCCCCCCCGCCCCCACCACCACTTACCCCCACACCACACACGCACCCTCAGCCAGTTCCAAAATCCACCGGAATTCTCAGAAGTTGCAAAGGCAGGAATTGCTGCTCAGTTCAATTTCGGCAAGGTTCTCCGTCCTCGTCCGCGGCTGGAATTCCCCGGTCCCGCTGCTGCCGAGGGAGATTTGGCTGAGCGCCAAATTCTTCATTCCGTGGTGGAGGGGGAGGGGAGGGGGGGGGGCTGCGAGAACGGAGAATCCCCAGAGTCTATTCACTGTGGCGGGGACCGGAGAAACCCAGCCACTAGCGAGGACGGAAAACCCCGGCCATTCATGTCTCACTTCTGAGGCATGCTGCCAAACCTGGCATTCCTACTGGGATTGATTAGTTCATATATTTCTTGGATTACAGGTCAGGAATGCTAGAAGGGTGACATGGGATCATTTTCCCCGTCAGACGGAGCAATCGGATTAAAGTCCGACGGGAGCTCCCCTGACAGTGCGGCGCGCCCTCAGTACTGCATTCAAATGCTTTGCTGTCTGTGTGGGGCTTAAACACAGCGGCTCCAGTTCCAGGCATGTTACAATTCACATGTGATCTATAGAAGATGGTAGATCTACATTCTACCACTCTGAGAGCGTCCCATTTGGAAAGGAGCAGATGTGACACCCACTATTCCGGAAAGGAGGGGGTAGAGAGAGAGAAAAAATAGTTTACAGTCAACATGGCATCCTTCACGGGAAAAATGCTGAAATCCGGGATCAGAACAAGGACCTTGGAAATCATATCAATGTTTACCTCCGAGGATACCAGGTAGGAGCAGAAGTAGGCCATTCGGCCCCTCAGCCGCCTCTGCCAGTCAGTCAGATGGTGGTTGATTTGTTTGCGTTTTTAATTCATTATTTCCCATCTATCCTGGACAATCTTTGAATCCGAAGATAAATGCAAAATACTGCGGATGCTGAAACCTGAATCAAAACCCTGATGAATCATAGAACCCCGACAGTGCAGAGGGAGGCTGTTGAGCCCATCGAGTCTGCATCGACAACAATCCCACCCAGGCGCTATCCCCGTCACACTTACCCCGTTAACCTCTCTAATACACATCCCAGGACACTAAGGGACACTTTAGCATGGCCAGTCAATAACATGCACATCTTTGGACTCAGCCTTACTTGAAACGTTAACTCTATTCTCTCTCCACAAATGCGGTCTTTGAACTTCTCCAGCATTTTCTGTCTGTGCACCCTTTGATTCCCTTGCCGAATCTATCTACAGCCCCACCACCTTAGAAATATTCAGTGACCCCGCCTTCAACACATTCTGAGGCAGAATGTTCCAAAGGCACATGCCCCTCAGAGAAACAAACATCTCCTAATCTCTGTCCTTTGGTGAGCACCGCTGCCTCATAGCGCCAGGGTTCGCATCCCAGTTCGGCTCAAAAGATCCTAAGAAATAGGAGCAGGAGTAGGCCATCTAGCCCTTCGAGCCTGCCCCGCCATTCAATAAGGTCATGGCTGATCTGAAGTGGCTCAGTGCCACTTTCCCGCTTTCTCCCCATAACCCTTAATCCCCTTGCCTACCAAAAACCTATCCACCCGTGTCTTAAATATATTTAGCGAGGTAGCCTCTGCCACATCAACGGGCAGAGGATTCCAGAGATCTATAGAATTCCAGGCTCACTCTCCGTGCGAGTCTGCACGTTCTCCCCGTGTCTGCGTGGGATTCCTCCGGGTGCTCTAGTTTCTTCCCACAGTCCAAAAGACGTGCTGGTTAGGGTGCATTGACCACACTAAATTCTCTCTCAGTGTACCCGAACGGGTGCTGAAGTGTGGTGACTAGGGGATTTTCACAGTAACTTCATTGCAGTGTTAATTTAAGCCTACTTGTAGCACTAATGAATAAACTTAGAACTTAAACTCAAAGGGAAGGCCCTAATTTTAAAACCGAACCCCTTTGTTCTAGACTCACCCAGGAGGGAAACTTTCCACATCCTCCTTGCCAAGACCGTTCAGGATCTTATCTACTTCAATCAAGTTATTCCTCACTCTTCTAAACGCCATTGGATACAAGCTCAGCCTGACTAACCTTTCCTCATTAGAGGTGTCGTGATAGGGGAATTGTGTTTGACAAGTACATTAGAATTCTTTCGTAATTAGCAGTGTAGTATAAAGTTTATTTATTCGTGTCACAAGTAGACTTACATTGACACTGCAATTAAGTTATTGTGAAAATCCCTGATTCGCCACACTCCAGTTTGGGTACACCGAGGGAAAATTTAACACGGCCAATGCACCTAACCAGCATGTCTTTTAGGCTGTGGCAGGAAACCAGTGCACCCATGGGAGGAAACCCATGAAGACATGGGGAGAATGTGCAGACTGGCACAGACAGTGACCCGAGCCTGGAATCGAAACCAGATCCTTGGAGCTGTGATGCAGTGTTAACAACCGTGCCATCCTCTGTGTGTTTTGATTTTTTGAAGATATTCAACAAATATCCATATTGTTACACCAGATATGGGTGCATGGAGTCAGGAGTAATATATTAAGAAGGTTGTGTAATAAGAGAGGTCACACGAGGCATTTCCAGGGGCCGGTGTTAACACTGCAGCTGTTTACAATCTGGATGAAGGGGCTGGGAATGAGCAGAGTTTAGCAGAGACACACACAGCTCAGTGGGAAAGCAGGTTGTGAGCAGGAGGTGAACAGTCATGCGACAGGACTTAAGTAAGCTCAGCAAGTGGGTAAGAAAGTGGCAGAGACAGGATGTGTTGAAACATAGGACTGGAGCACAAGGCATGGCCGAAGCAGCAGATTACATTGCTTTCTTCTGCTTTTGAGAATAAAGGCTGCAGAGGAGTTGCGCCCAGATTATAATGGGCAACACGGTGGCACCGTGATTAGCACTGCTGCATCACAGCACCAGTGACCTGGGTTCGATTCCTGGCTCGGGTCACTGTCTGTGCGGAGTCTGCATGTTCTCCCTCGTGTCTGCGTGGGTTTTCTCGGGGTGCTCCTGTTTCCTCCACAGTCTGAAAAACGTGCTGGTTAGGTACATTGCCCGTGCTGAATTGCCCCTCAGTGTACCCGGACAGGCGCCGAAGTGTGGTGACGAGGGAATTTTCACAGCAACTTCATTGCAGCGTTAATCTAAGCCAATTTGTGACACTAATAAATAAAACTTTGCACAATACAGCAGGATACAGATATATACATTACAGCAACTTCAACCTGGAGATACACCGACAAAGAGCTTCAGATGAGCTGAATTTCAACTTAGTTACAAACCGCACCAGCTTGAAAGGAGAACTATCTGAAGTGAAGTTTTGGTAAGTGAGGGGGAGGGTTGGGGGTAGGTGCTGTGTATGTATGTTGGGGGGCGGAGGAGGTGGAGCAAAGGAGTTGTTTTGAAGCTTTGCCCTGTTGGCGGAATGATGTGCCCCCCCCCCCTTCACTCACATCCTGTCGTCAATCTCGTCCTGATTTGCAGACAGCGGCGTCTTCCTGTCCGCTTTGGCTGTCAGTGAGCGGTGGTCCCAGCGTCCTACACTTGGGCTGGTAAATGTAGCCGGATTCCGGCGGTCCTGAGATCGCTCCAGTGAGAGCACTTTCCCCCGCTGACCGGAAAATGCCAGTGAATCTGTGTCTTCTGCCTGCCTTTATTCTGACCTCCTGTCTCTTCGCCGCAGGTAAGACAACGCTCCTGTTCTGAGGAGGTCTGCTAAACTGTGTAGAATTAACCGTGTGGGGCGGCTGGGCGCGCCCGAAAGTGAATCTCTTAAATGTATGTAAGCTGGAAAGAAAAGAGAGGGTCGGTGTGTGTGTGTGTGTGTGTGTTTGGGGAAAGGTGGGGAGGGGGGGTTACCTTATCCTTTTCAGTGGAGTTCCAAACTCCCAACCCCCACCCCCCCTCCCCATCCTGCCCTCCCCCCCCAACTCCCGCCCCATCCACATACTGCCGGATTCTCCAACCTCGCCCGCGGCAGGAATTCTCCGGTCCGGCTGCAGTGAACGGTTAATGCACCAAATTTCCCGTTCTTGCGGGCGGGGCTTGAACCCCTCCGGCTGTGTTGGAGGGGTCGCGGGAGATTTTAGTTTGGGGAATTGGGGGGGGGGGGGCGGGGGGTGTGCCAGAGCTGATTAATTGGCCGCCCTTCTGTGATGATGGGAGACTCGCACGATTGCATGGGGTTAATATCGAGAGGGGCGACGGCTGATGTGACACTGTCCCGTCCCGTCCCCCCCCCCACTTTTTTTACTTCTCCTTCGCCTGCCCAACAATATTTGCCTTCGGGAAGGTATACAAGGCATGTCCAGTTCTGTTCAGGATCCTTCTCCACTCCCATCTCCCCCACTCCCCAGTAAGGTTCTGAAAACTAGCGGTCCCCACAACAGGGAACGAACACGCGTGCAAATAGGAGAAGCTGATATATTCACTTGGGTTCAATTCCTTTCGGAGGAGAAGTTCAAGGAAAGGGAATCGAAAGGGGGAAAATAGCTCAAGTCTTGATCACGTTAATTAATGTATCAAAGCGGCAAGGAAGAACAACGAGTGATGACTAACTGAAGGCTTTATTCCCCATAGGAGTTCACTCAGGTCAGCCAAGTGTACAGCAGGAACCTCCGACAGTGAACCTGACTGAAGGCGATTCCGCTACTATGGACTGTACCATCAATGCCGCCGGGGCTAAGGCTTACACATGGCTGAAAAATAATCTGGAAGTAAAGCAGGCTTTCCCGACGTACAAGATAAGAGTAACTGAAAAGAAACCAACTTCCAATGATCCTAACGTGTTATGGACAAGCCTAGAGATCAGAAATGTCACAGAATGCGATTCGGCAACGTACTATTGCAAAGTGGACAACGTAGGCAAAATAGTACAGGGTGGAGGCACCATCCTAACCGTAACCCGTAAGCACATTGTGTTAACTTTGAGTGTGTGTGTGTGTGTCGCTTTATGTACCTGTCTGTGTTAGTGAAAATTTCCCTGTGTAAGTGTACGCATGTGAGCGTCTGTGCGAGGGCGTGTGGGTATATCTGTAGTTTTTTTTTACTATTCATTCGTGGGACTTGGGCGTCGCTGGCTGGCAAGCGTTTATTGCCCGTCCCTAGTTGCCCTTGGAGGGCAGTTGAGAAGCAATGACATTGTTGTGGCTCTGGAATGTTGGCTAGACCAAGTAAGGATGGCAGAGTTCCTTCCCTGGAGGACATTAGCATACATGTGGATCTGTCTCAGTGTGAAGGCACATGTGCTTATGAGGCTAAAGCGTTGTGTAATTTCAAGAAGTTTGACATAGCTCTTTGGGGCTAAAGGGATCAAGGGTTATGGCGAGGGGGGGGGAAATCAGGATATTGAATTTGATGATCAGCCGTGATCAAAAGGAGTGGCGGGGCAGGCTCAAAGGGCCGAATGGCCTACTCCTGCTTCTAGTTTCTATGTTTCTATGTATTTGGTCTTAATTTGTGAGCGTTCAAATGTGTTTGTCTTGCGATTACGCATGTCTGTGTAAGAATGTATGTGTGTGAAACACGCACATGCATTCTCAAACAGACAGTCCCACATAAATATGCGTGTCTGCACCTGTGAGAGTTTATGTGTGTCTCTGTATCACAGTGTGAGTAGGTGTGCGTGGCTGTGTCTCTGTAAGGGGGTGTATCTGTGTGCGTGTGGATTGGAGTATCTATACAGAAACATAGAAAATGGAAGCAGCAGTAGGCCATTCGGCCCTTCGAGCCTCCTCCGTCATTCATTTTGATTATGGCTGTTCATCAAACTCAATATCATGATTGCTCCCTTCCCCATATCCCTTGATCCCTTTAGCCCCTAGAATTATATCTAATTTCTTATTGAAATCAGACAATGTTTTAGCGTCAGCTTTTTTCTGTGGTAGTGAACTCCACACATTCACTACTCTCTGGGTGAAGAAATGTCTCCTCATCTCAGTCCTAAGGGTTTTACCCCTTATCCTCAAATTATGACCCTTACTATTTTTATTGTTCATTCATGGGACACAGGCGTCACTGGCTGGCCAGCAGTTCTTTATTTTCCATCCCGAGTAGTCCTTGACACTGACTTGCTCGGCCATTTCAGAGGGCAGCTGGGGGTCAACAACATTGCTGTGGCTCTGGAGTCACATGTAGGCCAGACCAAGCAAGGACGGCGGACATCTGTCCTAAATGACATTCATGAACCAGATGAGTTTTTCCAAAAATTGACAATGCTTTTCATGGTCATCAGTCGTTCTGGGCTCCCCTACCATCAGGAACATTCTTTCTGAATTTACCCTGTCTTACCCTGTTAGAATTTTATACGTTTCTATGAGATCCCCTCTCACTCTTTTAAAGTCCAGTGAATATAATCCTAACCAAATTAGTCTCTTCTCATATGACAGACCTGCCATCCCAGGAATCAACCTTGGCCACCCTTTTTTGAGGACCTCTTTTTCAGTTAAGGAGACCAAAACTGCACACAATACTCCAGGTCTGGCCTCACAAGCAACCTATACAAAGCTTATGAGAGCGAGTGCGTATGTCTGCATGAGAATATGTGTGTATGTGTGCCTGTGTGGGACTGTTTGTATGTATGTCTGCGTCGGTGGGATATGTATATATGTCTCTGGGAGTATGTGTATGCCTCGAGGTGATAATCTGTTTGCCTCAGCCTACCCGAGAGTATGACTGCCAAAATATGTCAGTAAGTGTGTGTCTGTGAGTGTGCACGCCTGTCTGTCACTGTTTGTGTGTGTCTGCGAATGTTGCAGGCAATGTGCATGCATGCACCAAGGAGGACTGTTGCTGCGACCGCCATCACTTAATGTGAAACAACCATATTTAATATTAACGGAAAAAAAATTACTATTCTTTTGTTGAGGTGCCAGTGCTTGTCTAACTTATCTTCCCCCTATCATTTTAGGAGTTAAAGAAAAAGTAAAATGCTCGATCAATTCTGTGCTTATTGGAGTGTCGGCTGCAGTGATAGCATTGCTTTGTATTTCACTAATTGTAGTGTCACTGCTTCTCCAGCAGAGAAAAAAAGGTATTTTCATGCACTTAATCGATTACTATTATTGCTATTAGTATGACGGTGACCCTATTGTCCGACTTACATTTTCAATACACCCCTTTCTTGTTCCTCATTGTTATTCTTTATTCATTTTATGAGGTGGGAGCATCACTGGTCGTCTAGCATTTATTATCCATCTGTAACATTGGAGAATCAACCACGTTATTGTGGGTCTGGAGTCACAAGTCGGCCAGACCTGACAACAGATTTCCTTCCCTAAAAGACATTTCTGAACCAAACGAATTTTTACAAGAATCGACAATGGTTTCATGGTCATCCGTCGATTTTTAATTCCAGATTTTTATTAAACTTAAATTTCACCATCTGCTGTGGCGGGATTTGAACCTGGATTCCTAGATCTTACCCTGGATTTCGAGTCCAGTGACAATACTACTATGCCACTGCCTCCCTTTTTCTCTATACGCTCCTATTTAAATTTTGTGGAATTCCAAACCCTATCTCAGCTTTTTTTTTCTGAAATATAACCGCTATTTAGTTATTTACGCTATCATTCTCACATTGACATTGACAACGAGGAAAGAGAATTGATATTGCTTTGCCGGTGATTTACACACCCAGTACTGTCTGAGGTTATTCATGAAGGTCCTGCCTTCTCAACGTCGCATTAGATGTGATGATCCTCAGGTTAAATCACCACCAGTCAACTCTCCCCTTCAAAGGGAGAGCAGCCTGGTCATCTGCGGCCAAGACGACTTTACCTTTAACACTGCTTCAAGAATAGGTAAAAATAACTTGTTATACTAAAGTGACAGGCTTTCTTTTCATGAATCAAAGCAACAATAATTAAAAATATTTTCAATCATGTTAAACAGTACGACTGTATGTTTCATGAGTCAGGGAATGTGGACATCGTTGGCTTGGCCAGCATTTACTGCCCATATTGAATTACCCCTGAAAAGGTGGTGGTGAGCTGCCGCGTTGAACCTCTATAGCCCATAGGTACATCTGCAGTGCTGTTAGTGAAGGAGCTCCAGGATTTTGACCCAGCCACAGCGAAGGAACGACGATCTATATCCAAGTCAGGACGATGAGTGGCTTGGAGGGGAACCTTCAGCTGATAGTTTTCTCAGATATTTGTTGCCTTTGTCCCTCTCGCTGATAGTGGTCATGGGTTTGTAAGGTGCGGCCTAAGGATCCTGGTTGAGTTGCTGCAGTGCATCTTGTAGATGGTACACACTGCTGTCATCCTGCGCCAGTGGTGGAGGAAATGAATTTTGTGGATAGGGTACCAATCAAGTGGCCTACCTTGTCTTGGGTGGTACCAAGCATCTTGAGTGTTGTTGGAGCTGTACTCATCCAGGCAAGTGGAGAGTATTCCATCACACTCCTGCTTTGTGCCTTGTAAGTGATGGATACGTTTTGGAGAGCAGAGATGAGTTATTCACCACAGGATTCCTAGCCTTTGATCTGCTCTTAATGTATTAAAAAATTATTCTGTTAAGGCCCATACCAGAAACTCCAGGGTGTTTTATGAAGTTAGCCTAGAGTCTAATTGTTTATATTTGATTTTGGCATTAGGGTGAGCATAAAGTGTTTCACTGCAGGTATGATTCAAGTGATCCACTAGGAACCTTTTATCAAAACAAATTTTATTTAAGGACAGAGATATAATACAACAAAAAATTAACATAACCTTTAGCAATTAATATACTTAGACATGATAAAGTTTAATCTTTAAGAGCTAGCTTCTGAGGCCAGAACTCTCCATTCACCTGACGAAGAGGGTGTCCCTCGAAAGCTTGTGAGTATATTATCAAATAAATAGGTTGGACTAAAACCTGGTGTTGTCAGACTTTTTACTGTGTTTACGCCAGTCCAACGCCGGCATACCCACATCATCGTTTCAATTTAAAGCATGGACATATACCCTTCTTCGGAATTAGATAGCTCAAAAAACAATTATGCTCACATGATTCTGGATTTTCAGCTTTTAACACTTCTGGACAGAGATGCAGACAAGTTTCCAAAAGAGCAACTCTCAGAGAAAGATCCCACAACAGACTCCCCAAGACAGAAACTTATCTCCTGCCAGATTCCAGTCTCCAACTTTAGAGAGGAGTCAAGGAAGACACTTCTCTCCCTCAATTCCAAAATAGCACCTAAGCTTGAATATTCTGTGTATTCCAGCCACCCTGTCACCTGACCATCACCCGCCAAAGATCCCAATTAATCCCCATTCTGCAATGGAGGACAGGAGAATAGCATTAGTTCATATTAATTCCAACATTAGAAGTAGTTATGCTGTTACTGCAACAATACAGAATGCCAGTAGACAGAGTGACTCCGAGTGCATACAACCGCTCCACCACATCTTGCACAAGCAGGTGGCTCAAATACATTTTTAAAGACACACGATTCCCAAACATGTTTAAGAATTAGGAATTTTTTATATTCATTACCTATTCCAGGTAATAGCTGAAAAGTCAAAGGAAGGTTAAAAAAAGGGGGAGGGGTGGTGTAATCATTCTGTTATTTACTCATGAAGTTCAACTTATAATTTGTTCATTAAATTGAGCCACATTTGCACAAGAGTCAGTACTTAGCAGAGTTACATGCTTGCCTGGACATGACATGTTCATATTTATTGCTGATTACTCAATTACACTTAGATATAATTGATTTGGTTTGAAATTGTAAATGAAATATTCAGATTTAATTTAATCAGTTTATGATTGAATGTCTTTTGTTCCTTTTTTGCAGTTTGTATTGCCCTTCAGAGGTAAGTTAATATATTACTTTGAGAATCATAGAATCCCTAAAGGGCAGACCGTTTGGCCCATCAAGTCTGCACTGACACTCTGATAGACCATCCCACCCTGACCATATTCACGTATCCACAAATACTAATCCCGCTAGTCTCTCTGAAGTACACATTTTAGGACATTAAAGAGCAATTTAGCATAGCCAATCCACCTAATCTACACATCCTT
Organism: Carcharhinus amblyrhynchos; assembly: GCF_965287045.1. Classification (NCBI taxonomy): domain Eukaryota; kingdom Metazoa; phylum Chordata; class Chondrichthyes; order Carcharhiniformes; family Carcharhinidae; genus Carcharhinus; species Carcharhinus amblyrhynchos. The sequence continues at coordinate 110,822,104 of NC_137332.1, read as the reverse complement.
GGAGTGTGGGAGGAAACCTGACCACCCGGAGGAAACCCACGCAGACACGAGGAGAACGTGCAAACTACACACAGACAGTTACCCAGGACCAGAATTGAACGTGTGGATTTGAGTCCCTGTTGCTTTGAGGAGGCAGTGTTAACCACTGTGCCACCGTGCCACCCCATGTGTAACTTAGCTTTCTGCTTCCTCCTGAACTGTAGCTGGTCCATCTCACTCAATTTCCATTAAGTTCTTTTTCATTCCTTTATGCTTTGATGGAGTGTAAGTATTGCTGGCAAGGCCAACATTTGTTGCCCACCCCTAAATGCCCTTGAACCCAATGGCTTATTATTACATCATTTCAGAGCACATGTAATACTCAAACCCATTGCTATGGATCTGGAGTCACATGTAGGCCAGTCTGGGTGAAGATGACAGATTTCCATCATGAAAGGTCATCAGACAATATGACAACCGATGAGAGTTTCATGGTCACCATGGCAGAAGCTGCTCTTATTTCCATATTTAGATAAAACATTTAAATTAAATGCCATGTTGCAATTTGAATTTAGGGTATCTAATTTGGCCACTGGATTACCAGACCAGTAACATTACCACTAAGCCACACTCTGCCCCACAACTCCCCTGCTGACCCCTATCTGCACTGGAATGAAAAGCTGTCATGAATGTTCCTGACGGTGGGGGAGTCCAGAACTCTAGGTCCTAGTTTGAAGATAAGGGGTCAACCATTTAGAACTGGGTTGAGGGGACATTTCTTCACCCAGAGATTGGTGAATGTGTGGAATTCACTACCACAGAAAGTAGTTGAGGCCAAAATGCTAAGTGATTTTAAGAAGATAGAGACCAAAGATGTGCGCGTTAGGTTGATTGGCCATGCTAAAAATTTCCCTTAGTATCCTGAGATGCGTAGGTTAGAGGGATTAGTGGGTAAATATGTAGGAATATGGGGGAAGGGACAGGGTGGGATTGTGGTCGGTACAGACTCAATGGACCGAATGGCCTCTTTCTGTACTGTATGGTTTCTATGCTTTCTGTGATTTCTCTGAAGAAAGTAGATATAGCTCTTGGGGCTAAAGAGATCAAGGGATATGGGGGAGAGGTGGGATCAGGATATTGAATTTGATGATCAGCCATGATCAAAATGAATGGTAGAGTATGCTTGAAGGTATGAATGGCGTATTTCTGTTTCTAGTTTCTATGGTTCCATGTTTCTAACCATGTGCTTTCATCTCCATAGGCAGTTTGTGGCATACATCACAGAGAAGTCAACAGGTAACTGATTTCTAACTTGTAGAAGGGAATTCAGACGATCGCACGTGGATTTGAATGAGAAGTTCCTTTATCCCATTCTACCTCATGATTTGAGACATCCCACTCTCCCACTTTCTCTGCCTCTGCTGCACCTGTACTTCACTCCCTCCCAGAAAACTGATAAGTTCGTTCTTTTCCTTATTTTTTTTTACCATTACCTTCCACTCGCAAAAGTTCGTAGAATCCCTGCAGTGCAGAAGCGGGCCGCTCAGCCCACTAACTCTGCAGCAGAGCATCCCACCCAAACCCTACCCATGTAAGCCCACATTCTGGCCCCGCTAATCCCTCCAGCCTACACATTTTGGGACACTAAGGGGCAATTTAGCATGGCCAATCCACCTAATCTGCATATCTTTGAACTGCGGGAGGAAACCAGAGCACTCAAAGGAAACCCACATAGGCAGGGGAGAACATGCAAACTTCACGTAGACAGTTTCCCAAGGCTGGAATTGAACTCGGGTCCCCGGAGCTGTGAGGCAGCAGTGCTAACCAAGATCCACCATCATATTAACAAACCAGAGAAGCTAAAATCGGAGGGTAAACTGTGACATATGAAAATGTGGGGTGGGGGGGGGTGGGGTGTGGGGGGAGGAGAGGGGCGGAGAAAAGGGTAGGAGAGAGGTAAAAGTTAGAAAAAGAGGAAAGGGAGTTCCAGGTTAAACAGCGTTACACTTGCACCTCTTTCAATTTGGTCCACTGCATCCACTGCTCCCAATGTGGTCTCCTCCACATCAGGGAGACCAAATGTAGATTAGGTGATCACTTTGCTGAGCACTTTTGGACTGTGCACAATCGGGACACTGACCTTTCGGTTGCTATGCCATTTTAACATACGATCCTGCTCCCATGCCCACATATCTGTCCTTGACCTGCTGCAATGTTCCAGCGAAGCTCAACCCAAACTGGAGGAAGAGCATCCTATCTTCCGGCTGGGCACTTTATAGCCTTCCAGTCTCAACATCGAATTCAACAACTTCAGGTGATCAGCTCTGCCCCACCTCGGCCCCTTTGTTTTCATCTCATTTAAATTTTGACTGTCCTCTACCTTTTCGTTCTTTATTTCTTCCTTTGCTTATCTTCCCCCATTCTTTCCCCCTATTTTATTCCCCTTTCCTTAGCATTTCTCTCCCTTTGCTTTTCCATTTTTCTAACTTTTATCTCTCTCCCACCCATTCCTCACGTCCTCTACACCCACCCACACACAGACACAGACACACAAACACACACACACAAACACAAACACACACACACACAAACACACACACACACGCACAAACAAACACACATCTTCATTTGTCACAGTTTACCCTCTGATTTCACCTTCTCTGCTGTTTGACCATTCACATCCTTTAATCTCTCTATGGGATGCCATTAGCAGCCTTTCCCCTTATTTTTGTGGTTATGACTCATTTTCCATTCCTTCATCCCCGCAGTATAAATATCTCCCATTCCCTACGCCTTTTAGCTTTGATAAAGTGTCATCTGGACTGGAAACGTCAGCTCTTTTCTCTCCTTACAGGTGCTGCCAGACCTGCTGAGATTTTCTTTTTGGTTTCAGAATAACATTAAATGTTAATTACACTATGAATAGATTGTTACATTTGTGATGTTCTGAATTTTTAATTTCTCGTGAAATTCGATTTTTTCTTTGCCAAACAAAATGTTATTTATTTCCAATAGAATCTCTCCCATTAAAGACCAAAGGGCGTCATAAGGTAAGCTGAACCTTGATAGAATTTTCTACCATTCATATATGCATTGAGTTGTTGACTTGAGTCTCAGCTGCGCAGTGTTAATACTTACAGAAAACAATAGATGTATTTCAGTACTGTTCTAGGTTATACATGTGAGAAAGTGAGCAATTGATTCAGATCTCCCTGAATTCGAAAGCATTAAAGGATTGGGCACTTTAAAATGCGCGCGCATTCGGACCTCATTCAGTGCAGCTGAATGGTGCATTTAATTTTTGCTTAAAGATGTTCATTAGAGGTTAACGTGCAGTTTTTAAGGATAACTGAGTTTAATGTGAAAGATCGGCTGCCCACAGTGCTGATGTCCATGAAATGTGATAATATTTTGGTAGGAATTCACCACTTAGAACGGGTACTTTATGCGAATGTTTCAATGAGTGTGTTGGACCCAATGAAAGTGAAACTATATAATGCGGCACAAGATCTTATGATTACAATGCTTATGATTACAGAGAGGCTTAACATATAGAGGTTGCATTACTGATAGATTGGGAACTGGGTTTTAATATAGGCTATTCGCAATGGAAACCGATTATTTAATTTGAACTATTTGAAACTGGCGTCACTGGTAATTAATAGTAAATGACTGACCTTTAAGACTCTGCACACTGACAACAAATAGAAAAGAATGCAGAAGATTGGACTGCACATAAGATTGGACCAGACACGGCTGGGTTTAGTGAAATTGGGAGTTTGGAGTGACTAATATTGGATTGACTGGAGTTGATGTTGGTAGATTGTAAATCTCTGGAAGAAGACTTCCTGTTTGACGTTCTATACAATGGGAGCTCTGTCATTCCTTAAAAAGTCATAACTAAAAACTCTTTTGGCAAATAGTTTGAAGTGACATGCAGGAAGAAAATGTATGCAGCATTTGTTATGACCTGAAATGTCCTCTCCGGAAGGCTATCTGCAGCAGCCTGAAATACAACGTTGCAGTGTTAATGTAGGTCTACTGTGACACTAATGACTGAACTTGAAATATACTCCAGTGTCCCCCCTTCATGTGAAGTCTAATCAGAAATCAACCTATTCTTCATTAGGCCACATTGCAGCCTGACAAAATCCAGCGGGGAGTAAATTATGGGCGTTAAACAATACAAGCAAGCAAATAATGGGGAGTTCTTACAATCAATTTCATATCCTTTCTAGCTATATTAGAACAAAGAACAGTACAGCATAGGAACAGACCATTCGATCAACAAAGCCTGCGTCAACACATGGCGCCTTTTTAAACTAAAGAACTTTTGACTCTATACAGTCCATAATTCTCTACTTCCTGCCTATTCACGTGTCTGTCAAGATGACTCTTAAACATTGCTATTCTGTGTGCTTCTATTACCTTCTCTGTCAACGCATTCCAGGCAGTTGCAACCGTCTGAGTAAAAAAAATGCCTCTCATATCTTATTTCAACTGCACTCCCCCACATTTACCTTAAGCCTACATCGCCTAGTAGTTTACATTTCCATCCCAGGGAAAGAAAACTCCGACTACCCATCCTATCCTCTCATAATTTTGCAAGCTTCTATCAGGTCGCCCCTGAGCTTCAGGTGGTCAAGTGGGAAGAAAGTTTGCCCAATCTCTCCTCATGACTCGTATCCTCCAAACCAGACAACATCCTGATAAACCTTCTCTGTAACCTCTCCAAAATCTCCACAACCTTCAGGTAGTGTGGTGACCAGAACTGTGTGTGCTGTTCCAGTCATGGCCTAACTAAAGTTCTGTACAGCTGCAAAATAACATGCCAATTTTTATACTTTATTCATCGACCGATGAAAACAAGAATGCCTTGACTATCTTATCCACTTGTGCTGTAACTTTTCGGAAACTGTCTGGTACACCTAGATCCCTCTGTAAGTTAATGTTTCTAAGATTCTGCGATTTACTGTATATTTCCCTACTGCATTATACCTTCCAAAGTGCAACACCTTAAATTACATGGCTTTAACTCCCATCTGCCCTTTCTCCACCCAAGTATCCAACCTATATTTGTGGGACTGGTCGACTGAAGAACTGTCAATACTGTCCTATTAGTTAAAAAGGGAGAAGTGGGTAGACACATTTAATGTAGACCATTATCAGAACCTCGTTGGTGGACAATTTATTGCAAACTGTTTGCATTCTAAGGAGAGGTTGGATAGGCTGGGACTTTTTTCACTGTAGCATAGGAGGATGAGGGTAACCTTATGGAGATTTATAAAATTATGACGGTATAGATAAGGCGAATAGCCCAGAACTTTTCTCCAGGGTAGGGGAGTCCAAAAATGAAGGGCATAGGTTTAAGGTGAGAGGGGATTGATTAAAAAGGGACCTGAGGGGCAATTTTTTCACACAGAGGGTAATATGTGCATGGAATAAGTACTAGAGGAGGTAGTAGAGGCAGGTACATTTATAACATTTTAAAGACAGTTGGACAGCTACATGGATAGGAAAGGTTCAGAGTGACATGGGTCAAACACAGACGAAGGGAACTAGTCACTTCATTGCAATGTGAGTGTAAGCCTACCCGTGACTAATAAATAAACTTTAACTTTAACTTAGTTAAGTTTAAGAAGCCAACATGAATGAGTTGGGTCGGAGGGCCTGTTTCCGTACTGTATGCCCGTATGACTTTCTCCATGACTCTGAACCAGTCCCGAGGATACCATTAATTGACGTTGGAAAAGCACAATTCTTCAAGGAGGGTCAATGTGGATTTGTGAAGGGAAGGTCATATCTATTGATGTTTTTTTGAACAGGTAGCAAGGAAGGTCGATGACAGATAGCGCGGTTTTTCAGTCTACTTGGACTTTAGCAATAATTTTAACAGGGTCAAACAGAGCAGATGTTCAGAAAGTTCAAAGTTCATGGGACCTAAGAGAAAGCAATATCCAAAATTGGCTCAGTAAAAACAAGCAAGGAGCAATGGTTGATAAGTGTTTTATGGCTGGAAGGCTGTTTCCAGAGAAGATGCATGTAGTTTAATAGAAGGGCGCTTGTGGCATGTAGCGATGATTTAAATTTAGATGCCGAAAGCATGGTTAAATAAACTTGCAAATGACACACGAGTTGGCTGTGTGCTTGGTAGTGCTGGAGAAATCTTCTGAAAGATGGACAGAAGTGCCAAATGGAATGCAATCCAGAGAAGTATGAGCTTATGCCTTTGAGAAGTCCTAACAGGCAAAGAATTACACATCGAATAGAAGGATACTAAGAAGTGTAGGGAAATAAAGGAATCTTGAAGAACATTTTAACCACTCCCACGAGTGTTATCATGGATTGTGAGGAGAATTAAACATAAACTTGTACAGGTCTTTGGTGAGACCACATCTGGACTATTGTATACAGCATTAGTCACCCTATTTAAGGAAGGGTGTGAATTTGTTGGAAAGAGTTCAGAGTAGATTTTCTAGATCAATACCTGGAATTGGCAGGTTGTCTTAAAAGGAAAGCTTGGATAGAGCGAGGCTTTTATCCATCGGTGGGGGAGGGGAATGGGTATGGAGATGAAGGGTACACTTTTGTTCTTTTCATTTCTCAATGTGCTAACGTTTACTCCAAGATCTGTTGTCCATTCTGAGCGTTTTCTCGGAAATTCTACCTCTAGCTCAAGTTATGTGAATCTTGCAGCCTTTGGTAAATGGTGAGGAATTTGGAGTTTTTTCAATTTGGGCCCAAGTTACTTGTGTGGTGAAATATATCCAACCTCTCTGTTTCTGATGTCCCTTCAGACTGACCTCACTGCTCTTCCATTCAATAACATCCAGGCTGATCTGATCTCTCCACACCCATTCTTACCCCTATAATCCTTCACCCCCTTACTATTCAAGAATCTGTCCACTTCTGCCTTTAAAATATTCAAAAACTATGTTTCCACTGCATTTTGAGGAAGAAGGCTTCATGGTTTCAAAAACTTTTGTGAGGAAAATAATTCAGATAAATAAAATCCTATAAGTTGATACTATAATATTTTCCCAAGGACAGTACCTTCAAAAAGCCTTTCTGCAGGCAAAGGTGAATCACACAGGTCTCATATCCAGGAAGTCAATTAGTTATCCTCTAGCCTCCCTATTTCATTCTTTCTTGACATTGAATATACAGTCAATGTACAATAATGTACACACCTGGCATTTGTAAAATCTTCCAGCATCTATGAAGAGTATGTCCATGACAAGCACATATGCTTCATCCATTGTCTACAGGTGTCAAAAACATGCACCTTCTTCCTAGTAAGACAACCCTTCAATATTGAACAACTAAACCGCCCAAGTGTGTTGTCAGCAGAATTCAGAATATGTTACATGACCCTTTTCATTCATCCATTTTATCTGGTTGTAAAACATGGCAATCTTTTAAAACTTCGCATTTATATCACCTCCCTAGAGCCTGGTGATCTGAACTGATTGAAGTGCCCCAGCTCAGACCTAACCACTGATATATAAAAGTTGGTGGGTGGCACGGTTGCACATTGGTTAACACTGTTGCCTCACAGTGCCAGGAAACCAGCTTCAATTCCTGTTTTGGTCACTATCTGTGCAGAGCCTGTATACACTCCCTGTGTAGGTTTCCTCCGGGAGCTCCGAAAAGATGTGCTTTGGCCATTGCAAAATTTGAACAAAGAACAAAGAACAAACCAGCCCGGGAAACAGGCCCTTCGGCCCAACGAGCCTGCGCCGCCATTTTAACATTACGAGTCCCCCCTCCACCCATGACCCTTGTCTATGCTTATGGCATTCCACATTGAGGGAAGACTAATTTAGGGACAATTTGTTACACCAATCAGCCTAACAGCACATCTTTGGGGTGTGGGAGGAAACCGGAGCACCCGGAGAAAACCCACGCAAGCACGGGGAGAATGTGCAAACTCCCACAGACACTGGCCGAAATCCATGTGTCTGCGCAGCAAACAGTGATAGTCGCTGAGCTGTCGTGTTGCCCAGCATCTGGTCCAGTTTAGCGTACACTAACGACATGAAGTACTAGGCTATTCTCGAAAAAACCAAGAGCAGCCCTTGTACGACCCATCGCGTGTATGCCCCTCGTTGGACAACAAGGCGGACCGAAGCACCTGTGAATTAAAAGAGAAAAACATCAGTATCATCCACATCCTTATACATTACCAGGGACGTCCCAAGGCTCCTGAACCTTATTTAAAACAATCTCCTACATCCCTCCATCTCCAACCCGCTCATGTGCTTGTCTAAGTAACTCTTAAACAACTCCAGTGTGCCTGCCTCCACCACCTTGCTTGGCAGAGCATTCCATACCCCCACTGCCCTCTAAGTATACGCAAACAGAAATGTAGTGACTGAGGGATTGTCACCATAATTTCACTGCAGTGTTAAAGCCAACCTGCAATAACTAATAGACAATAATAAATAAACTTTGAGCACAAATTCCTTCCTTTGTATTTTATTTATGAAGCGAAATGATTCCTGTTATGCCATTTGCAAACATTCGTGTGTGCACACGCTCAAGACTGTCTCCTTTTAAAAATTGCACTGTGTCGTTCATATTGCCTCACTTTGCTTTTTCTACCAATGTGCATTTCTTGTGGCTCTCTGCAATCAATAATAGGGTATGTTCATGTGTAGGTCGTTAATAAACTCCTCATGGTTTAGTGCATTTTTGACCTAGCAACTGATTATACTGTGCAACGAATACAATTTTTACATGTCTTAAAACAACATATGAATTTATGCTGTATTCTTGAGCATAGTTATCTGACAAATGAGAGGTGAGACCAATTTCCTTTATCCTGTTACGGTTCGTTTGCAAATACCGCTTAGATGTGCCTGGTTAGTAACCGTGGTTACTGTGGTTATGAGACGTCTTGTACGTTGCAAATAATTATTTCCCTTGCTCTTAAGTTAAATTAATAATACTAGCGTGAGTTCTTTGCGAGTTGCATTGCCTATTACTGTGTACATAATTCATCTCTGGAGGCGGGCGAGGCTCGTAGAACGGTATTCTCCGTTGGCCTGGCGGGAGGGGTGGGGGGTGGTTTACTAGCCTCGAGCAAGGCCGTCAAATAGCCTCTATCTATTAACTTATTGGTCTTTGTATCTACCTCCGTGTCTTTCTGATTTATTTGGGAGATGTTCTCTGGGCTCCCTGCGGCGGGTTTCTAGGCGGCGGGAGGTGGCCCACCATTAGCCAGCGGCGGGAACTTCTCTTCCCGTCGCTGTCAAGGGGATTTCTAATTGAATCCACCCCACGCCGCCGAGAAACTCCGGGCGCGCCGTCGGCGGGAACGGAAAATCCCGCTGGTGAACAATGCACCTAAGTGACTGGGACTGAAGTTTCACTGCATTCTTTATTTTCAAAGCGCCGAGAGGAAAGTGCTTCGAGCTCCGGCCAGGCAGGGAAGAAGAAGAAAAGGAAGGTGAAAGAGCTTCCCACTTCCTCGGATTACGTCCAGGGAGCAAGACCCTAATCTCAAGAACACAGGACTGCTCAGAGGGACATTTATTTAAGCTTCTCAGTCATCCCCATTTGCGAGACGGTAGAAATTATTTCATGTTTTTTTCTATATTGTTTCAATACTTTACACGTGCAGCCACGTAAATCCTGAACAGGGGAGTTACTCATCAGACACGGAACAGAATTCCAACACCTTTCCGTCGTTGTATTCATTAGTTGCACAAATCACGTGAGAATGAGAAGTAAAATGGTTGCAAGTTGAAATGTAATAAGCTATTTCATTTCGAACAGTTAAATCACCAGACATGAGACCATCTGCTGATTCCACAATTTCCGGTCTCACACCGACACCGCTGCAGGCCAGAACGGAGGATTTGGTTTGGTTTTCATGCTTTGCCTCTCTCTCTCTCCCTGCTGCTGTTGCACTAGCCTCTCGCTATTTGTGCAACATCAGACACCCCTATCGCCCCAGCCTTTCGCACAGAAGTTTGATGGAAACTCTGACGCGCTGGCTACTGCGGATATTTGGTTTATTTTAAGCCGGGCACATGGCCAGAGGAACAAAAGTCACTCGCCCATCTTAACCGCCGTGCAATGTTGTGAAAGCTCCAACGAGTGAGCGGAATGGGTGCCGTGGATGTGTGTCGGAGGGTGTTTGTTGGACATTTCTTGCTCCGCATCCACCTGATGACGCTTTTACAATACCCCTGATCAGAATTCCTCATTAACGCCCAAACGCAACCACAGTCAGATCAACACATGAAGATCAAAACAGAATTATTCACCAGCATTCAACAAGTGTAAGGCCATAAGACAATAAGACATAGGAGCAGAATTAGGCCACTCGGTCCATCGAGTCTGCTCCATCATTCGATCATGGCTGATATTTTTCTCATCCCCATTCCCCTGCCTTTTTCCCATAACCTTTGACCTCCTTATTAATCTGTCTGTGTCTTAAACATACTCAATGATCTGGCCTCCACAGCCGCCTGCGGCAAAGAGTTCCACAGATTCATCACTCTGTTTTATTCCTCCTCATCTCTGTTGTGCCCTCTGGTTCTAGTTGTTCCTGCTAGTGAAAACATCTTCTCCACGTCCACTCTATCCAGGCATCGTAATATCCTGTAAGTTTCAATAAGATCCTTCCTCATCCTTCTAAACTTAGCTGCTTTTATACCAGGTGGGAAAATGTGTGGGCCACATTTGCAGGAGCTCTGAGCAAAATGGACCATCTTTTGAGTATCAGTTAAAATTGACAAATAAACACACAATCATGACTATTAATCGTTGCCTTTCATTATATGTTCCACTTTTGCCATCACACCCCAAGATTTTGAAGAAATACGAGCCATTTGCTGGGCGACACCATCCTTCCGGGAATTGAACTAAAACAAGGTATATGTGTACCCTTTAAGAAGTATAACGCCCCACTATGTGATGTAAGCCCAGTTTAGAAACAGAATGCACCGTAAGAAAGAGATGGGGTATCAAATCAGGAGCCTCCTCCAGGAAGTGTGCAACCATGACCACTGGAAGAGAACAATTAATAGGGACAATAGTAGACAAACTTGGGGCAACTTGAAACTCCCCCCCCTCCATAATACAACTAATCAGATCGGATTCCCCACTGGGGTCACATCCTATTTTGTTATTCATTCGTGGGACATGGGGCGTCGGTGTCTGGCCAGCAGTTATGACCAGGCGTAGTTGCCCTTGGAGGGCAGCTGAGAATCACTGCTGTGGCTCTGGCAAGGTAAGGTCGACATTTCCTTCCTTAAATGATATTAGTGAACCAGGGTGGTGGGGACTGGGGGCGGAATTTGGAGAGAAAGTTTTTTTAAAATTCATTCATGGGCGTCACTGGTTGGCCAGCATTTATTGCCCATCCCTCATTGCTTGAGGGCAGTTGAGAGTTAACCACGTTACTGTGGCTCTGGAGTCACATGTAGTCCAGACCAGGCAAGGGCGACAGTTCCTTCCCAAAAGTGCACCAGATGGGTTTTCCCGACAATGGTCGTCAGTAGATTCTTCCAGATAGTTTTATTGCCGTGGCCAGATTCGAACCCGGGTCTCCAGAACATTAGCTGAGTTTCTGGATTAATAGTCTAGCAATATTACTAGACCATTTCCTCCCTTCATTTACCATTGAAGTGGTTGAAGGGGAGGGGGAAGAGGTGGGTCAGGCTACAGTGTAATCCAACAATCAGCTGGTGACCTCAAGGCTGCTCCTGCAACTCATTCTAAAAACAGGATACCCAATTTTCCTGTGGTTCCCCCCCCCCCTCCCCTACTTGATGCTGGCGACTGGCGCTCGTAAGGATAGTTGTGCGCAAAACTTCCCAAACGCTACTGGCGGCGATAACTTGGGAATCAGTCGTGTAACACTGAACATTAGTGAGGCAGGGACAGCAGTGTTTATTAGTGTCAGTAAAACAGTGAGTGGGCGACAGTGAGATGATTACGGGGAGGGTGGGGTGGGGGCAATTCTAAGAGAAAGGCCGATAGAGTAGGCGAGAAAGGGAGAGAAAGAGACCGAGTGAGAGTGGAAGGAAAGCCGAATAGGTGAAGGAGATGAAAAAAAAATCTTCAAGAAGGACGAGGGGGAGAGAAATTTGGGGGAATGCGTGTGGCTGAGAGAATTAAACAATCAAATCCGACAAATGACTCATTTCTGTCCCTCACAATAGCGCTTTGTTCCTCCAAACGCGTTAGCTTGCAAAGTAATTGCAATTTGTTTCTTCAGTTTGACCAATAGTGTGGGTTGATTACGCTGTTTGATGAATAGTGTGAGCTGCGCTCACCAATGACCTGTTTGTGGGTGGCAGCAGTGCAGCTAAGCGTGACTTTGCAACCAAATGGCTGTTACACTGAAAGCGGTGCAGAATTAACGGGGGAGCGGGAGGGGGCGCGTGGGGGTGGGGGGGGGGGAGTCTGAAATGATAGACGCGCCTTTACAATAGAGAATGCAAATCCTTGATCTCCCCCAGCAGAAAATGCTGTCGGTTGCCCCATATTCCCCTAGTTTCCGATTGCCGGCTTTGCTAGCATCACTTCATTTGCAAACAGTGTGAGCACTCGCACAGATTGTGTAACTATAGGCGGAGGAGGTCAATAATAATCGTGCCTTTAAGTACTTCCCATTTTTATTTGTCTAATATTGACTGTACAATCACCATAGCTACACAGCTTTACCACTAACTAATTTCAACGCTCGGCTCCAAAGCTTTGTGGCCACAAATCCTGGATGTCTCTTTGACTGCTTTGTTAAATCAAAATCGGAGACTCCTGGGCGGCACCCTTGCCCAGTGGTCAGCGCTGCTGCCTCACAGCGGCAGGAAGCTGGGTTCGATTCTGGCCTTGGGTGACTGTGCGGATTCTACACGTTCTCCCCTGCATAGATTTCCTCCCACAGTCCGATGTGGGCTTTAGATGGATTAGTCGTGTTAAATTGTCCCTAGGTGTTTATAGACGCGGAGGTTAGGTAAATTGCCTCTTAGAGTTCGAATAGGTGGATTGGCCACGGTTAAATGCACGGGGGTGACAGGGGAGAGCAGAGGGCCTGGCTGCTATGCTCTTTCAGAGAGTCGGTGCAGACTCGATGGGCCAAATGGCCTCTTCTGCTCTATTGCTATTCTATTCTATAAACTCGGGGTCATGTTGATGATTTTGCGAAGCAGATCGGGCAAAGTTAACTGAATAGAAATAGAAAATTCTGGAAACTCTCAGCCCCGTTGCAGTATGTGCAAAATGTGCGAGAGGGAGAGCATGATCTTTCAGAATTATGGAGAAATCGGAGCCATTCAGCCCTTCGAACATGTTCTGTCGTTCAATTCTATCAAAGATGCTCTGCTCCTTGTCTCCATTTAGCCGGCTGGCTCCCATATCTCTCAATCGTTGGAGCATAGAATTGGACAGCACAGGAGGAAATCCCAGAGAAGGTCACGGGGCTGAAACAGAGGGCTGAAATTTACGAGCGGTGGGGGGAGGTGGGAGGAGGGTGGGCAATCTGAACCCTGACATGAGCCTGAAGAACAGCCTTTGTCGGCAGTGGGGCCACAGTTTAACCAGTGACGCTCCCCTCCCCTCTCATTGGCCGCCTGACGTCCAATGAAGGCTGACGAACAGGCTGCCAACCCAATCAGAGGGTCAGCAAGCATTGACGTCTTCCCTGCGTCATCGGGTGACGTTGTCCCTCTGGGGGAATTCTGGAGAACTGGGGGCCACAGCAATTAATTGAAAACTAAAGAATAAAAAGAGTTTAAGGCGAGAGGGGAAAGATTTAAAACGGAGCTTGAGGGGCAACTTCTTCATGCATAAGGTGGTACATATATGGAATGAACTGCCAGAGAAAGTGTTTCAGGCAGGTACAATGGCAAAGTTTAAGAAGCATTTGCATAAGTAAGTGGATGGGAAAAGATTAGGGGGAAATGTGCCAAGCAGGAGAAATTGGGGCTAGCTGGGAGGGCACCATGATTGGCATGAGCTGGTTGAGCCTGTCTCCGCGCTCTATGACTCTAAAACATTCTTTATTCAATAACAGAGGGGAAACTCCTCATGGCAAATTTTTGGGGCCCTCTTTTGTCTCTAACTCCCTACTTCTCTCCCGAGGTGGGAGAGGCTGACTCCTTTTAACTTCCTTCCAGTAGGTAATTTGACCTGTGAGCATTATTTTACCCCTTTCCAGAACTACTTGCAACCTTATCATATTATGATCATCATTACCTAGATGCTCTCCCACACCCAACATCATTTCATTGAACAAGATTCAGCACCACTTCATTCCTGGTTGGGCTAGAAAAGTACTAATGGAAGAGGTTTTCCTGTGCCTATTTAAATGTTTTTTTTCATCCTCCTTCCCTCAGCTATTAGATAGCGTATGGAAGATTAGTGGTTAGATCGGGGCACGGTAGCACAGTAGCTAGCACTGCAGCCTCACAGCTGCAGGGACGTGGGTTCGATGCCCGCCTTGGGTCACTGTCTGTGTGGAGTTTGCTCGTTCTTCCCATGTCTGCATGGGTGCTCCGGTTTCCTCCCACAGTCCAACGATGTGCAGGTTAGGTGCATTGGCCATGCTAAATTACTCCTTTGTGTCCAGCATGCGTAGGTAAGAGGGATTAGCGGGGTAAATATGTGGGATTACGGGGCAAGGGCCTGGGTGGGATTGTTGTCAGGGCCTCCTTCTGCTGTGTAGCTTTTCTATAGTGGACTAGCAATTCTGAGGCTTGAACTACTTTTAGAAATTTGCTGATGACACCAAGATTGGGGGAACGGCAAATTGTACGGAGGGTGTGGAGAGTCTGCAGAAGGATCTAGATAGGCTGGGCGAATGGGCCAGGAAATGGGAAATGGAATTTAATGTTGGCAAGTGTGAGGTGGTCCACTTTGGTAGGAAGAATGGTAGGAAGGACTATTACTTACGGGGCGAAAAACTGCAGCAGGCGACGGTGCAGAGGGACCTCGGGGTCCTTGTGCATGAGTCGCAAAAACCCAGCTTGCAGGTGCAGCAGGTGGTCAGGAAGGCGAATGGGATGCTGGCCTTCATAGTGAAGGGGATTGAATATAAAAGTAGGGAGGTCTTGCTGCAGCTGTATAGGGCATTGATGAGGCCGCAGCTGGAGTACTGTGTGCAGTTTTGGGCGCCGCACCTGCGCAAAGATATTTTGGCCTTGGAGGGAGTGCAGAGGAGGTTTACTAGGCTGATACCGGAATTGAGGGGGTTGAGCTATGAGGAGAGGCTGAATAAACTAGGCTTGTACTCGTTAGAGTTTAGAAGAATGAGGGGAGATCTCATTGAGACGTATAAGGTGATGAATGGGATGGATAGGATAGAGGTGGAGAGACTCTTCCCGCTCAAAAAAGACAGTAGGACTAGGGGGCACAGCCTCAAGATAAAAGGGGGGCGGTTTAGAACGGAGTTGAGGAAGAACTTCTTCACTCAAAGGGTGGTGAATCTCTGGAATTCTCTGCCCGTTGAAGTGGTGGAGGCTGCCTCGCTAAATATTTTTAAGACGCGGGTTGATGGGTTTTTGATAAGAGAGGGGATTAAGGGTTATGGGGAGAGGGCGGGAAAGTGGAACTGAGCAGCGACAGATCAGCCATGATCTTATTGAATGGCGGGGCAGGCTCGAAGGGCCAGATGGCCTACTCCTGCTCCTATTTCTTATGTTCTTATGTTCTTCTACGGCCAATGCAACACCTGATCAAATATTACCAAGGTATCTGGGGAATCTGAATTCAGTTAATTAAATTAAAAAAGGAATAGAAAACAATGGACCATCGGGATTGGCACTGAAGTCCATTTGGTTCATTAAGATACATAATGGTAAAAATGTTTCCAGCCTTGCCCTGTATGATCTATTATGTGACTTTAAGTCTACTGTAATGTGGTGGATGTTGACCCATAATTCCCCTTTGAAATGGTGGAGCATCAAAGCTCCACAAGGAACAATTGGACTGGCCGTCTGATATCAACCCAGGCACTGCGCATGTCAAAGGCACAGCCGGCCCAGCCGGCAATGCTACTCAGTTACATCTGGAGCATGGTGTTGAAATTGTGAGAGATCAGTTCCGCAGCGAAGACAAGCAACAGTCTGTCATAGCTATACTCATGGAACCAAAATTCCAGCCAAGCTCCCAGGTTGCTCTATCACCATCTCTGGGAGTATTTTGTCCCACAAGCAGGAAAAGTGGACAAGAATTGGTGGAGCAGTGGTACAAATATACACAGGGAAGATGGAACTATATGAGGTCTGAAGTCAAAATTGAGTGCAAATGTAGAGACGGAGGATATACGCTTTGGAGCTCTCAATATTGACTTTGGACGCCATGTAGTCCGATGGTTTCAGCTCAAATATGCGGAAGAAAACTCTGTTTATCGTCCTCACTCAGGCAATAGTCAGTACCCTTCCATGTTGAACATCACTTGGTAGATGCGACGAGGGTCGCAAGGGAAGAGAATTTACTCCTGGCGACCTCTTCAACATTGCAACACTACTCCTTACTGAGTTGGCCGAGCCTTGAAGGACATATTTGCCAACGGCTGGTAGTGAGAGACTCATGCTGAGCTAAAAAAAACTTCTTAATGGCCGCAAGTAACACCATTCTGAGCCATAATCACCACCGTTTACATTCTCTTTTTTTTTGTCTATGTTGTATTTGTTAATCCCACTCCCTCTTCACCATAACAGTATAAATATCCTATTTTCTATTGGCTTCAGCTCTGTCAAAGGATCATGCAGACTGGAAAAGTTGGCTCTCTTCTCTCTTCACAGACGCTGCCAGACCTGCTGAGATTTTCCAGCATTTTGTGTGTTTGTTTCAGATTCCAGCATCCGCAGTAATTTAAGTTCATTAAAAGGAAACTATTTAACCAGATGCGACCTTTTGCAAATCTACCTATTCTTAACAGAAAAGCCCACCACAAAGCCCTTGAGGATATAAAGTCCTGTCTTTGAAATGAAACAGAAGGTGTTGCGTGGCACCACCTACCAACCTGCTAAACTGGACAGGTATGGAATAGATCTAAACGTGCAGAACTTGGCAACCATGAGTTACCAAAGCAATCAGCAGCTGTAAATCGGCACTTTCTTACACTCTAACATAACCACAAAGCAACCAATCTTGGCCCAATGAGGAGTGTAGGAAAGCATGACAGGAACTGTCCCAGGCAAAAGTGGAATCGAATTGTCACTGCAGTTACAGTGCAGGAGTGAAAACTGGTTACAATCAAAGCTAAGCAACTAGTTAATCAGATCTAATAAAATTTCCCTACAGTCTTATCCAGTCATGAATTGTGTTGAACTATTCAACATCTAATGGGAGTTGCAGACTCCACTGATGACGCCATCCTGAATGATGGCATGGATAAGCACAAAAGTGCTGCAGAGAAGGCTGAGTATTTT
Organism: Carcharhinus amblyrhynchos; assembly: GCF_965287045.1. Classification (NCBI taxonomy): domain Eukaryota; kingdom Metazoa; phylum Chordata; class Chondrichthyes; order Carcharhiniformes; family Carcharhinidae; genus Carcharhinus; species Carcharhinus amblyrhynchos. The sequence goes on along the minus strand of NC_137332.1, from coordinate 110,804,735 downwards.
TAACCATTTTCAATCTGAAGTGAAGAATGGATTGTTCATTTAAGTCTATTCTGGTGATATCCTATTATATCACCGTGGATGACACGAACACAATCATAATTGTAATAGAAAATGCACTGGTTGTAGAAAGGGAGGATTTTAGAACCATCATCGTCACTAGGGAAAAGGTACTGAGCAAACTATTGGGATTGAAGGCAGGCAAGTTCCCAGTGCTTGATAGCCTAGATCCTATGGTTTTAAGACAAGTGGTGTTCTAGATAGTGGATCAATTGGTACAATATTCCAAAATTCTCTGCCTGCAGGAATGGTTCTAGTGGATTGAAAAGATGCTAATATTCAAAAAGGGTGAAAAAAGGAAAGTATAGGCCAATTAGTTTTACATCCATCGTTGTTAAATTGTTAGAATCCATTAGCAAAACAGGACATTAAGAAAGTCAAAATGCAATCCATCAGAGCCAGCGTGGTTTTATGAAGGGTAAGTCATGCTTACTAATTTGCTTGAGTTACTCGAAGTTGCAACAAGCAAGGTGGATAATGGTGATCTTGTAGATCTGGACTTCCAGAAGACACTTGAGATGGTGCCACACAAAAGCTAAATGCACATGGATAGTTCAATGCAGTTAGGGGTAATTTATCAGCTTGGATAGAGAATTGGCTAACCAACAGAAAACAGAGAGTCAGGATAAATGGGTCTTTTTTTGTTTGGGGGGATGCAACTAGTGGGATGCCACAGGGTTCGTTCCTCAGACCCCATCCATATACCATCTATATTAATCAGCTTGATTCAGGGATAGTAGGTACCATAGGCAATCTGCAGATGGCGCTAAAGTAGGTAGAATAGCAGGTTGCTTTAATGAAATAAGAAATGTGCAAATGGATATGGATAGGTTGCCCTTCAGAAAGTCGTGGTGAACAGCTTTCTTGAAATGATGAAGGTTTCCAAGGCAGTGCCTGAAGCTCAGCCTGTTTCCATTGTCCATCAATGACAATCCCTGTTTCAAGATATCTGAAGTTAGCATTTTTGCTGACTGCACAATCTGCAGAAGGATCTAGATAGGCTGGGCGAATGGGCCAGGAAATGGCAAATGGAATTTAATGTTGGCAAGTGCGAGGTGGTCCACTTTGGTAGGAATAATGGTAGGAAGGATTATTACTTACGTGGAGAAAAACTGCAGCAGGCGACGGTGCAGAGGGACCTCGGGGTCCTTGTGCATGAGTCGCAAAAACCCAGCTTGCAGGTGCAGCAGGTGGTCAGGAAGGCGAATGGGATGCTGGCCTTCATAGCGAGGGGGATTGAATATAAAAGTAGGGAAGTCTTGCTGCGGCTATATAGGGCATTGGTGAGGCCGCAGCTGGAGTACTGTGTGCAATTTTGGGCGCCGTACTTACGCAAGGATATTTTGGCCTTGGAGGGAGTGCAGAGGAGGTTTACTAGGCTGATGCCGGAGTTGAGGGGGTTGAGCTATGAGGAGAGGCTGAATAAACTAGGCTTGTACTCGTTAGAGTTTAAAAGAATGAGGGGAGATCTCATTGAGACGTATAAGATGATGAATGGGATGGATAGGATAGAGGTGGAGAGACTCTTCCCGCTCAGAAAGGACAGTAGGACTAGGGGGCACAGCCTCAAGATAAAGGGGGGGGGGGGCGGTTTAGAACGGAGTTGAGGAAGAACTTCTTCACTCAAAGGGTGGTGAATCTCTGGAATTCTCTGCCCGTTGAAGTGGTGGAGGCTGCCTCGCTAAATATTTTTAAGACGCGGGTTGATGGGTTTTTGATAAGAGAGGGGATTAAGGGTTATGGGGAGAGGGCGGGAATATGGAACTGAGCCACTACAGATCAGCCATGATCTTATTGAATGGCGGGGCAGGCTCGAAGGGCCAGATGGCCTACTCCTGCTCCTATTTCTTATGTTCTTATGTTCTTATGTTCTTATGTTAGGTTCATAGAATGATAGAATCGCTATAATGCAGAAGAGGCCATTTGGCCCAGCAGGTCTGCACCAACTCTCCAACAAACCCTCTCCTCCGCCCTAAACCCATCATCCTGCACGTGTTTCATGGCTAATCCACTAAACCTGCCATCTTCGGACAATGATGGGTAATTTAGCATGGCCAATCCATCTGAAGTGCTCATCTTTGGAGTGTTGGACGAAACGGGAACACCCGGAGGAAACCCACGCAGACGCGGGGAGAATGTGAAAACTCCGCACAGAGAGTCACCCAAGGCCAGAATTGAAAACAGATTCCTGGTGCTGTGAGGCAACAGTGTTAACCACTGTGCCACCGTGCTGCCCCACTTTTATTTTTAACTCCTCAGCCAATAATGCTGTCAGTGACTAGGTGCAGCAAAACAAGGATGACACTCAGGCTTGGGCTGATACATGGCAATTAACGTTCATGCCAGGTGCCAGGCAATAACTACTCCAACAAGCGAGTCTAACCAGCTGCATTTCATAGTCAATGACATCATCATGTCCTTAACCATTAACCTGCTGGTGGAACCATTATTGAAAATACATTCAACTGGGCTGTCCATATCAGTGTGGTGGCTAGAGGGGTAGATTAATTGCTGGAAATTCCGCAGCGAGTAAATCCACAAAGGCTGCCCTCTATCTACAAGTTATAAGTGTGATCCTGTTCTTACATGAAGAAACAGACTCAAGGAGAAGCAGCACCTTTTCTCGACCACCCACCATCTTAAACATTCATTCCCTTCACCATCAGCGTACAGAGAGAGAGCATTGTGCACTGTCTGTAAGATGCACTGCAGCAACTCGCCAGGACAACCTCAGCAGGCACCGTGCCACAGTGCAGCCTCACAGCGCCAGAGACCCCGGGTTCAATTTCCGGCTTGGGTCATTGTCAGTGTTGAGTTTGTGCATTCTCCTTGTGTTTGCCTGGGTTTCCTCCAGGTGCTCCGATTTCTTCCCAAAATCCAAAGGTGGGCGGGTTAGGGGGGTTGGCCATGCTAAATTGCCCATTAGTGTCAGGGGACTAGCCAGAATAAATGCATGGGGTTAAGGGGATTGGGCCTGGGTGCAAACTCGATGGGCGGAATGGCCTACTTCTGCATTGTAGGATTCTATGAGCAGCATCTGCCAAACCCGCGACCGCTAGCAGTTAGCAGAGAAGGAAACAGACACATGGGAACACGATCACTAACAAGTTTCCTCCAAGTCCATACCCTGATTTGGAATTAATTGCTATTCCTTTATTATCATCGGGTCAAGCGATCCGATTCGCTTAATCTTCAACACATTGACTACAGAACTTGAAGAAAGCAACTGGCTATCATCCTCCAAAGGACCATTAGGGATGGACAATACTCAAAGCCCTTGAAAGAAGTTTTAAAAAATCAAGTCCCTGCAATAATTTTCTTTCTTTTTACAAATCTCTGAATTTTAATTACAAATTTTGTTTTGAAGTGTTAAGGGCGCCACCAAAGCAGCGATTAATTAACATCGCTAGTAAAATTACCGGGTTTAAGTAAAGCCTGGTGCTCGCCAGAACTGCCTCGTTTCCCTTTAATTCTATCTCCTTTCCTGCAGGTTACATGTGGATGCATCCAATCGCTCTATCTTGGACTTTTTATTCTACCTTGTCGTTTTCGTCCGCGCTGCAACTGGCGCCATCTAGTGGCCGACGAAGGAAGTTTCAATGGCACATGTCTGCGCCTTTCATGTTGGTATGTAAAGCCACTAAGAAGTCTCACAACACCAGGTTAATGTCCAACAGTTCTATTCACAAACTATTCTATTTGTGAATAGAACTCCCACTCACCTGACGAAGGGGCAGCGCTCCGAAAGCTAGTGGCTTTTGCGACCAAATAAACCTGTTGGATTTTAACCTGGTGTTGTGAGACTTCTTACTGTATTCACCCCAGTCCAACGCCGGCATCTCCACATCATGGTATGTAAAGCGTCAACCAGAAGCTAATTTTATGGGACACTCACAGCAAGGATAACAATCGCTAATTGTTTTCACAGATAGGCTAAGTCCCGTACCCTGGTAAATTTGAAAGGGATCTTTCCCCCTTGTTGCTAGCCAAATGCTTAATCTAATTGTCCGTTGACTCAAGGCCCACCTCAATCTATTAAAATCGGTGCAATAGATTTACTGCGATAAACAAGGCGAAAAATAAAGTTATGCGATGGCTAAAGGTTTGACGTGACATGGTTTTTTTTTGTGTCACAATACAAGGGAGGCGGGGGGAGGGGGGTGTAGAAGTTTCTGAATGTGCATGGATGGTATCACCCCGCGCTTAAATTTAAGAATGTTTTTAATTGCAGCTCTCGTTTCTGACGCATAATTGCCCACTTATTTTGAGAGCACAAAACTCTCTGAGGTCATGAATGGTCTTACTTTGGGACGTTAATTATGACGGAGAGTTTCATTTAAGAGAAAACTTGTGATTTATCAGTTGGAGCAACGCTGCATTTCAAACAGTTATTCCAGTAGCGAATGTGAGACGCCTAGGTGTGATGGGTAGATAATTATTCCCAGAGCATCCTTTTATAAAATTAATAGAAACAAGAAGTTCGCGCGAAATAATTAAGAAAAAAGTCATCACCCGATGAAGATAGATTGCTCAACCCATGGCACTGAGTTGAAGTGTCCCATTAGCTAGCAACTAAGCTAGCTGAACTATATAGAAGCTACCTCTACAAAGTCTTCCCAGCTGTCAGGTACGCTAATAGACGGGGTCAGAGTAAGGGTGAAATCGAAGTCAGGGTTAAAGCGCATGTGCGTGAGTACACGTGGAAGGCGATTATTGTCACTGGACTAACAATTCAGAAACCCAGATAATGCTCTGGGAACCTCACAAGGGCGGACGATGCAATTTCAATAAAAAATAAAGAAATATCTGTAAATAAAAGTCTAATGATGATCGTTGTCGTTTGTCATAAAAACCCACCTGGTGCTCCCCAAGTCAGGCGTACATTTGATCCAGATCCACAGCAATGTGATTGACTCTCGAATGCCCTCTGAAATGGCCCAGTAGTACACTCATTGCAAGGATAATTATGAATGGGCAATAAATGCTGATCCATTCAGTGATGTCCACAATCCATGAGCGAATAAAAAAAATTAAAGTGGGTGAATACTGCCATCTGGAATTACGAAGTTGTGGCTTTAACAGGGACCTGGTTCCAGGTAGGGCAATTTTGGGTGCTGAATATTCCTGAATGCATTCTATAGACCACCAGCAAGTTGGAAAAATGTAGAGGAATAAATCATCAAGGGTGTGGTGCAAAAATTATAGAGTAGGTGTAATTAATTATCTGAACGCCGATTTGGATAGCGGTAGTGTAAAGCGTAGAGAGAGGTAAGAGAACATCGAATTCCCGATAGCAGTATGCGTTCATTCTAACGACAAAGGAGACATTGCTTGACTAGATTATCCAGAGTAAGGTGGGCCATGTAGGTCAAGTATCATTGGGAGGACATTTAGGAACAGTGATCATTGCATAATAAGGTTTAGAAAAGGTTTGGAAAATGACAATAACCAATCCAAATTAAGAATAATTAACTGGGTGAAGGCCAACTTGAATGGGCTAAGAATGAATCTGGACCAAATAAAGTGAAGCCAATGGTTGATAGGAAAAACATAGCTGACAATGAAGGGGCAGAAAAGATGCTTCTGGCACGATCCAGGTACGTTCCCTCAAAATGGAAATGTGGAATAAACAAGTGTAGAATCATAGAACGTTTATGGCCACATTGGCCCACTCTGAGCGCCAGCTGACAAACAGGTCAACCAGCCTGATCTCACTTTCCAGCATTCGGCCCATAGCTCTACAGGTTACCGCGCTTGGGATGAATATCCAGTCACGCTTTAAATTTGTTGACGATTTCTTCCTCTACTGCCCTTTTGGGCAGTGAGTTACAGCCACCTATTATCCTCAGGCTGAAGAATTGTTCCCTCAACGTCTCTGTAGCCTCTCAATCAGTCACTTCTGTGCCTCGTGCTTGCTGACCCCTCTGCTAAGGTAAACAGGCTCCTCCAACCAACTCTATCCGAGCCCCTCACCACTTTCTACATCCTAATCAAGCCTCCCCCACCCTCCTCTATTCCAGTCAGAACAACCCGAGTCTAGTTAATCTTTCCTCACAGCTGCAATCTTCCGGCCCTGGCAAAATCCACGGAAATCTCTTGTGTAAGCCCTCCAATGCAATTGCATTCTTTGTCTAATGAGGTGACCAGTGCTGCACACAATAACGCAAATTGTGGTCTAATTATTAGTTCATATAGTTGCAGCAGAAACTTGGAGGTTCTTATATCCCTTACCTTGGCTAATAAAGGAAATGATTCCATATGCCTTACTAACAACCTTCTCGGCCTATCCTATTACCTTCAGGAGTCTGAGACATTCACTCACTTCCTTGATATTCGCCGATTTATTGTGCAATCCTTTGCCTTGTTTGATTTGCTCAGTTAAGTCACATCATTCTTCTCCAGGTGAAATATTCCATTTGCCACTTTTCTTCCCAACTACCAGCCCAATAATATCTTCAATAATCAAGTCTACAGTTGCCAGAGACATGGATGAGAGGTTGGGCAGCAGTTGAATTTGACCAAAGCTCCAAGGGATGGCTCCAAGGAGAGATTGAATACATTTAGCTCATGTTCCTTGGAATGTAGTAGTTCATGAGTTGATTTGAATGTGCTTCTTTAATGATCTTAACAGGATCTATTTAGTGTGGTTAGAGAGAAAATGTTCACTCTACTGAAGGTGTGTAAGAAACAGGGAGGTAACTTTTAAAACGGATACAGGTCATTCAGAAGAGATGCTGTGAAACACTTCATGCAATAACTGGTGTAGTAAGACCATAATGATGTAGAACGTAGGATGTAGATATAGGCAATTCAGCCCATCTAGTCCACGCCACCATTAACTGAGATCATGATAGTATAGTGCCTTTGCACCATTGATATTTATTGTATTTATCACCCCCTCTTTCCCCTCATTATTTAGTAGTTTTGGATTGCTACTAGTGTCTTCCATCATGAAGACTGACACAATATTAAAATAACTCCGTTCCAATTTCCCCAGTTTCATTCTCCAATGGGACTACGCTCACTTTTGACTTTTCTTTTTTTTTGCGCAATTAAATAAGCTCTTATTCTTTGTGTTTTATGTTACTTGCTAATTGATTCTCATAGTTTACCTTCTCTCTCTGCATTATATTGCTGGTCCCCCTTCGTTGGTTTTTAAAACTTTCCCAGTTCCCTGTTTTAGCACGAAGCACTGTACGTTTTTTCCCCCCAGTTAACGCTACCCTTAATTCCTTTCATTAACCATGATGTGGAAATGCCGGCGTTAGACTGGGGTGGGAACAGTAAGAAGTCTCACAACACCCGTTTAAAGTCCAACATTTGGAATCACGAGCTTTCGGAGCGCTGCTCCTTCTTCAGGTGAGCCACTCACCTTGTGGAGAAGCAGCGGTCTGAAAACTGGCGATTCCAAATGAACCTTTAATCTGGTGTTGAGAGACTTCTTACTGTGTTCATTAACCATGGCTGATTTATCCTCTTCCTAGACTCCATATTCCTGACTGTTGTGAGTCATGAACTATGCCAAAGTGTCTCCCATAAAATATAATTTGTTAAGTACAATCTGAGATGGACTGATGTTTTGAATACCACTGGCTATTAAGGGATATGGAGCTGTGTCAGGTCCATATGGTGAAACTGCAGATTTCTGAAAGGATATGATAATATAAAAAGGCCGTATTAATCCATAGGATATACTCGAAAGTTTGAAATACCGCCTTATTTTCCATTTTTCCCTGCGATATATTATAGGAAACTATTTATTCCAAATGACACTGAGCCCTACCTCCGCTTGCATGCATGACTCGGGATACTGAATCTGAGAAAATGTCAAGCACAGAATTGCAGGGTTTATTGCAAATTTAATAGGATACTATGAGCTGCGACACAGAGTTAAGTATTTTAATTTTAATTGGAAACTGAAAGCAGTTAACTGTAACTCACACATTTTCATTTTGGGATAGTACTTGGATTATTATTTCTTATCAATAATGGAATAAATTTGGGAAGATTACTTGAATCAAATACCAAGGGAGATAGGAAATAACCCTTTCTCGTGAATTTAGCAGAAATGTTCACGTAATGACATTTTCACCGATTGATTTACACTTTTTCTGCAAGTAGTGACCCAGTAGATCTCCTTCTCCCCATTCTTCTGTTTCCTAATGTTGGTAACATATACAATTTGTTCATGAGAATGAAGATCTGATTATAAGTTCTTGAAGAGGCAATTCAGCAATTCGGAAACACTTTCATAGTCACACATATTCATAGTTAACTTCGAACAAGTTTAGCAGTATAATAGAGAACAAGGCAATCAGTGTGCCAGATACGGCTCAGTGCGAAGCAGGGTTTATGGAGGATCGGCATATTGCAGTGTTTCAAGTTTCGTCCCACAGCTTCAGCGGATGATGGCGTATTCGACATGATTTGTGCAATCGTTCACTTTCCTTGCCTTCTCCTGTTGCTTGATTTTCACTTCGGCGTAATGTTGGGAAATACTGCCACGATTAGAGTGAACCTGATAATCATCGCAGTAAGATAAAAAAGTTTCATCCGCAGTGCGCAGAATTACATCATTTTACACGTTTGCAGCATCCTTAAGTTAGAAAAAAACGTCAAAGGAATTAGAGTAAGGTGTAATCAGGGAAAGAAAAGCTGCAGTGTTAAGACGGAGAGAGAGTTTTGCATTGCAAGTAGTGGCCCATGTTGGTGTAGATGAGTTGAGACAAGTAAATAGTTTGTAAACGTCGCCATAGTCCCAGACGGCCATACTCTCCCTCTTGAGAGTTGACTGGTGGCGCTTTGTCTACAACACAGAAAGATCTACTTGTCTTATCGTGTCCTGTCCAATCTACAAGAGCAACTCAACCAGTAACAGTCCCGCACCGTTTGTTGTTACTCTGCAAATATATCCTCGTTAGCAAACTACCCAATCTCCAATCTTTGAAGACATATTGAATTTCCCTCCATGACACTCTCAGTAAGCGCCTTCTAGATTTTAAGCACACCTCATTTAAAAAACCTTTCTCCCATATTGTCACGTATTTGTGTTAATTCTTATTGGCTCTAACACTTGGGCAGCACTGTCAGCACAATGGTTAGCCTCACAGCGCTAGGGTTCAATTCCTGGCTTGGGTCTCTGTCTGCGTGGAGTTTGCACGTTAAACCCTGTCTGCGTGGGTTCCCTTCGGGTGCTCCCGTTTCCTCCCACAGTGTGAAAGGTGTGCTGGTTAGGTGCATTAGCCTGCTAAATTTCGCCTCAGTGTACCGGAATAAACAATGGGGTGTGGCAAATAGGGGATTTTCCCAGTAACTTCATTGCAGTGTTAATGGAAACCCAGTTGTGACATTAATAAATAAGTTTAACTTAAACTGAAACTCTGTTGATAGAATGTATTCTCCGGAAGTGACGCCACACATCCTAGAACAGGAAACAGAGAGAAGAATAGCCACGCAAGAGGTCAACCATTCTCCTGGCATCGTACCTCCAAAAATAACATAAAAACTGGGGACGAGAAGTATGAACATATGCTGGCTAGCCGCTCCGAAAGAAGAATTTTACCGAGAACAGTTGGACAAGAGGAAAGTTAGAAGGGAACACTTTCACCTGTGAAATATGTGCTCAGGAGAACCAATGGGCTGGGTAAACGTGATTAATGATAGTCTGCCCACAGAATATATTGTACCGCTCCCTTGATAAATGAGGCTGAAACCTCATTTGTGTGTGGGAATTAACATAGATGCTAAAACACAGTTCAAAGTGCGCATAGGGGAAGCGTACCTTAGTAGAGAAAGGGAGTTTTCTGTGTCCTGGGATTCTGATGAAAATATGGAGCCACGAAGCTCTTATATTGAACATTTTGATCGTTTTTCACAGGCAAACAAAATAGTTGAAGATGTTATGGTGCCCACTCCCCTTAGCGTAGTTGCAGGCAACCTGAGAATCCATATTTCAGCAAAATTGATCCGAGCCAAACTTGCTTACAGATAAATGTGAACAATAAGTCACAGGACCTTCTGCCGATTCTGACACATAAAGGCTTCTTCCAATACCGAAGATGACCATTTGGCATCAGATTATTTCCTACATCATTTCAAATAGCAACAGATCAGATCCTGAATGGACTGAGCGTTACTTAAATGTGAACCTCTCACGCACTTTGATCCTCAGTTGGCTTGCAATGCATCTCCTTATGGTTCAGGATTTGTGGTCCCTCACAGCTTGCCATAAACCATTGCTTTTACTTCTTGACCCCTGAGAAAATCTGAGAGTAACCCTTCCCAGATTGAAAGGGAAGCATTAGGAATCATTTTTGGCGAATAGAAATTCCATCAATTCTTGTACAACAGGAAGTTCGCATTGTTAATGGACCATTGTAAATTACGTACTATTTTGGTCCACACATGGGAATTCTGTCAGTTATAACAAGTCGAATGAAAAGAGAGACATTGCTTTTGTCTGAACTACTTACATTATTAAGAATCAACAATCAAGTCTACATGGTAATGCAGATGGACTTTTAAGATTACCACTGCCAGTAGTTCATCAAACTGCTCAAGTGAGAATACTTTCTATGTTGATCAAGTAGAAAACACATCAGTCACTTCCAAACAAGGGAGGCAGCACACTAGGAGTGATCCAATACATTTCAGAAGTGATGGATATGGTATTATGAGGCAAGACCTCAGAGCTAGAATAAACTGGAAATCCCACTACTCCAGGAGATCGGTGTCAATGTGTGTTGACTGGGGGCTCAGAGAACGTATTCCACCTCCATCGAGGAAACAGGTGTTAGATAAGCTATATGAGAGTCATTGTGGAGTGGTACACATAGAGAAAATATATGGGAATGTGTTGCAGAGGCGTGGTGATCCATGCATGTGGATTTTGCAGGACCTTCTGAAGGACATAAAATGTATTTATTAGTCACAAGTAGGCTTACATTTCACTGCAATTGTAATGCAAGTCCTCTAGGCGCCACTCTCTGGCACCTGTTCGGGTACGCTGAGGGAGACTTACCATGGCCAATGCACCTAAGCAGACTGTGGAAGGAAACTGGGACACCCAGAGAGAACGTGCAGACTCTGTACAGACAGTGACTTAAGCCAGGAATTGAACCTGAATCTCAGGCACTGTGAGGCAGCAGAGCTAACCACTGTGCCACCATGCCGCCAACATGTTCTTGGTGTCTGTCGATGCTTACACAAGTGGTCAGAGGTCACTGTGATACCATCTATCTCACTGCAGAAGACGATTGAGAAGCTAGGAGAAGTGTTTCATCATTTTACATTCCCTGAACAACTTAGAAGTGGGAACTGATCTCAATTTGCTCTGCAAGAATTCAGAAGTTTCTTGTGAGAGAATGGTTTTCAACTTATTAAATCCAGACTGTACCATCCTCTGACAAATGGGTGTCGCAGAATGTTTCACCCAAGCTATGAAACTTTTCTTGAGAGCGACCAGAGAACAAGGTTCTCTGATCAAATGACTTAACAAATTCCTCTTGGTGTATAGGAATACCTCACACACATCTTGATCAAGGTGTTCCCTGCCTTCCACTCTCAATCTTTTGAAACCTCCGAAGACTAAAGATATCGTACAACAGCAACACAGCAAGGACAAATGGACGAGCAGGAAAAGAAAACAATACGCAGAGTGTTTCAGCAAGGGCAAGGAATTTTTTTCTTGGAATTACTCCACAGGAGAAAAATTGGTTTCTGCGACAATCCTTGCAGAATACTGATGAAGAGATGAGAATGGGGATCTCATGAATGAAATGAGGGTTTGCGGGGAATTGGGCAGGGTCTAACCTGAGGTCAAGTTTCAGGGAGACGATGGAGACAGTACGTTGGAAGATTTGACTTAGTTGATAAGGGGAAGATGGAGGAAACGGTAGCACAGTGGTTAGCATTGTTGCTTCACAGCGCCAGGGACCTGTGTTCAATTCGGGCCTCGGGTCACTGTTTTTGTGGCGTCTACATATTCTCTCCGGGTTTGCTTGGGTTTCCACTGGCTGCTGCGGTTTTCTCCCACAGTCCAAAGATGTGCGGGTTAGGTGGATTGGCCGTGCTAAATTGCCTCTTAATGTCGGCTGGTCTAGCTAGGGTAAATGCATGGGATTATGGGGATAGGGCCGGAGCGGGATTATGGTCTGTGCAGTCTCGATGGGCCGAATGGCTTCCTTCTGCACTATAAGGATCCAATGGATTCTATGAACCTGGCAACTGAAGAATTGGCCTCTATCATCGGAGGAAAAGCCCTGGGGTTTTTCCTATTTTGTTCCTGGAAATGGGAGTGTAGGTAATGGGGAAAGTGGTTTGAACTCGTAGAGAAAAAAAGAGTGCAGGTGTTGCTATCTTCCAGGATGTTCCTGGAGTGGTTTCTGCAGAGGAAAGTGTAACTTCTGAAAATTTAATACGGGAAGTCACATCTGGCAAATAATTAATCCCGTTGTTTGCCACAAACCCACTTGAGGGAAAAACGAGACTGAGAAATTGTTAAGTTTATAATGATTAGAAATACAAATATAGCATCAAATTTTTTTGAGTTAAGTATTCATAGAGTTACAATATTTGAAACACACCTAAAGTAGTATCACTTAAATTGTGTGTGATAAGAAGAGAAAAAGCACCACAATGAGATGAGGTATGTTTGAGTATAGCACTACAAATGGTTAATGTGTGTTTGTGTTCATTTGGATGACAATCGTCAACGCAGTCCAATAGAACTCGTTGTTGCAATCTCAATATGCACCATGATGCAATACTTTCGGATCTGCTATAGTGCAGAAGGTGAATTTGCCTCTAATCTACTTGGTCAACATCCTGACGCACAAAACTTGGAAAGACCCTTATTTACATAAGTCTACTTATCTCATTTCGGACTTGCGACCTCTGAGACTGAGATAACTAATTCAATGTTTTACTGTACATGGTTTACAGTTTATTTAATTTGGTAGTCATATACAAACTTTGTTCACTCATTTTGATGTAACAGAGTCAAACCTTCGCAAGCATATTCAGGGTATTGAAAGCCGGGAGGGAATAGAGCAGATCCATCGCCAGAGATAAAGTACAGCGAATTTGTGGAAAGCTATTGCTTATCACAACGTTCTTACCTGTGTCGCTGGCTGTAGATCGGCTGGTGCTGTGGGAATAGCATTCAGAGATGGGTCAGAGCTATACAGTGCCACAAACATAACAGACACACATGGGCGCACGTAGCAACAGAGATCGACTTTCTTCGAATGAAACTATTTGTAAAATGTATTTTTTATTTTAGATTTGTTTTCAATTAGCCAGGAATAGTAATTAATGCAGAATACATAGAAGTCACATACCAGGTACCGTATCGATGTCATCATACTGTCTGTAAGAAGCAAAATGATGTTTAAATTTAAAATTCTGCACATTATGTTCGAAATAATCACCAATTTGATAAGATTTGTTTTTTTTTTACCTTCTTAGTCTCCAGATAACTGAAAGAAAAATAATGTTCACATTAATGCTTCTTGTTAAAACAATAAATTGATCTTTAACACCGACATAGAGAAACTGACTGTGATACATATGCACGGATGAGTGCATGGATATGGTACTGCCTCACAGTGCCAGAGACCCAGTTCAATTCCAGCCTTGTGTGATCGTCTACGTGGAGTTGGCACATTCTCTCCGTGTTTGCGTGGATTTTCTCCGGATGCTTCTATTTCCTCCCAGAATCCAAAATGTGCAGGCTAGGGGGATTGGCTATGTTAAATTTCCCCTTAGTGTCCCAGAATATGTGGGTTAGGGTGATTAGCGTAGTAAATACATGACGTTCTGTGGTGTGGGAAATTTCTTGGAGGGTTAGTATGAACTCGATAGGCTGAATAGCCTTCTTCTGCACTGTAGGGATCCCGTTTTTATGCATTCGTGGGGCATGGGCTGGCTGGTTAGCATTTATTGCCCATTCCTAGTTACTCGAGGGCAGTTAGGAATCAACCACATTGCTGTGGCTCTAGAATCACATGTAGGCCAGACCAGGCAGCAACTGCAGATTTCCTTCCCTAAAGGGCATCAATAAACCTGATGGTTTTTTTTCTGACAATCGTTTTTATGGTCATCAGTAGATTCTCAATTCCAGTTATATTTTGGGGCCTCAGCTATTTACCATTTATATAGATGATCTGGAGGAGGGAACCGAGTGTAGGGTGTCGAAATTTGCTGATGACACCAAGATTGGAGGAAAGGCAAATTGTGCGGAGGGTGTGGAGAATCTACAGAAGGATCTAGGTAGGCTGGGCGAATGGGCCAGGAAATGGCAAATGGAATTTAATGTTGGCAAGTGCGAGGTGGTCCACTTTGATAGGAATAATGGTAGGAAGGATTCTTACTTACGTGGCGAAAAACTGCAGCAGGCGACGGTGCAGAGGGGCCTCTGGGTCCTTGTGCATGAGTCGCAAAAACCCAGCTTGCAGGTGCAGCAGGTGGTCAGGAAGGCGAATGGGATGCTGGCCTTCATAGCGAGGGGGATTGAATATAAAAGTAGGGAGGTCTTGCTGCGGCTGTATAGGGCATTGGTGAGGCCGCAGCTGGAGTACTGTGTGCAATTTTGGGCGCCGTACTTACGCAAGGATATTTTGGCCTTGGAGGGAGTGCAGAGGAGGTTTACTAGGCTGATGCCGGAGTTGAGGGGGTTGAGCTAGGAGGAGAGGCTGAATAAACTAGGCTTGTACTCGTTAGAGTTGAGAAGAATGAGGGGAGATCTCATTGAGACGTATAAGATGATGAATGGGATGGATAGGATAGAGGTGGAGAGACTCTTCCCGCTCAGAAAGGATAGTAGGACTAGGGGGCACAGCCTCAAGATAAAGGGGGGGGGGGGCGGTTTAGAACGGAGTTGAGGAGGAACTTCTTCACTCAAAGGGTGGTGAATCTCTGGAATTCTCTGCCCGTTGAAGTGGTGGAGGCTACCTTGCTAAATATTTTTAAGACGCGGGTTGATGGGTTTTTGATAAGCGAGGGGATTAAAGGTTATGGGGAGAGGGCGGGAATGTGGAACTGAGCCACAACAGATCAGCCATGATCTTATTGAATGGCGGGGCAGGCTCGAAGGGCTAGATGGCCTACTCCTGCTCCTATTTCTTATGTTCAAATGTCACCATCTGCTGTGACGAGATTCGAACCTGGGACCCCAGAACATTAGATGAGTTTTTAGATTATTAATCTACCGACAATACCACTACGCCACCGTCTTGTCTGGGTCCCTGATGATATTTCCTTCTTCATTGGACTAAGACATTTCACATTGATGAAGAAAGGTGGACTGTTGTCTTTAGAGACAAAAGGGTATGATGAGATTTTTCATTTATTCAAATTCTCCAAGGGCCTGGCAAGTGTAAATGTTGACAATGGTACCTTTAGTCGAAGGATCTAGAACCAGAAGGCGCAGATTTAAATGACTGGCAAATTTAAGTGATTTAGCTAAAAAGTAATGGCGACAGGAGGAAACTATTTTATCACTCGATTGGTTCGGATCTGGAATGCACTGCCTGAGATTGTGAGTGAATCAGATTTACTCGAGGTTTCCAAGACTGATTTGGATTATGATCTGTAAATGGGGAGAAGGCCAGCAAGTGACAGGAGGTCAGTTGTTCCTACCTGGATCCACCGCAGACATGACGGGCCGAATGGCGCCTCTCTGATTTGGAACAATTGTATAATTCTGAAGGGAATACCTAAGCGTGTTTTAAAATAATTGCTCATACTAATCGGGTTTCCGATCACACTAGAAAAAGCGACAAATTTATTGGAAGCATTAACCAGTTTGGTTCTCGTAGCAACCAGAGCAATTGCCCATACTATAGCGAAAACATGTTAGTTAATAAGGTTGACAGGGACACATACCTTTGGTTTGCCAGGACAGTCCACATATAAGTACAATGACGGTTATACACAGAAAAACTGAAACACCTCCCAGTCCAAATGTCACATCATGATTCCTGCTACTTTCCTTCACATCCTTGCCTGAAATAAGGAGATGAAGTCAATATTTAAAAATTTGATAGTAAGATATTGTTTGCAAGATGTTGTAAACATATATACATAAATGAAAACATATATTTCTATAGCGCCTTGCACTACTTCAGGACATTCCAATTCACTTTGCAGCCGGTTGAGTACTTTGAAGGTGCGGCCACTTTTGCCATGTAGGAAATGCAACCGATTTGCGTACAGTGAGCTCACACAAATCGCAATGCAAAACTAAGCAGATGTTTTATGATACTGATTGAAGGGCAAATATTGGCCAAGACATGGGGGATATCTGCCTTGAAGTTCCTCGAAATAAGGTCAAGGGACTTTTACATTCCCTTGGTTTAACGTTACGTCCAATAGTTGGCACCTTGAACAGTGCAGCACTACCTCCATAAGGCACTGAAGAGCCAACCAGGATTTTTAAATTTTTTTATATTCATTTGTGGGACATGGATGTTGCCGGCTGGCCAGCATTTATTGCCCATTCCTAGTCGCTCTTGAACTGAATGGCTTGCCAGGCGATTTTAGAGGGCAGTTAAGAGTCAACCACATTGCTGTGCCTCTGAAGTCGGCCAGATCAGGTAAGAATGGTAGATTTCCTTCCCTAAAGGGCATTCGTGAACGAGATAGGTTTTTCCGACAACCGGCAATGGTTTCATGGGCATCGGTAGATTCCTAATTCCAGTTTTCTTCTACTGAGTTCAAATTCCACCATCTGTTGTGGCAAGATTTGAATCCAGGTCCCCAGAACATGAGCTGAGTTTCTCGATTAATAGTCTAACGATAATACCATTCGGCCATCACCTTCTCATACTTATTGTTCTCTGACCAAGACCGCAAGAACTACAAAGGGTTGTGAACTTAGCTTAGTCCATCACGCAAAACAACCTCCCATTGACTGCATCTACATTTCCTGCTGCCTCGGGAAAGCAGCCAGCATAATCAAGGACCCCATTCACAGTGGACATACGCCTTCAACCCACTTCCGTCCGGAAAAAGATAGAAAATTCTGAGAACACATACCAATCGATTGAAGAATAGCTTCTTCCCTACTGACGTTTTGAATTGACCTATCATACTGCGGCTGAATGGAGTTTTAATTTTTAATATGCTGAAATACCTCCAATCAATCAAACTTGAGTTTTGGGTTAAAGTTGTTTCTTTCACTATGCTGGATTCTCTTGTGGCCAGTGGCCTGGCATTTGTCAAAGGACATAAGGTGTCAGATTCAACAGCTAATCCTTGGTAGGGATGAGTTGTGAAGTGACCCTTGTTCCTAAGCTCAGCATTGTAATATGAACAATATCCATTTTGATGGTGAGGCCTAAAGTGAACAATGATACTATGGTTAGATTTGATTGGCCTAATCGAACGATGCAGTTGGGGTCCTGATCAATTCATTGGCTGATTACCAAGGAACTTTTGGAGTTTTAACTCTGCTAACACAACAGCGTGTCCAGGAAGGCAGCGTGAGGAATCTTGGAATCAAGCTCGCAAGAAAAGGTAACATCTGGAAGGAGAAGAGAACAGAGAACCGGTTCCAAGTGACAACAAAATCCTGGCCAGGTTTTAATTGCAAGTGAAATGAACCTTAAGTAATGTAACAGATAGTGAGTATTTGGTTCATGCATTGTAAGTATTTACGGTTGTTTAAGTAGCTACAGAATAAAGGAAATCGTGGTTAAATATTTAAAGTCAACTTGGTGTCTTTATTCGCTACAGAGGTTAAAACACACAGGTTTGGGCAACAATATATTAAGCTGATCTTTCTTTACACCCTAGCTGTGACTGTAACACTATATTCTTCACTCTCTCTTTTCCTTCTCCCATATGTACTCTATGAATGGTAACTTTTGTTTGTATAGCACGCAAGAGAAAGTACTTTTCACTGTACCCTAATACATGTCACAATAACAAATCAAATCCAGTCATGTGTCCTAGGCTGGGACTATAACGATCAGAATCAGAATGGAAGCTGGATAATTGCGACTGTAGAGCGCTTCGAGTAGCGATTCAGTGAAAGGGCGATATCTTGATGCTTACTGCTACCTCTATACGTTTCTGCAGGCTCTCCCTACATTGGGCTGGATAGTCAGTATTGCTGCCTCCCAGCGCCAGGGACCCAGGTTCGATTCCCAGCTTGGGTCACTGTCTGTGTGGAGTCAGCACGTCCTCCACGTGTCTGCGTGGGTTTCCTCAGGGTGCTCTGTTTTCCTCCCAAAGATGTGCGGGTGAGGAGGATTGGTAATGCTAAATTGCCCCTTAGTGTCATGGGAACCAGCAGGATAAATATGTAGGGTTCTAAGGTTAGGACCTGGGTCGGACTGCTGTTGGTGCAGGCTCGATTAAGCAAATGGTCTCCTTCGGCATTGTAGGGGTTCTTAGATTCTACGACCCAGCCCTCTCTGTATTGACTCAGCTATCCCTGTATTGACGCTCCTATCCGCGTATTTCCTCCCTCCTCCCTATATTGACTCTTCAGGAGTTGCGGTGTCATTTGGTAATTCCCAAATGGGGAATGCTCAACACCGAGCCCGATAGACCTAAAGATCGGCTGCTTGACTCTAAGTAACGCCGCATCCCAGCTCAGCCTGGTCGGCACTGGACACAGAATTAGGTCTTATTGTATCCGAAACCAGTTCTCCATTGCGCTCTATTTTAGGTTCGAATGACGTTAACTCCATTGCACTGGCTTCAATACAATGGAATACCCGCCATGCTGTATAATGGGCTGCAATTCCTCTACAATATGTTTGGCGTCAGCTCCTATGCTGCACCCTTCTCAAGCCCAGACACAACTGCAGACACATTTTAGTACAACCCGAAGATCTATTTTGAGCGATTTGCGGATTTCTGGTGCCCAGATTCCTGTATTGCTATGAGGTCAGTCTGAAAATTAAAGCAAAGCGGACCCTGGGCCGGGGCGGTGGAATCACTGTGTGAAATAAGAGAAGTTTTTAAAGGTCACTTCTTTGCACTCATTACTTACGCTTCACTTTCAAATGGGTACCGCTTCCATTCCTCGCTCTTTCTCCCATTAAGGATACATGGCAGTAATATGTATCTGTATCTTCCTCAATCAACCTGGAAATGCGAATATGCATTCTGTTGTTGGCAAATGATTCGCTGTCTGATCTCTCCAGCCGATCTTTATAAAATGGGCTCTTGTCCAGTCTGTAGCCACCTTGTTCACCCCGTGTCCAATAAGTTGCTCCGATTAGGGTGAGGTTTGTTTCAAATTTCAAGGTACAGTTCAGTGTCACCGATTCCCCTTCTGTTGCCATTATTAAGGGAGGGAACTGGTAAACTGTGAAATCCGTCTTCCCATCTGTTGGGAAAAACAATTCGACTGTAAACGGGATAATTCCCAAACGCTAGGCGCTACCAGCAATCTGAGTGGCTAAATGTAATATGCAACGCATAGAGATGGGAAGAAAATAAATAGACCAGCGCATTCTGGAAGGTCAAATATACACGGAGAAAGCGTTTGAAATTTCTAACAAACCAGTCAGAGACTACAACAGAGTGGCAGGTTATTGTTGGACTGTGTGAATAGGTTAATATTAGATTGGTTGTCATGTTAATGTGGGTTAGATTATCAGGATAACGTTGGGCTGAATTATTAGGTTAACATTTTTTTTAGCCGTTTATTGTTGTGCTGTGTTCGCAGACTAATGTTGGGTTATGTTGGTCGGTTAATATCGGATTGTGTTGTTAGGTAAATGTTGGGTTGTGTTGTTAGGTTAATGCTGGTTGTGTTGTCACATTAATGCTGGGTTGTGTGGGCAGATTAATGTTGTGTCGTGTTGTCAGAATAACGTTGGGTTGTGTAGACAAATTAATTTTGACTTGTGTGGGCAGATTAATGTTGGGTAGTGTGGACAGGCTAATATTGAGCTGCATGGACAGGTTAATATTACATTATGTGGATAGTTAATGTTGGGTTGTGTTATCAGGTTAACGTTTGGTTGTGTTGTCAGGTCAATGTCAGGTTGTATGACCAGGCTAATATTGAGGACAATTAACTTGTGTGGACAAGTTAATGTTGAGTTGTGTGGACAGGTTCATGTTGGGTTACTTGGGTCGTAAACGTTGGGTTATGTAGACAGATTAATGTTGGGTTATGTAGGCAGATTAATGTTGGGTTGTGTGGGCAGATTGATGTTGGGTTGTGTAGGCAGGTTAATGTTGGGTTGTGTAGGCAGGTTAATGTTGGGTTGTGTAGGCAGGTTAATGTTGGGTTGTGTAGGTAGGTTAATGCTGGGTTGTGTAGGCAGGTTAATGTTGGGTTGTGTGAGCAGATTAATTTTGAGTTGTGATAACAGGTAAACCTTTGGTTGTGCCATTCCGCCTCACTCAAGATCTGGATAACATCAAAACTTGGGCCAAGAGCTCGCACCGTTACCCAAAAGCCATTATCGGATACATCTCAGGAATTAAATAGATCAACGATTAGAAAATAATAACCCCACTTGAATGATGACTAAAAAGAGGTGAATTTGTAGAGCCCCCCATCCCACTGTGGAATATAGAAACATGCTTCAGAACGACCTATTTTGCACTGATCTCAGGAAATAATTATAGCCGTCACGAATTGTCCCCCAATCAGCTTACAGCTAATAAAAAGTATATCACAGCTAATAAAAAGTATATCCTAGAATTCCTACAGCGGATGGCGTCTACCGCCCGTCGCAGCTTCGACGGACAATCGATCAACAGAAATTAGGGTCGGGGTTCGAGGGAACCTTTGGAAAATTCTAACCCTTTGTGCGCTCACCTCCGGAAAACAATAGTAACCTTGCCGGTAGGAGCGTGTTCTAATTGCTAAACACAATGTCAATACTATTTCGTAATGGGTGCAGCAATTCCCAGTAAACTGTAGGGATGACGGGAAAGTCGGAATATTTTGCGAAATCAGTTTCCGCAAAATTTGCGATTAAAATTAGCACGTCACTCAAGACTATCCACAAGCGGTAAAAATTAGAATTAACTCACCGGCGCGCGTTGCAAAGATAATGAACTGCAGGAGAGTGAGCTGTTGACTTAACGCCATCTTCTGTGAGTGTGTGAAGAGGCCCCGAGGTGATCGAAAGTGAGCAGATGATATAACAGGAACCCACTTCAAGCCGCGAATGGAATTAGTTGTGGTTAGCACCTCGACGACACAGCTACACAAGACTGTTGGACAAAATGAAGAACTCTTCGCTTTTGAAATAGTGTTTTTAAAATAATACTGGAATGGCATACGATGCATTGTTGACGTTGCTTGAGCAGTAAGTAACACAGGAAATACAGAGTGATAAATTCGTAATTTGTCTATATTGTCAAACGTTTTACGTTCACTCTGTGGAGAACATCTCCCCCCCTCCCTACCGCACCCCTCTTCCCCCCCATCCCGCCTCCGCACGCTGCAGTTTTCTCCATGACGATGGTGTTGAAGATGACGAGAGGGGAGGGAAGAGGGGAGGGGAGGTCTGATTACAAACGTGACCAAGAGTTTCCATTCAGCTCATTGCGCGCCTGCCATTCAGACATCCATAGCCACATCACCCAGGTAAAGTTCAGGGTTATAAACTGCTGCCACGTGTCCGGCATTAACGTCTAACCAGCACGCCTGTTCATGTTCAAGTTTGCACCGCGTTCCCACCGCTTACATTAAAATTTAATTAATTTTATTATTTAATAAACTAACTCAATTTTATTAATTAACAGACTAGCTAAAATTAGCAAATAAAGATTTTCAGATATATGTTTTATGGCGTATTTGAGAATTGCCCAGAGTAAAATCACCGTTTTTTTGTCACTGACTTGATTAGAAAGGAGTGAAAGGAGGTACAGTAGCATGTCTGTGTGAGTGTAAAGATGTTACACCAGGATAATACTCTCAATTATCAGCCGCATTTACAAGACCTACGGTGATTATTACAGGTGGGACCAGCAAGAATACTGCTATGGATAGTTTAACATAAAGGGACACTAATTGGAAGTCACATTGAAAAACAACAGTACAGTGGTGTGTGTGTTTGTGTGTGTGTGTGTGTGGGGGGGGGGGGGGGGGTGTGGTGTGGGGGGTGGAGGAGGGGGGCAGCGGGGTGGAATTGTCGGGGGACGTTGGACAGAGGTATTGGGAGCTCCCCCCCATCCCCCCGGTATGTGTTACCCTGTTGTGTTCAACAAATTATCACCAACAATTTGCCGCTAGTTTTTCTAATCTTTAGTCGCAGATCAGTGGAGAATAGTTGACCTTTCCTTTTCAAATAGAAATATAGAATCGCTACAGTGCAGAAGGAGGCCAATCGAGCCTGCACCGGCAATAATTCCACCCAGGACCTATCCCCATAACCTCACATATTTACCCTTCTAATCCCTCTAATTTACACATCCTGGAACATTAAGGGACAATTTAACATGGCCAATTAACTTGACTTGCACATCCCTGTTACGAGAGAGAGGGAAAATTGTGGGCAAATTGCTCGCTATACTTGCAAACCAAAATACCACAAGACATAGGAAGCGGAGTAATCAGTTCGGTCTCTCTAACTTGTCCCACCATTAAATAGGATCATAGCTGATCCGACATTCCTCACGCCCATTTTCCTGCCCTTTCCCCCGAACCTTTGTTTCCCTTACTGATCAAAAATCTATCTCAGACTTCAATTTACGAAAGTGTTCTTTGTGGCAAGGAGTTCCAAAAGCTTACAATACTCCGAGAGAAGAGGTTCCTCCATGTCTCACTACTAAATTGGCATCCTTTATTCTGAGACTCTGCTCTCTGGCCCTAGGCCTCCCACGAGGGGAAACGCCCTCTCAACATTTACATTGTCAAATAAGAATCCCATATATTTCAATGAGATCACATCTCATTATTCTAAATTCCAATGAGTCGAGTCCCAAATTTTTAATCTTTCTTCGTAAGCCAATCCCTTCATTCCAGTATCATCCCAATGAACCTTCTTTTAATTGCCTTTGAATTAATATTTCCTTAAACAAGGGGACAAAAACTGCTCAGAGTATTCTGGATGTGGTCTCATCAGTACCTTGCATTGTTACAACATAACTTCCCTACTCTCCTCTTTGATCTCCCATGAGTTAAGGACCAAAATTCCATTAGGCTTCTTGCTTATCTGTGTGCTAGCTTTCTGTGTTTCCTGCACAAGTACCCCAACTCCCTTTGAATTGCAGATTTCCGAGGTATTTCTACTTAAGCAATACTCTGTTCTTTTGCTCTCCCTTCCTGAATTAACTTCCTCGAAAATCTCTAATAAATTACTCAGACACGATTCCCCTTCAATGAAGCCATGCTGATTCTGCTTAATTAGATTATGATCATCCAGATCTGCTCCTATTACTTCCTGAATAGTTGATTCCAGCATTTTTCCAACAATAATTGTTAGGCCAGTTGGCTCCCTTTTTAACAGGGATGCCACTTTGGCAGTTTTCCAATCCTCTGGTACTTCTCCAGAATCTAAAGACTTTTGGGAAATTACAACCAATGCATCCACCATCTTCGGAGCTACTTATTTTAGGATCGTAGGGTGCAAGCCATCAGGTCATGGTATAACTTATCTGCCATTATCCCCCTTAGTTTAGCCTAATACTTCTTCTCTAGTGACAATGGTGGGCTTAGATTCAAAGAGTCATAGATGTTTACAGCCTGGAAATAGGCCCTACAGACTAGCTTGTCCATGCTGCCCTTTTTTTTTAACCCCTAAGCTACTCCCAGTTGCCCACATTTGGCCCATATCCCTCTATACCCATCTTACCCATGTAACTTAATACCGCCTCTCTATTCTTTTGTATTAATAAGAACATGAGCGCGGTGAAGAGTGAACGACCCTGCTATAGGCCGGGTGACATTTTGACCAGACCGGTCAAATTTCATTCCTTAAAGAACTTGCCCACTTCGAGAATGAGAGGACACCGATAGAAACTGACTGGTAAACAACCTAACGAACACGAGGAATAACCCCTTTGAACAGCGAGTGTGAGGATGGGGATGAGCGTATGGTGAAAACAGATTGAAGCGTGATTTTTAAAAGGAAATTGGACATTTATTTGTACAGAAACAAATATAGCTGCACTCGGGGGAATGCTGACTGGTTGGAACTAGTTGAGTTGACACCTACACGATGGGCAGAATAGCCGCCCTGTGTGCTGAAACCTTTCTATAAAGGATTTTAGTAAAACAAATAGCTCGTGATAGGGGTGGGTCGCTGAGAGGTGGGGGAGTGGCGTTGTTAGTTAAGGATTGCATCATAGCAGTGCAGAGGGAGGGAGGTATAGAGGATATAGGAATCGAGTCGCTATGGGTGGAGTTGAGGAATAGGAAGGGAGATGTTACTATGTTGGGTGTGTACTACAGACCGCCCAACAGCCCGAGGGCTGTGGAAGAAGGGATAAGCAGGGACATTCTAGATAAGTGCAGGAAGAATAGGGTGGTGGTAGTGGGAGATTTTAATCTCCCCGGGGTAGATTGGAAGGTGCCGAGATCAGAGGGTGCTGACGGGGAGGAATTTGTACAATGTGTAATGGAAGGATCCCTGGAGCAGTATGTGGATAGCCCGACCAGAGAGGGGGCTATACTGGACTTGGTTCTGGGGAATGAGCCTGGGCAGGTGGTTGACGTTGAAGTAGGAGAGCATGTGGCTAACAGTGACCACAACTCTGTCTGGTTTAAGATATTAATGGATAAAGATGAAGCCTGTCCTAAGGGGAGGGTGTTAAACTGGGGGAGGGCTAGATACAACCGGATTAGGCAGGATCTTAAAGATACGGACTGGGGTAAGCTGTTTGATGGCAGGTCGACGCTGGGTATGTGGGAGTCTCTCAAGGGAAAACTAAAATCTTTGCAGGAAAGACATGTGCCGGTCAAGAGGAAGGATGGGAAGGGTAGGATTAGAGAGCCGTGGGTAACTAGGGATATTGAGGACCTGGTCAGGAGGAAGAGGGAGGCGTACATTAGATCTAGGCATTTGAGGACAGAGATAGCGTTAGAAGAATACAGAGAATGTAGGAGAGAACTTAAAAGGGGCATCAGAAAGGCAAAAAGGGGCCACGAAATGGCTTTGGCGGGTAGGATTAAGGAAAATCCTAAGGCATTTTACTCCTATGTTAGAAACAAAAGGATGGTTAGAGGGAAGATTGGTCCTCTCAGGGACAGAGGAGGGGAACTATGCTTAGAGCCTGGGGGAATGGGGGAGATCTTGAATGAATACTTTGCGTCGGTATTCACGCAGGAGAGGGGCCTGATGTCTGGTGCTGTGCTTGAGGAGTTTGAGGATCCATTGAGGGAAATAGTCATCACGAGGGAAGAGGTGTTGGGACTTTTAGACAGTATAAAGACGGATAAATCTCCGGGGCCTGATGGCATCTATCCCAGGCTGCTAAGGGAGGTGAGGGATGAAATTGCTGGGCCTCTGACGCAAATCTTTGTCTCTTCTTTGGATACAGGTGAGGTCCCAGAGGACTGGCGGATTGCAAATGTAGTACCGTTGTTTAAAAAGGGTCAGAGGGATAACCCAGGGAATTATAGGCCGGTGAGCTTGACTTCAGTTATAGGCAAGCTAATGGAGAGGATCCTCAAGGATAGGATGTATGAACATCTGGAGTGCTGCAATCTGATCAGGGATACGCAGCATGGCTTCGTTACAGGGAGGTCGTGCCTTACGAATCTAGTGGAATTTTTTGAAGAGGTGACAAAAACGGTTGACGAAGGACAAGCCGTTGATGTCGTCTATATGGATTTCAGTAAGGCGTTTGACAAGGTCCCTCATGGTAGGCTGATAGAAAAGGTGAAGGCTCATGGGATACAAGGCCAGGTATGTAGATGGGTGGAGAACTGGCTTGGGAGGAGGAGACAGTGGGTAGTAGTGGAAGGCTCCTTTTCCAATTGGAGGTCTGTCACCAGTGGTGTGCCGCAGGGCTCGGTACTAGGACCTCTTCTATTTGTGGTATATATTAATGACTTGGAAGAGGGGGTAGGTGGTGTGATCAGCAAATTTGCTGATGACACTAAGATGGTTGGATTGGCGGGTACTGAGGAGCAGTGCCTGGCAATGCAACAGGACATAGACAGGCTGGTAGATTGGGCAGATAGATGGCAAATGGAATTTAATCCGGAGAAATGCGAGGTGATGCACTTTGGCAGGAATAATGTGGAGGGGAGTTATACGATAAAAGGTAGAACTATCCGGAGTATAGATACGCAGAGAGACCTGGGGGTGCAAGTGCACAAGTCCCTGAAGGTGTCGGTGCAGGTGCAGAATGTGATGAGGAAAGCGTATGGTATGTTAGCCTTCATAGGAAGGGGTATAGAATATAAGAGTAGGAGTCTGATGTTGCAGTTGTATAGAACGTTGGTTAGGCCTCACTTGGAGTACTGCGTCCAGTTCTGGTCGCCGTACTACCGGAAGGATGTAGAGATCCTGGAGAGAGTGCAGAGGAGATTTACCAGGATGCTGCCTGGTATGGAAGGGCTGTCTTATGAGGAAAGATTGAACGAACTTGGGCTGTTTTCCCTTGAGAGACGTCGGCTGAGGGGGGATCTAATAGAGGTTTATAAGATTATGAAGGGGATAGATAGAGTAAATGGTGGTAAGCTTTTTCCGCTGTTAGAAATGGATAGAACGAGGGGTCACGGGCTTAGGGTGAGGGGGGCTAGGTATAAGACAAATATTAGAGGGCAGTTTTTCACGCAAAGGGTAGTGGGGGTGTGGAATGCACTGCCGAGTAAGGTGGTGGAAGCGGGCACGCTAGGGTTGTTTAAGAGTCACTTAGACAGCCACATGAGCGGTCTACATATAGGGGGATATAGCAGGCCTTACTAAACATTGTAGTCTTGGGATTACGTTTTTTGCCTCCGGGATGTTACAGTCTTTGCCTGTTTAATAATGAATTTTTTGTCTCCACAGGCATTTAAGTCCACCTTGTTGACCAGCAAGGGGCATGCATGCGGCAGGTTGTAGTGGGCTGCTCTTGGACGCTGCTTCGGGAGTTGCCTATTGCTTCATGTCGTTAGTGTGCTTAAACTGGACCAACTCGAGGGCAACATGACAGCTCAGAGACTATCTCTGTTGCTGTGCGGACACATGGATTTGGGCCTGTGTCTGTGGGAGTTTGCACGTTCTCCCCGTGGTTGCGTGGGTTTCCTCCGGGTGCTCCGGTTTCCTCCCACATCCCAAAGATGTGCTTTTAGGCTGATTGATTGGGTAACAAATTGTCCCTATATTGGACCTCCCTGATCCTCGCACATTAGGCGTAGACTAAAATCATGAATAGGTCACTGAGACAATGGGACGGCGGCGCGGGCTCGTTGGGCCGAAGGGCCTGTTTCCCGTGCTGTGTTGTTCTTTGTTCTTTGTTCTTTTGTTCGTATACAATGAAGAGAGGCAGTGGCGTCATGATACTTTTGCTGGACAAGTAATCCACAAACGCAGCGTAAGCCTCTGTGGGCCACGGTTCAATGGTGAAATTTGAATGCAAAAGAGAAATCTGGAATTAAGAAGTCGAACGATGACACTGGCATAAAGAAAACACCTGATTCAGTAATACCCTTTACTCGGTCTGGCCTACAAGTGATTCCAGGCCCACAACAATATGACGATTAAATGGCCATTGGGGATGGGCAATAAATGCTGGCCCAGCCAAGGACGCCCACATCCCATGGACGAATAAAAAAGAATTTGTAGCCTCGTCGTCATGATGTTCGTTCAGATGTAGATACCACAGGCCCAGCATTGAGTGTTTATTTGATCTCTCTCTGATCATTAGCAGAGGCCGTTTCCTCTCACGCCAAGTTGCATCAGGCTGCTGCTTCGCCACTTGCGATCTTATAGAACCCTACAGTTCAGGAGTAGACCATTCGGCCCATCGAGTCCGCACCCACCACAATCCCACGCAGGGCCTAAACCAAAATCTGATGCATTTACCCGAACTAATCCCACTAACACTAAGAGGGAAATTTGACATGACCAATTGATCTAGCCGCATACATTTGCACAGTTGGAGGAAACCAACGCAGACACGGGGGGAATGTATAACCTCCGCACAGGCAGTGACCCAAGCCGGAAATCGAACGCACGTCCCTGCTGCTGTAAAGTCACCGTGCCGCCCTGGACGATGTTTCCCGACCTATCAAAACAGGCAAAGACTGGAGAGAATGACGGACGCTTAAAGAAACAGGTTGAGTTTCCGCATTTGAACGCAATGTAACTGGAAAGAAAGAAATCAGCATTTTGTTTTACCTGCACTAAGTTTAACTGTCAAAAAGTGGGGATGGCATTTTGCCAACTGGCATCTTGGCCAATAATGTAATAGTTCTTCAGGGCCAGGGAACAGTTTACATTTCAGAGAGAGGATGTTCGCGTCATTAATGTTTTCTGCGATTCCGCAATTAAATTTGAACTTATTAATAATTTTCATATTAGGCTAAAATGTATCTTTAGTGCAAGTATTGGTTCGATTCCGGCCTTAGGTGACTGTGCGGAGTTTGTACATTCTCCCCGTGTATTTGTGGGTTTCCTCTGGGTGCTCCGGTTCCCTCCCACAGTCCAAAGGCGTGTGAGTTAGGTTGATTGGCCATGGTAAATTGCCCCATCGTGTCAGGGGGTTAGCAGAATAAATATGTTGGGTTACAGGCAAAGGGGTTGGGTGGGGTTGTGGTCGCTGCAGATTCGATGGGCCGAATGGCCTCCTTCAGCACTTTAGGGAATCTATGATTCTATGATGAAGAATGCATCTAGGTACTCATGTTCAAGTTTTATCGTATTGTCTCTGCCGTAGGGTGCCAAATGAAACTCATTTGGCACCCCACGGTTGGCTTATGTTGTGAGCAAAGTTTACATCCGTTGATGCCATCACAACATTATAAGGTAGTGAAAGTTTAACCTATATTGTATTCAATTGATAACCTGATACACCTTAGGGTCAGTCCACCGAAGATGGATATTTCCTCTGATTTGAAACCTTGCTTCTGCTCAGAGTCCCATTTCACAAGACATCTACAGGCATTTAAATCTACAGGCCTCGTATTGCGACCTCTCTTCATGTGGCTAGTTTGTTTCTTACATCTCTGCATTCAGCACAACGCCGACCTTGTTCCGCCTGTGTACTGTAGAAGATGTTAGTTATTTTAGAATCCGCGCCGCTATTTATAATACACTTCAATGTGTCTGCAAAGAGTATACTTCGGTCCCACTTACCGAAGTGGCAGGAAATATTGAGCAGTGAGAGCTATGCAGTTGTTTACCACGAATTATCTGCAGTGGAAAACATATATTTTTGGTATGTTAATACCGCATTAAATGTCCAACACTGCTTGTCTTGTGAGGGCAGTACTTGTTTTTCTGCAATATAGTAGTTCGATGCAACTGAATAATTGGTGGGCTACTCCTACGTCCAGTTAAACGTCAGCCTTGCCCTGCTGGTTTGGAATTAACGAAAGATCAGGTCAGGTAAACAATGCTTCGGTTTAGGACAATAATGCGCATGTTTAGCTCAGGTGGCTGGGCAGCTGGTTCTTGACGCAGTATGAGGGCAATGATGCGTGTTCAATTCCCGTACTTGCTGAGGTTGTTTATGAAGACCCGTCAACGCTACATCGACTCTACCTTTGGGAGTCAGTTGGTTGGGTGTGATGTGTTCAATTCCCGTATTCGGGAATTCATGAAGGCCCACTTTCTCAGCCTTGCTCCTCGCCTGAGGTGATCCTCAGGTTAAAATCACCAGTCAGCTCCCCCCCCACCCCTCCCTCAAACAGAACAGCCTATGGCGAAGTTGCCTTTATGTTCAGGGGATACGGGTTCAAATTGCACTGAAATTTGAACGTCATGAATAAATGTGGAACTTTAGTAATAGTGATGGTTTCCATGAAAGTCTGATCAATTGCCATAAAAAGACATCAATTCGCTACTGCCCTTTCGTTACCCTGTCCGGCCTGGTCATTCTCCCCGTGTCTGCTTGGGTTTCCTCCAGGTGTTCCGGTTTCCTCTCACAGTCCAAAGAAGTGCGGGTTAGATTGATTGGCCAGGCTAAGTTGCTCTTTAGTGTCAGAGGGACTAGCAGTGCAAATGTATGGAGTTATAGGGATAGGGCCTGGGTGGGATTGCGGCCAGCGCAGACGCGATGGGCCAGATGGCCTCCTTCTGTTCTATAGGAATTCTATGGCTCTCATGTGACTCCCTGTTGATTCCAACCTTCCCTCTGAAATGGCCTTAACAAGTTAATCAGTTCATGGGCAATTAGGGATGGGCAACAAATGCTGCCCTTGCCAGATCCAATGAAAGAAATTCCAAAGAAGTGAACCAGTTGTGTTCTTACAAGAACAGCTTCATAGTCCCTTTAACGAATGCCGCATTTTTGCTTATTTTTCATCCTTAAATTCATATTATGCGATGGTGGTGGCTTGAACTCAAATTAAATTGCATTATCAATCCAGGATTTTAGATTTTTCTTTCAGCAACATAACTCCAGCATCAGTATCATGGACGCAGCCCCCTGCCAGCAGAAATGAAAGCCCTAATCCAGATTCGTTTTAAGTGAACAGAACACTTGAATAGAAAAGGTACATTAACTCATAGAATTGTAGAATTCCTACACTGCAGAAAGAGTCCATCCGGTCCATCCGGTCCATCCAGTCCGTACAATCCCACCCAGGCCCGATTCCCGTAACCCCAATATTTACACTGCTAATCCTAGGGTCAATTGGCCAATCAACCTAACCCTCACATCGTTGGACTGTGGGAGGAAACCGGAGCACCCCCGGGAGAATGTGCAAACTCTACACAGCCAGTGACCCGAGGCCGGATTGATCCGGGGGTCCCTGGCTCTTTGAAGCTGCAGTGCTAACCACTGTGCCACCGTGCTGCCCACCTCCGTACCACAGTGCTGGAAAGTTGCTGTTTGTCTACCTAAAGCTTTACGCAGCCTTGGGTATTCATTGCAGACACCCAATTCCTTCCTGCGCAGCAGCAGATCCAGTTGCAATATTTTTCAGATATTGAATGTTATAATGTTATGGCCGCCGAGCACCCCCGGTACAAGGGAGAGCATCTGTAATCATGTTTGTCACTCAAGTGAAAACTTCGCAGGGTAGATGTTTGCAGCAGCAGGTTTAGTCGAGAATGGCCCTTGCAGCGGTTATTGAATATGAATATGCTAATTGCCACAGAAGGCTGTGGAGTCCAAGTTATTGAGTACGTTGAAGATAGAGGTAGATAGGCTCTTGATTGGTAAGGGGATCAAAGGTTACAGGAA
The DNA here is from genome assembly GCF_965287045.1 of Carcharhinus amblyrhynchos. Classification (NCBI taxonomy): domain Eukaryota; kingdom Metazoa; phylum Chordata; class Chondrichthyes; order Carcharhiniformes; family Carcharhinidae; genus Carcharhinus; species Carcharhinus amblyrhynchos. The sequence continues at coordinate 110,773,412 of NC_137332.1, read as the reverse complement.
AAGGCGGAAGAATAGGGTTGAGAAACGTACCAGCCATGATCAAATGGCGGAGCAGAGTCGATGGGCTGAATGGCCTAATTCTGCTCCTATATCTTATGAATACCAATTGTGAGCACGTTTTCCATTTTGTGCCGCCATTAACCTCTGTCTTCACTAAGGCCGGAGGCTTGAGAGCAGGATCAGGAAAATCTCGCTCTTAGTTTCATCTTCTGAGATAGTTATTTCAAACGAGACTTAGCTTTCATGCATTTTTTTCTGCGTTTCCTCCCGTCTAAACTCAAGAAAGGAACACAGATTTAAACAGCGTTCTTCCAGACTGGAAAATCACACGCTGCTATGGAATTCAAGGAAGTGCCGGTGCAAACACGGCGCAAGGAGCTATTTGACGTACACATGTAAATGTCCCTTTACATAGCCGCTTGATCTGAATTGCCTCAGTTGCACGCAGACTTCAAGGTCTTGGTGGCGCTTCTCAGGGCAAATGTGGAATGGATGTTTCCTGTGGTGGAAATTTCTAGAACTAGGCATAACTCTTTAAAAATAAGAAGTTTCCATTTGAGAGAGATAAGGCGATTATTTCACACAGAGGGGCGTGATCTGTGGAATTCTCTTCCTGGAAAGTTTTGGAAATGAATCTTTATGCATTTGAAGGCAGAGGTGGATAGATTATCGCTAAGCCTATGGGAAAAAGTTTCTTGGGGGAGGCAGCAATGCGGAGTTGAAGTCACCTAGTCACTGAAAATAAATGGGCTAAGCTGTTTGTAGCTGCTGCAGGCAGTGGCTGGGTTTAATTCACCAGTCAGCCTGTAGAGGGACTTTATGAATGGCAGGTCTTATTTGACTAATTTGGTGGATTTCTTTGAGAACATTAGGGGTGCGGTGGACAAGGGGATCCTATGGATGTGGTATATCTGGATTTCCAGAAGGCATTTGACAAGGTGTTGCACCAAAGTCTGCTGCATAAAATAAAGGTGCATGGTGTTGTGGGTAATGTATTAGCATGGATAGAGGATTGGTTAATTAACAGAAAGCCACGAGTGGGGATAAAAGATGTTTTCCTGATTGGCGATCAATGACTAGTGGTGTGCTTCAGGGATCAGTGTTGGGACCGCAGTTGTTTACAATTACAATGTGTCAGAATTCGCAGATGACACCAAAGTGAGTGGCAGAGCAAAGCATTCAGAGGACACTGAAAGTCTGCAAAGGGATATAGATAGTCTAAATGAGTGGGCAAGGGTCTGGCAGATGGAGGACAAAGTTGGTAAATGTGAGGTCATTTATTTTGGTAGACATAGACTACTATTTAAATGGTAAAAAGTTGCAGCATGCTCCTGTGCAGAGGGACCTGGGTATCCTTGTGCATGAATCACAAAAAATTGTTTTGAAGGTGCAGCCGGTAATTAAAAAGGCAAATGGAGTTTTGTCCTTCATTGCGAGAGGGATGGAGTTTAACAACAGCGAGGTTATGTTGCAGCTATGTAAGGTACTGGTGAGGCCACACCTGAATACTGTATACAGTTTTGGTCTCTACTTGAGAAAGGATATACTGGCACTGGAGGCGGTGCAGAAGAGATTCTCTAGTTGATTCCAGAGTTGAGAGGAGAGACTAAGTAGATTGGGGCTATACTCATTGGAATCCGGAAGAATGAGGGGAGATCTTATAGAGACATATAAAAGAGAACAGATAAAATAGAAGCAGGGAGTTTGTTTCCACCGGCAGGTGAACCTAGAAGTAGGGGACATTGCCTCAAAATAAGGGAGAGCAGATTTTTGACTTAGTTGAGGAGGAACCTGCTGCAGTTGTAGATGCGTCTAGTTTGGGGGCGTTTAAGAGATCTCTGGATAGGTTTATGGACGAAAAGGGATTGGTATAGGCTAGTGGGTCATTGTTTTTGTAACTGGTCGGCGCAACATCGTGGGCCGAAGGGCCTGTTCTGCGCTGTAGTGTTCTATGTTCTATGTTCTATGTTCTATGAACGTCTTCACCCAAAGCGTTGTGAATCTGGAATTCCCCGGTCAGAGAAGCAGTTGAGGCTACCTCATTGAATGTTTTTTTAAGGCAAGGATAGATACATTTTTGAGTATCCAATTTCTAAAAGGGTCGGACGCCAGTTTATGTGTCATCATTAGAAAGAGCTGGTAGAGGAAGCGCCAGATACCTGATGGTGTGTGAAGCTGCTGTCAGGTGAGGGGGCCACCAACTGAACGCGACTAGAAAGTGGCAACTGATAAATTCACACAATTCTGTTTCCATTCTTATAATGCAGAGGTGAGTTAAAATGTGCTACCCGGCCATAAACCTATCGTTGTGGAGACCAGTTCTTGGTAAACTGTCTGCCAGATCTTTGTTTGTTCTCATAGGCAGTATCGGCTGCGATTGAATGCTGCAACAGGGCAGGCGCATCTCTGATCAGGTCTACACTTAAATCAATCGTTTATTGCAAAAAGTATTCTGCATTGTGAAGGCCAGCAGGGGCAAATCTTATTGGTTCTCTTGCATGTATTGCCACTAGGTTTTTAACTGAACTTTATTTATTAATGTCACAAGAAGGTTTACATTAACATTGCAGTGAAGTTACTGCGAAAATTCCCCAGTCGCCACACTCTGGCGCCTGTTCGGGAACACTGAGGGAGAATTCAGCATGGCTGATGCACCTAACCATATGGGGGAATGCGCAAATACCATCCAGTGACCCAACCTGGGAACCTAACCCATGTCACTGGCGCTGTGAGGCAGCACTACCAACCACTGTGCCACCGTGCTTTTTTTATGTTTCTATGCATATAATTATTATAATATTCGGATCAAGAGTCAGTAGCAAGCTAACTCCCTGCACCTTTATAAAGAGTATGCCTCAGACCGCCCTTCTAACAATGCTCGCTGGAGTAGTAATTGTTTAAGAATTGCAAAAGTTGGAGGATGTAAAAGTAGGTTCATCAGATACTGTTCAATTTACCGAGGAGATCTACGATCAGCTTTCCCCTAGAAACGTAGAAGATGGAAAATGAGTATAGTAACGAATATCAGGAGTATTCAGGACCTAAACAGATTTTCTTTTACATTATAATAATAAGACCAACTGAAAATTGTGGTTTCAGCAATTAAAGTTTTCATGTAAAGTTTATTTATTAATCACAAGTGGGCTTACATTAACACTGCAATGAAGTTACTGCGAAAATCCCCTAGTCTCCATACTCCGGCCCCTGTTTGGGTACACTGAGGGAGAATTTAGCATGGCCAAAGCACCTAACCAGCACGCCTTTCGGACAGTGGGGGGAAATCAAAGTATCCGGAGGAAACCCACGCAGGCACAGGGAGAATATGCAGACTCCAGACAGACAGTGACCCGAGGCTGGGGTTGAACCCAAGCTCCTGCTGCTGTGAGGTAGCAGTGCTAACCATTGTGCCACAGTGCCCCCCTTTTAAGTTCCTATTTTAAAGTAGAAAATGACCAAGTTCTGGTGGCACTGACATTATAATGTATCATCAGTGGAATTAGATTCAGTGACTTAAGATTTTTACAAATCCTTCACACATTATTAAAAATAATACAGTGATCGATTTATAATGTTTATTTGAAGACAATAACACCTTAATTGAAACTCATCAGGGTTCCAAAAGCACAAGCAGAGATACATTTCCTGAGCCCATACTGTACTAAACTCCAGTGATAGATCACTGTTTTGGTAAAAAGCAAAATTTACAACTCTGAAATAAGTATTGAAAGACTTTGCAAAGAGCAGGACCGTAGCCGGATGCGAAATTCAACTCACCGCCGGTTCAGTCCTTTCCAGTACCCTGGATACAATTGGAAAACGTACACAAATGTTAAATGGATCGAATCGATAGGCTGCCATTACAAAACTGTAAATGTTATTGTTATAATTCGAATATATATATGATTTTCCCCTGTTACTTGTTCTGTATGTTTGAATTGCTAAGAACTGTCCATTGGATCAGTTCGTCGTGGATATCTAGGCATAAGTGGGTTATAAATTCCGAGATTTTTGAATAACTTAAAATAATTTTATGAAAGAGGTTAGTGAATGGTCATATCTTCATCCTGTCTTTGAATGTTTCGAAGCTCTGAGATCTGCCTGCTGTCAATGAACCAGAGTGATAGCAAAATTCATAAATCTGTAATCCATCGATTGCACCCCTCATGAATATCAGTATCGACAAACGGCTGTACTAAATAGAGGTATTTTGTAATTATATGTTTATGATTATTATTCCCTGTGGCAACTCATCCGCCTCCCCCATAAATCGCGGTATGAGAAATGTTCGACGAAACTCTCCTTCACTCTTTTGGTGAGAATTTTATTATTTTCCTTTGTCATCGTTTCATGGGATGTTTGTATTGCTGGCCAGGCCAATATGTTTTGCCCATCTCGAGCCCTTGAGAAGGTGACAGTTAGCTACCCTCTCGAACCTGGACAGTCTGTGTTGTGTAGGTACATCCTCAGAGCTGTTATTGAGGGAGTTCCAGGATTTTGACCCAGCGACTGTGAAGGAAAAACGGTATATTTCTAAGCCAGGATAGTGAGTAGTTTCGAGGGACATTTGCAGATGGTGGAGTTCCCATGCACCTGCTGTCCTTGTTCAGCTCCGTGGTGGAGGTTTGGAAAGTGACAAATAAGGAGACTTGGCAAGTTGCTGCAGTACATCATGTATTGCAAGCGCTAAGCGCTGGTGTTGGAAGGAGTGCACATTGGAGGTGGTGGAAAGGGGATGGATCAAGCAGGCTGGATGGTGCCCAGGTCATTCAGTGTTTTGGGCTGCTCCCAGAATGGACAAGACTTTGAAGCCACAGACAGTGGAACTAACTATTTCTTATTTAACAGCCAATGACTTCTACGTTTTTAATGCCTTTCTTCAATAGATTCCTCATGAAGCCAACTGCTCGATGGAAGGGAATATCGAGAAGTGAGCGATCACCTCCCTGATGTGTGGTATATTATCTCCAAGTCAAATTACACAGTGAAATTAGGAAATAGTGTCCACTGCATATCTTTCATTGAAAGTCTGAACTCATAATACCTAGATTTTCACATTTTGTGAAACAGTGTCACACCTTCATTCCTACAATACAGATCACCTCGTTTTTTTTATCTACAAGGGATGCAAGAGTATGGAACTGCCGGTAGGAAATTGGACTTAAGATCCCAGATCTGCTCTGATCTTAACAAATTAGGGAACCACAATGGGTTATAGATCGGGATCGAGACTAAAATCCTACGGCAAATATTTGCTCAGTTTGTTGGGGAGGATTTAAACGAGAACGGCACAGGGATGGGAACATAAGAAAAGTGATAAGGGAAAGAGAAAGAAGAAGAGGAACAACACTAAAATGCAAAAAAAGGTAAACGGGGTGATCAAGGGAGAGGCAAGTAGCCACAGTACAAAGCAAAGTTAGGATGATTAAGTATGGCAAAAACGAAAGCGGAAGGATTTGTATCCTAATGCATGAAGCATTTCAAATAATGTAGACAAACTAACATCACAAATGAAGGTAAATGGATATGAGGTCATAGCATTATGGAGACATAGTTAAAAGATCAAAACCGAGAACTTAATATCCAAAGATATTTAACTTTTGGGAAATAGACGAAAGAAGGGAAAAATAGCGGAGTACACTTTTACTAAGGGATGAAATAAAATGAGAGACGATCTAGGCTTGCAAAATATAGTATCCGTTTGGGTGGAAACAATGAACAGCAAGAGGAATAAATCATTGTAGGCATAGTGTATTGACCCCCTAAAAGTAGCTACACTGTAGGAAGGGGTATAAATCAACAAATAATATGAGCGTATAAAAGAAAGAGCAACAATTATGGGTGACCTTTTGGGGATATCACTAACTTTTGCCTCCTTATATGCTTTTTCTTGTAACTTAATACTCTCCTTAACTTCCCTGGTTAGCCATTGTTAGTTAATCCCTGTCTCAGAATATCTTCTTACTAGGATATATTTTTGTTGAGTCATGAATTGTCTCCTTAAATGTCCGCCATTGATTGCTTACTGTATTTCCTGCTAATTCATCTTCCCAGTCCACTTTAGTTACCTCCATCCTAATTTCATTTTGATTGGGTTGATCAGTTGGAAAGGATAGCTACGAACAACGAATACATAGAGTGCATTAAGGTTAGTTTCCCAGAGCAATAGTCACGGAGCCAGGCAAGGCTACCCTGGATGTGGTAATGGGTAATGATGCAGTTTTAGAAATGACCTCAGAGTAAAAGATCACCTAGGAAATAGTGATCATATCATGGCAGAATTGGATACTCAGCATGAGAGTGAGAACCTTTGATCTGAAACAACTGTGATTAAATAAGGGGAATTACAGTGACATTTGGATAGAATTAGCTGAAGTGAACTGAGCAGGTCGATTAGCAAGAACTACGATAAGCAAGCAGTTGCAGACGTTTAAGGGGGTAATTCATTAGTCTCAACAAAAATAAAGCTGAGGAAGTTTTAAAGAGTCTAAGAGAGGGATAAACTAGTCATGGCTAACCAAGGAAGCTTGGAGGGTATTAGTTGAAAGAAAAAGCATGTATCGAGGCAAGAGTGCGTGATAGCCCCAAAAATTGGGATTCAGCAAATGAGGACTTCAAATAGAATAAAGGGAGAGAAAACAAAGTAGGTTTATAAACTAGCGAGGAATAGAAAAACTGACAATAAATATGCAAACAGGAGAGCAATATCTAAGTGAGCATAGGCCCTTAGAGAATGTACCTGGGGAGATTGTTATAGGAAACAAGGAAATGGCTGACAAGTTAAATAGATATTTTGCACCAGCCATTACAGTAGACGATACCTCAAACATCCCACTAATGCTGAAGAATACAGGAGAAGGATGATGTACCATCACCATTACTATAGAAATAGTATTAGACACACTAATGAAGCTAAAGGCAGATAAGTCCCCTGGCCTTCATGACGTGCATCCTAGTCTCCCAAAAGGAGTAACTACAGAAATGGTGGATCCCTTGCTTGTAATTTTCAAAAACCCTTGGATTCTGGGAAAGTACTGGAGGATTGGAAAACTGCCAATATTACACCCATATTAAAAAGAGGTTGGAGGTAAAATGCCAATATGTTATCAGCGTATCCTCTATTGCTGGAAAAAAATTGGAATCAATTATTAAATAAGAAATAATGGCACATTTGGAAAATCATAATCTAATCAAGCAGTCAGCGCGTCTTCATGAAAGGGAAACCGTGGCTCATTAAGTTGTTAGAGATGTTCGAGGAAGTCTCAAACAGAGTGAGTGGAGGGGAATGAGCGGATATGTCATATTTGGACTTGCAGAAAGAGTTCGGTCAGTTATCTTACAAAAAGGTAAGCCATAAGATAAGAGTCCATGGTGTTAGAAGTAGTAGATAGGTATTGAAAGAGAATTGGCTAATGGGCAGGAAACAATGAAATGGGATAAAGGGTTTTTTTCAGGTTGGCGACCTGTAACCAGTGGGGTTCCACAGGGATCAGTACTGGGACTGCAACTGTTTACAAAATAAACTGATGACATAGTGGGAAGACGCAAATGGACTGTAACCAAATTTGCAGAAAACACAATATATGGGCAGGAAAGTTGCGAGAGGAATACAAACATTACGCAACGATATATCGACAGGTCAAATAACTAAGCAAAAAGTTGGCAAATGGAATATAATGTGGGAAAATGAGACGTTGTGCATTTTGGAAGGGAGACCAAAAGATCAGAGTATCCCTTAAATGGAGAAAATCTGCCAATAGCTGAAAAACAAATGGACGTGTCCAAGAAACACAGCAAGCTAGCACACAGGCGCATCAAGCAATCAGGAAGGTGAATGGAATGTTGGCCCTTATTTCAAGGGGGTTGGAGTATAAGAATAGGAAAGTCAACTGTATAAGATACTGGGTGAGCCCACATCTAGAGGACTGTGAACAGGTTTGGTCCCCTTATTTAAGGGAATATATTATTTCATTTGAGGCAGCTCAGAGAATTTTCGCTAGGATCCCCAGTTTGGGGCGATTGTTTTACAAGAAAAATGTAACCTGGTTGGAAATCTGCTCATTGAAATGTAGAAGCGTGAGAGGTACTATCATTGAAACATATGGGAGTGAGCTTTGGGGCACAGCCCTTCTGCATATTCAAGGGTGAAATTTTGGATCATTAAGGGAATCTTGCGTTATGGGGAAAGGGCTGGGAAGTGGACATGAGGAATTATGGATCAATGATCCCATTGAATGGCAGAGCATGATCGAGGGGCCGAACGGCCTAGTCCTGTTCTTATTTCTTATGGTCTGGTGCTCAGAAATGAAAGTTAAAGTTAATTTATTAGTGTCACAGGTAAGGCTTCCATTAACACTGCAATGAAGTTCCTGTTAAATCCTCTTAATCACCACAGTCCAGGGCCTTTTCGGGTCAATGCACCGAATCAGCACATCTTTCAGAATGTGGGAGGAAATCATAGCACCCGGAGAACCATCCCCCCCCCCGCCACAGACAGGGGGAGAACGTGCAAACTCTACACAAATGATGACCCAAGCCAGGAATCGAACCCAGGTCTCTGGTGCTATGAAGCAGCAGTGCCAACCACTGTGTTACCGCGCTGCCCCATTGAGTTCCTCGATGAAAACTCTGATTCACTGCCATCTGAGTCGAGAAGTGACCAAAAAACCTTGTATGTGAGAACTCGACCAGCTGGTGGTCCGGGAAGTCAAACACAGAGTGAGGCAACCTCCCTGACACTCAAACAAAAACTGGAGATCATCATTTCACAGCAAGTTTTTACATTATTAAATATTATGATTTATTAGTTATGCATGATCTGTTAGTTCATTCAGCAAAAATTGCATCAACATCTACTGTTATTTCTTAGAGACTATCTGAATTCTCCAAGCTCTACTCGACAGCCGGGTTATGTCAAATGTTTTATGAGAGCTTGAGTATTATGAAACTAAGAAAGTATCACTTTCTCCTAAATTTTACCCATGCCGAGTAACATTTCCTGATTTAGGATCACATGTTCAATTGTGGCACCCCTTGGTTCAGTTTGTGATTTCTGGTCAGAATTGCAACCCACTTTTAATGTTGCCTGTTTTAGGGCCATCACAATGCATTTCTTGTCGTAGTTAAAACTATCGTTCCCCTCAAAAAGCAAGACAGAGCGGTTCAAGATGATTTATTGACGACTATAGCACTACAGACTTCGACTAAAGCATTCAGACTAGTAGAGTGCAGGATTCAGAAATACTCAAGCAATTTGAAATTCGATTAGCATGGGCTGATCGAAGTGAAGAACTTAGCTCTATCCACTCATAAATATTGAGTAAGGTTACATCATGCATACGTAAGGGTAGGATGGTATGGTAGCACAGTGGTTAGCACTGCTGCCTCAGCGCGCCAGGGACCCGGGTTGGATTCCCAGCTTTGGTCACTGTCGGTGTGAAGTTTACACGTTGTCTCGTGTTTGCGTGGGTTTCCTCTGGGTGCTCCAGTTTCCTCCCACATTCTGAAAGACGTGCTGATTAGATGCATTGACCTGAATAGGTGCCGCACTGTGGCGACTAGGGGAATTTCACAATAACTTCATTGCAGTGTTAACGTATGCCTTACTTGTGTCTAATAAATTAACTTTACTTTACTTTATAGTTGTTCAATTATAACTTGTGGATATTATATCATCAAGCAATGATAGCAATATATCTGACCAATGGTAAATCAACTTTCTTTTCCATTGTTCCTTGTTCTAATGTGCTACAGATGCGCATTGTTCAATCAATTGGTCCATGCTTCTTATCTGGGTCTGCATGAACAAAGACCTTGGGCTTTCACATAGTTTTCCCGTGTGGCTGGGATACTGCTTGCAGCTTATGTGATTTGTAAACTTTTGCAATTGTTAACTCTTTCATTGCCAAAGCTAATTTACCAGTGTTACTGATACATTGGATTGTAAGGTCGTGGTGCCTCAAATTGGAATGAAGGGCAAAATGTGCAACCTCCAAAAGCAACGCTTTGCTAACATCTGTTAACAAGGGGCAAAACTGTAAGGATGGATTCACCTTGTTAGGTATTTAGCTTCTGCGCAGTTGTCTGCATCACCGTCAGGCGTCCATGCCAGAGGCAGCTGAGCTTTCTATACAACCATATCCAAATACTTTCAAATGCATTTGGATTTACTGAAGTTATTTTAAACAGCGGTAGGTACAAAACCTTAAGCTTTAGTGCGCTGAGTCACGTAGCAGGCTTATTGCTGACACGTACGACAGAAATGTCTATTTCTAACACTTCCGGGTATAGTTAAGATAATCGCAGACGTGAAATACAAACACATCTGCGACATGTCAAATCAGTAAATTCCTCGCCGAATGTTACTGATGGATTGATTGCCCTTAACACACATAATTAACCAGCCATTGAACCTGTCTACACTTCCCGCTGCCTCGGCAAAGCAGCCAGCATAATTAAAGACCCCGCACACCCTGGGCATTCTCTCTTCCACCTTCTTCCTTCGGGAAAAATATACAAAAGTCTGAAGTCACGTACCAACTGACTCAAGAACAGCTTCTTCCCTGCTACTATCAGACCTATGATCGGACTCACCTTGCATTAAGTTGATCTTTCTCTACACCCTAGCTGTGAATGTAACACTACATTCTGCACTCTCTCCTTTCCTTCTCTATGAACCGTATGTTTGGTCTGTATAGCGCGCAAGAAGCGATACCTTTCACTATATGACAATACTTTGACAATTATAAGTCAAATCAAAAACAATTGTATATACTTTCAGGGGAATGCTGATACGTTTTGGGCAGAGTGATTCAGAAAGACTTTCATGCTTTAATTATTTCTCTTTTAAATTCTTACACACACGATTCTGTTCTATGAAGATATTGAATATTTTAATCTCCGGGCTATGTAGATTTCTGTCTTATCACCTGGAAGGTCATTTGACGGGCACCATAATCCCTTCCCCCACTTTAAGGAGCCGGTCTGATTTTAATTGCACGACATTGAACTGGACGAGGATCAGGCGACAGCTATAAAGGAGAAGCAGAGTTGGCTATGTTAAACATATTCCTCCTCTTCCAAATATTGGATATTGGGAGCGACCATTGTTGGCACCGGGTCTAAATTGGTTTTGGTCGATGGGGTCCATTTTACATCATTTACCGAGAAAATTCAAATTGAGGTGTATAAAAGTTCGACACTTCCGATATTTCGATTCTCCTGTGCGTGAGAAGATAATGGGTCTGGATGTTGTCTGATTTGGGGGAACGGGGTGGAAATCTGTCTATTTTGCGCCATTCACAACCTGATGCATACCGATTGCCCAATGCATGCATTCATTCCATGACAGCTGACCCACTCGGCTCAGGACATTAAACAGACAATGCAGTTATTCAAAGGACACCGAAAGAAGCAATCAGAATGAGTGAGGAGCTGGAGGGATTGAGTAATGCAGAGCGAATGGAAGTTGAAAAAAAAACAAAGATTTACTGGGAATATGATTGTTGCTTTTGTGGTTCTAAAGGGGCTAAACAACTTGGCTTACAAGAAGCTAGTAAACCGAACGTCCGTAGTGAGGGAATTATTAGAGGGAATAAAAGAATAACAAAATGAATTGACATTTGGACAAGATGAAGAGTAGAACCAAAGGACATGATCTGCGATTAAATTGAGTGATCAAGAAAGAATAAAACATCTCGGTAAACTTGTGGTTAATCTATGAAAAGACTACCTAACGGCTGTTAAAAACAGTTACATTTGGTTCACCGAAGTGTACATTGGATAATTCTGTTTTAGAAGGCTATTTCTAAATAGACTATTTGACTGACTCAGGGGATGGAGTGTGGTTAGTGCAACATAATAGGCAAGAGAAGCTTAAGGTTCGGCCTCTGGAACCAAATCTGGCCAGCAAAGCAGTCCTCTTGTCTCACGTCGGGGTAAACGGATAGAAACGGATTGTTGTGATTGGTCAGAACTCCATTATCATTGCGAAATGCAGTGACAAGTCTGGCAGGAAGCAGGTAGCAGAATAGATCTTTGTATTCTTTGTCTCGGAATTACAAACTTCTGAAGTGTTATTGTATACTATGAAAGGATTCGACACTTGGCCATTGTGATTGATTAATATGCACTTCCTCAAAGTGTCACCGAAAAGGCTAGATATCGAACTTGAGATTCTCTGTCAACTGAAACCAAAATGCTGCAGGTGCTGCAATTCTGAAATGAAAATAGTAAATGTTGTAAAACTTCTGAAGGTCCGGCAGAAGCAGTGGAGAGAGAGACAGAGTTAAAATTTCGAGTCCAATATGACTTCTTCAGAATCTACGTACTGGATTCGAAAGGTTAATTCAATTAATTCACATATGCGACTAGACCTTCTGACTGTTAACAGAACCTTCTGCTTACAATTTCCTGGGAATCACCATTCTCCGTTAAAAGATGTCCCTTAAATGGGTACAGATGAAACGTAGCATGTGTTCTTTGTTATTACTCCAACATCTCAAGTCACTAATAACGCTAACCGAACAAGGCATAGGATGCAGTGCTTAAAACCTAAGAGTGAACTTGTTATTGTTAATAAAATAAGTGCGACACCCTGTGTCCTTATCCAAGAATAACACATTGTAATAAACCTCGGTGTGATCACAGAATCTTAGTGTGCAGAAGGAGGCCATTCGACTCATTGAGTCTGCACTGACCACAATCCCTCCCAGGCACTAATCCCATATCCCTAGCTAGCCACTAAGGGGCAATTTAGAATGGCCAATCCACCTAACCCGCACATCTGGGAGGAAACCGAAGCACCCGGAGGCAACCCACGCAGACACGGGGAGAATGTACAAAATCCACACAGACAGTGTCCCAAGCCGGCAATTGAACCCAGGCCCCTGAAGCCGAGAGACAGCAATGCTAGCCACTGTGCCGCCTGTGATCTGATGGTTCGTAGCTGTATTGCTATTTTAGCTGCAAAATGCAATTCAATTCGCATTTATAATGTAAGTTAATTATGCATTCTTCTATTCTCCATTCTTCGTTCGGAGGCTAGTCAGTAATGGTTACGTCGGATGCCATACCGAGAGTGTCCAGCAGATTCTAAACCTTCAGTGGTGTCTGTTTTATAAGCATGTAGGGATAAATTGTTGACAGGCGTCGCATCCTGTGCGATCTAACTCTAAATTTGCTGGATACCATTTCCTATGCAATTTTAAAGCGACTTGTTAAATATTAACCATTACATTGAACGCAAATTATTCATTTCATTTTCAGCGTCAGTCCAGTCTGCGCACCTTCTGTCATCAGTGCAAAGCCCAAAAATAATGTCATCGCTGTGGTCAACCCTCAACGCATTGACAGAATTTGTCTTCAATTTCATTGCACGTAATCTCTATTACAGTAGGTTCATCAGCGATGGATTCCATTCTGCAAATTAGTCTGATACAGCTGATTCTCCTTCTACTAGCTACTGGTTAGTTACCTTATATTACTTGTATGTTATTATTGTATATTCTTATTATTGTATAGGGTAGAGGTAGAGAGATTCTTCCCGCTTAGAAAGGATAGCAGGACTAGAGGGCACAGCCTCAAGATAAGGGGGGGGGGGGGGGAGCAGTTTACATCAGTTTACATCTTCAGTCAAAGGGTGGTGAATCTCTGGAATTCTCTGCCCGTTGAAGTGGTGGAGGCTACCTCGCTAAATATATTTAAGTCACGGGTGGATAGGTTTTTGATAGACAGGAGAATTAAGGGTTATGGGGAGAAAACAGGAAAGTGGAACTAATCCACTTCAGATCAGCCATGATCTATTGAATGGCAGGGCAGGCTCGAAGGCCTAGATGGCCTTATCCTGCTTCTGTTTCTTATGTTCTTATATTCTTATTTTCATTGTATATTTTCATTGGAAAGTAATTAACGAATAAATTGAAAAAAAAACGCCTCAAATGTGAAAATTTTATAGGCATAGCACAGTCAAAAGAACAGTTCAGGATTAATGTAGTCGTAATGTAGGACATTTTTCAGTGAGATCCTGACTTCTGGACGGTGTCGATCTTGAGTGTGCATGTCTCTCTGTTCCTGCAGTCCCATTTAAATAATCCCAATCAACTCATATTTCCTCTCCACACTGTTCCAGGCAAAATTGAGAGGCTTCATATTTGTCTACGTTGTAGTGTATTTGCAAATAGTGTATTTCCATCAGTCTGAATTTATCCTGAAATGTTTTGCTATCCTCTTCATTGTTTGCTACATTTTGGTATCACAAGTGATCAACAAATTATATTTGAAACTTAATCGAATATAATGAAATCAAAGCTAACACTACAACTTTATTCCGATGGGCTTTCTCTTTGTTACCATGGTAATCTGTGGTACTTTCCCAGATGTCACTTATACTTCCGTACAGACAACATGATCTACATTCTCCTGATCAGCTCTCTATTACTTCATCAAAAGCAAAGACAAAGGAACATCGGTAGGGAGCTTTAACTTTGGATACCGTGCTTTTCCCAGTTATGGCAAAGATCTACTCTGCACTTGAACCATCTCTTCATTGACAGTTGCCACAGCTGAATTATTGTTTTGCCTACCAATGTTTGTATTTAATACATGCAGGCTAGATTCTTTAATAACTCACTGAAAATAGCCATCATCTAGTTAAACACTTTTTTTCTGCGAAATTGTTTCTTGCACTTTTCCATAACTATGTTAAATCAGATTGCACTGTGATCACTGTGACCCAAATGAGCCCGCACTGAAATGTTGTTTGCGAATCAACCACATTCCAGTGGAGTAAACCCAGTACTTCTTCCTTGGGCTTTGGCAGATAAGACAAAACAGAATCCATAGAGCTTCTACAAATACATAAAGGGCAAAAGAGTAACTAGGGATAGAATGGGGCATCTTATAGATCAACAGGGCAATATATGTGGGGATCCCCAAGAAATGGGTGAGATCTTAAATGAATATTTCTCATCAGCATTTAAAGTTGAGAATGGCATGGATGTTAGGAATTTGTGGAAGTAAATAGTGATGTCTTGAGGAGTGTACGTGTTACAGAGAAGGAGGTGCTGGAAGTCTTAAAGCGCATGAAGGTAGATAAATCCCCGGGACCTGATGAAGTGAATCCCATGACGTTGTGGGAGGCTAAGGAGAAAATTGCGCATCCCCTAGCAGAGACATTTGAATCATGGTGATCCACAGGTGAGATGCCTGAAGGTCGGAGGGTGGAAAATGCTGGGGCTTTATTTAAGATAGGCTGCAGGGAAAAGTCTGGCAACTACAGGCCAGTGAGCCTAGCGCCTGTAGTGGGTACGTTGTTACAATGTATTCTGAGAGATATGACATACAGGCATTTAGAGAGTCAGGGACTGATTAGAAACAGTCAGCATAGCTTTGTGAGTGGAAAATCATGTCTCGTGAATTTGATTAAGTTTTTTGAAAGGGTAATCAAAAAGGTAGATGAGGGCAGTACAGTCAACGTTGTCTACCTGGATTTTACAGCCTTTGACAAGGTACCACAAAGTAGGTTGTTGCATAAGGTTAAATCTCAGGAGATCCAGGATGAGGTAGCCAGTTGGATACAAAATTGGCTTGATGACAGAATGCAGGCTGGTTGTAGAGGGTTGTCTTTTAAACTGGGGGCTTGTGACCAGCGGTGTGCCTCAGGGATCGGTGCTAGGTCCACTGTTATTTATCATTTATAGTAATTATTTGGATGAGAATTTAGGAGGCATGGTTAGTACGTTTGCAGATGACACTAGCATTGGTGGCATAGTGGGACATGGAGGATGTTATCGAGGATTGCAACAGGATCTTGATCAGTTGGGCCAATGGGTTGATGAATGGCAGATGGAGTTTAATTTACAAAAATTGTGAAGTGATCCTTTTTGATAAGTCGAATAATGGCAGGACTTAGGTAATGGTAGGACATTGGGGAGAGTTACAGAACAAAGAGATACGTGGTATAGGTTCATAGCTTCTTGAAAGTGGAGTCACAGGTGGACTGGAAGGTGAAGAAGGCTTTCGGCATGCTGGTTTCGTTGGTCAGAACACTGAATATAGGAGTTGGGACCTCTTCTTGAAATTGTACAAGACATTAGCAGGGCTACACTTGGAATACTGTGAACAGTTCTGATCATCCTATCATAGAAAGGATATTATTAAACTAGAAAGAATGCAGAAAAGAGTTACTAGGATGCTACCGGGACTTGACAGATTGAGTTATAAGGAGAGGCTGGATAGACTGGAGTTTTTTCTGTAAAGCATAGGAGGCTTGGGGTGATCTTTTAGAGGTCAATAAAATAATGAGGGTCTTAGATCAGCTATATAGGCAGCATCTTTTCTCAGGGGAGTCTAAAACTGGACGGCAGAGGTACAAAAGGGTCCGGAGAGGCGTTCTTGCATACACAGGGTGATGAGTGTCTGGACTGAGCTGCCAGAGGTTGAAGTAGAGGCAAGTACAATTTTGTCTTTTGAAAACCATTTAGACAGTTACACGGGTAAGATTGGTCGAGATAAATGTGGACCAAACGCGGGCACTTTGGCCTAGCTTAATGGTAAAAACTGGGGAGCTTGATCAAGTTGGGCCAGAGGGCCTGTTTAAATTCTACAAACTCTATGACTCTATGAATCTATGGCTGATTGGATAATAAAATACCGCATTGTCATGACTCGGTCTTTCCCGCAGCTTTTCACAGTTTAGCTGTAAAACAACCTTATTTGGTTCCATATATGCAGCTAGTGATTTATTCACAGATTTCAGTGAATTGTTAGAGCGCAAAAGGAGGCTATTTAGTTCATTATGTCTGATTGGCTCTCTGTATGAGTGTTTCACCTAGTGTCATTATCCTGTTTGCTCTCCATAATGCTATAGATACTTCCTTTTGAAATAATCATCTAATTCCCTCTTGATTGGCCCAGTTAAACTGCCTCCACCACATTCTCAGGCAGAGAATTCCAGACACTAAGCGCAATATTGTTTGAAAACGTTGCTCAGCCACCTATCCTATCTATATCCCTTTGAAACCTCCTTGTGTCCACTTCACAACTTACTTTACTACTTATCTTTGTATCATCAGCAAATTCATCAGCTGCACCATCCATCCCTTTATCCAAGCCACACATATAAATTCTAGAAAGTTGAGGCCCCGGCATTGATCCCTGTAGTGCACCACTCTTTACGTCTTGCCAACCAGAAAATGATATTTATACCTTCTTTAGTCTATTAGTAAGTATTATGTCTATAAGGAATTCAATCTTCTACCCAAGTGAACATGTTATCTGCTACACATCGAACTTTTATTTTCTGCAATAGCCATTGATGTGGTACTTTATCAAATATGGTTTAGGAATCTAAGTACAGTACATCTACCTGTTTCCCTTTATATTCCACATATGTGTTTTCAGTAAATTTGTTGAACATGATTCCCCTTTCACAAAACCATAATTACTCTGCCTGATTGCCCTACTAGAACATATTGAATAATTGTTTCTCCAAATTTCCCATAACAGATGTAGCATCTGTCACCCCCCCCTTTTGAATAAAGGAGTTACATTCATTGTTTTCTAATCCAATGGAGCTTCCCCGAACTTCGAAAATTTGGGAAAAAGAAAACCAGCGCAACAACTAAGTCACTAGTCCCTTTATTTCAGATGCTGTGATGCAATCACTCAGAATCAATGAACTTGTTAAACCAAAGCTTCAACAGCTTGCTCAGTATCGCATCCCTGGTTTTGCGATTTTATGTGTTCCTTCCTTCCATTTCTTTATTTCCAGCTGTTCCTGGAATCTTACTTGTACCGTACGTAATGATTACAGTTGCCGAGTACCTGCATAATTCACATGCCATCTCCTTATTTTCCATTTAAAATCCTCAGCCTCACTTTCCATAGGACACACGATTTTTAGCTCTTTTCATTTTCAGTATCTATAGAAACTCATACTAAAGTGTTTTTAAAAATATTTCCAGCTATATTTTTTCTCGTTAATGACTTAGCCATTCCCTGCTTTTTTATATTCTTTCCATTCTTCGGACCAGTCAAATATAGTTGTGCAATTACATGATTTTTAAAATGCTTGATGGTATTTAAATGTTTGGTTAACCTCAGATATTGGGTTCTCCTTTAGGATGTTTCCTTCTTGTTGGAATACGTCTATTCTGTGCTTCTTGAATATCGTTATAAATGTCTGCTACGTCATCTCCATTGAAGTATCCCCTAACTAAATTTGCTAGTTCACTTTACCCAGCTCTAATTTCATGTCCTTATAACAGCACTTATTTATGTTTAAAATGCTAGTCTAAACCCCACTCTTCTCTCCTTCAGACTGAATGTTAAATTCAATCACACTTAATTGCTGCTACCGAGTGGAGCCTTCACTCTGAGATAATTAATTAATCTTACTTTGTTGCACAATACCAGGCCTCATATAGTCTGCCCTCAGCTTCACACCAGAACATGTTGTTGTAAGATTCTATTCCCAAAACATTACATGAATTACATTGCCATGCAATCTTTGTCCATCTGATTGTCAGGACAGTCAGTAAGCTTTTGCAAGCCCAGACCAAATGGTGGGGGTTACACGTAATGTGACATAAACCCAAGATCTTGGTTGAGGCCGTCCTCATGAGTGTGGAACTTGGCTGTCAGGTTGTGCTCAACGATACTACACTTGATCTTAGCCAAAAGGCCGAGAAGCGATAGAACTGTCAATTTCCACCTGGCCCCCCCTCCCTTCCTCAGCCACTGGCTTTCACGTGCTGCTTGCTGGCCACAGAAAAACAGTCAGCCTGCCTGAGTGCTGCAGTGGAGTCGCAGGGCAGCAGGGGGCGCAGCGTGTGCGTCCCTTACTCTGTCGTCGACACCTGCTGAGCCGGTAGGCACGTGCTGCCACAAGTCCTGGCTTTGTCTATATATGCCTTGTTTATGAAACCTACCTTTCCACTCACCTGATGAAGGAACAGCGCTCCAAAAGCTCGTGATAACAAAGAAACCTCTTGTACTTTAACCTGGGGTTGTGAGACTTCTTACTGTGTTCAGGTATCAATCCATGACACCCTGCAGCCACGGATCTGTACTGCCTATTGGATTGTACTTACTAATTTCTATTTGCACTATCATTTATTTGTTTTGTTCCAAATGATACACACATTGAAAAACAACACCTTTATTTTTGTCATTTTCTTATTTTTTAAACTGCTAGCCTTATCTACTGATTTATATTTAGATTTAGTCTACCCTTCCCTTTCATGGTCCCGATTTCATTTCTCATTTAATATATTTTTCTTTTGCCTTGTCACTCTGATTTTGCATGTATTCCTAAATTTGATCATTTCTTTCCACTATTTAAATTAAACCCACTTACTTCACTAGTTACGCAGTTTGCTAGAACAGGGGGCCCGGCACAGTTCAGGTGTAGGCCTTCCGAACTGTACAAAGTTACTCTGCCTAGTACTGTTGCCAGCACCCCATGAACTCTGACCCATGTTCCCACCACAATTCGATCTCTCTGATTTTATTTACTCATACAGTCATGGAGTCATAAAGATTTACAGCATGGAAAAAGGCCCTTCGGCCCAATGTTTCCCTACTGCCTTTTCTTTTAAACCCCTAAGCTAGTCCCAATTGCCCGCATTTGGCCCATATCTCTCTATATCCATCTTACCCATGTAACCGTCTAAATGCTTCTTAAAGGACAAAATTGTAACTGCCTCTTCTACTACTTCTGGTAGCTTGTTCCAGACACTCACCACCCTCTGTGTGAAAAAAAATCCCCTCTGGACACTTTTGTATCTCTCTCTTTTCATCTTAAACCTATGCCCTCTACTCTTAGACTCACTTACCTTTGGGAAGAGATATTGATTAACTAGCTGATCTATTTTATAGACCTCTATAAGTTCACCCCTCAGCCTTGTATTCTGCAGAGAAAAGAGACCCAGTCTATCCAGGCTCTCCTTATAATTCAAATCACCAGTTCTGGTAATTTCCTAGTAAATCTCTTCTGCACTCTTTCTAGTTTAATAATATCCTTTCTATAATAGGGTGACCAGAACTATATACAGTTTTCCAAGTTTTGCAAGTGGCCTTAACAATGTCTTATACAACTTCAACAAGACGTTCCAACTCCTGCGTTCAATGTTTTGACCAATGAAACAAAGCATGCTGAATGCCTTCTTCACCACTCTGTCCGCTTGTGACACAACTTTCGAGGAGCTATGGACCTACACCGCTAAATCACTTTGTTCTGTATCTCTCCCCAGCCCCCTGTCATTAACTGAATAAATCCTGCCCTGGTTCAATCTATCGAAATGCATCACCTCGCATTTATCTCAATCCACTCGTCAATCCACTGACCTAATTAATCAAGATTCCGTTGCAATCCGAGATAACCTTCTTCACTGTCCACTATGCCACCAATCTTGGTATCATCTGCAATCTTACTAACCATGTGTTCAATATTCTTAACCAAATCATTAATGTAAATGACAAATAACTGTGGACCCAGCACCGATCCCTGAGGCACACCACTGGTCACAGGTCTCCAGTTTGAAAAACAACCCTCTACAACCATCCCCTGGCGTCTGTCATCAAGCCAATTTTCTATCCATTTAACTACCTCATTCTGGATCCCGTGAGATTTAATCTCATGCAACAACCTACCATGTAGACAACATCAGTTGCATTGTCCTCATATACAAATCAATACAATTTGTACATTGCTCAAGTAATGATCCAGAGATCATTGCCTTTGATTCTGTTTTATAATTTAGTGCATAGCTCCTCATATTTTCCATACAAAAACGATTTCTGAGTCTTATCCACGGCGTTGGTTCTGACGTGGAATATGAGCATTGGATCATCCATCTCCCACTGCAAGTTACTCTCCAGCCAGGACAAAATACCCCAAAACCTGACACCGGGCTATGAAAGGTCCAGTCTCCCCTTTAAGCTTACTGTGATTTCCTGAGTTCAGGATTTTATAAAATTAAACTTGCACAGGTAGAGGCTTTTAAGTTCAACCACAAATGTTTTTATTAATGAAATAAAACACTCCTAGTGCCCTAATCTAAGCACACAAAGCTAGTATAATAATGCCACACGCCACTGAACAAATGGCTTATTAATTGCAACTTCCATGAAAAACCCTAGGCAAAATTCCATGTTACTGTTCAAATTTCAAATCAGAACTCCTAAAGTTTTAATTTAGTCATCTTCGAGACGGTAATGTCCCAGTTTCGGTGTCCACTTGTTTTGGAGATTAACCTCCTTGCTGTTCAATTGGGGTTTGGCTTGCTTGCATTGTTTATATCCATGAAGCTTTTGGCGTTGCGGGTATTGGGAGGTTGGATTCCGACCCTACAAGGCAGGCCACTCAGCCGTCCGGACTCACACTGTCGACTGTTGAGAACAGTCTATCAATCAAGGATAGACGTTCAAGCATGTGGGCTTTGTTGGCTCATTCATTGCCCATTGCAAAACGTTCCTTAAAGGTGCCTTCTTGTACCGCATGTAATATAAAATGATAGTTTCATTCACCAACCGAAATTAACAAGCTGCTTTTGTTTAAAGTTATTGTCCCCCCACCACTTTCAATCGGTGGGGAAACGAATTTCACCGTTTACCAGTTCCCTCCCTTCCTAACGGCAGCAGAGGGGAAGTCGGTGACACTGAACTGTGCCTTGAAATTCGAAGGAAACCATTCGCTGATCGGAGCAGCTCACTGGACACGGGGTGAACTAAGAGGCTACAAACTGGACTATAGCCCATTTTATGAAGATAGGCTGGAGAAGTCGGACAGCGAGTCCTTTGTCAACAACAGAATATTTATTAACATTTCCGACTTGACCGAGAAAGACTCAGATACCTATTACTGTCATGTGCACTTAATGAGAGCAGAAGTAAGAGATGGAAATGGCACCCAACTGGAAGTGATAAGACTTAAGTGTTAAGTGCAAACATGCGCTTCGTTTAAAAAAAAATGCACTAATTTTACACGTGTTAGATTATTATGACCCCGTTTTTTCTGTTTTAACTACCGGGCAATTACTTTACCGCTTGCTATTAGACTGCTGTAAAAAGTCTCACAACACCAGGTTCAAATCCAATAGGTTTATTTGATATCATGATCTTTCGGAGTGCTGCTCCTTCATCAGGATCATTCACCTGATGAAGAAGCAGCGCTCCGAAAGCTCGTGATACCAAATAAACCTGTTGGAATTTAATCTGGCGTTGTGAGAATTCTTACTGTGCCCACTCCAGTCCAATGCCGGCATCGCCACATCATTATTACACTGGTGTTGCAATCAGCTGAGGTGCTCCTCGTAATACAAGATAGCCACATAAGTGAGTGATGGAATGAGAGAAACAGATGCCTTAAAATAAGCCGGCGCAATGTTAACACAATTTTAACAATGGCTTTAAATTGTTGTCAATAAATGCAGGTCCTTAAGTAACTCGGTAGAGCGATTTCATACGTAATTGACATCCGTTGTCAACCCACAGAAAGGTTTCGTCGATAGCTCCAATTAGATTTTTTGCTACATGATAGTTACACGTACAACAACTTAACATCACTGCTATGACACACAAGTTAATGTAGCTAAAGAGATGTCTCAGATGGCCATAAGCTGCTCTCCCATTTGAGAGGGAGAGCTGACTGGTGCTGATTTAACTTCAGGATCACCACATTCCAGGCGAGGAGCAAGTTTGAGGAGGTTAATCAATAACCTCAGTCGGTAGGAGAATTGAACACGCGCTGTTTTCATCTCTCTGCATCACCAACCAGCTGCCCATACATGTATTCCAGAAAGCATGTTACACATCTCAAATGTTTGAATATTGCAACATCTTTCTCCCAACTTCTCACATTTTCCGTCAGGTCTACACTTCATGAATCGCACAATATAATACGTTAAAACCATTTGCAAATATGTGTTTTACTGAGGAGTGGCTTACTATAGCGTGTAAGAAACAATATTTTCACTGTATGTTAATACATGTGGCAAATAATAAATCAAATCAAATCAAAGGCTACTGTGCGATTCTGTACACGATGGGACAAAACACTCCTTTCGTTGGTTGATACTCGAAGAGAGTTGACTGGGATTTCTAAGGTGGCAACGAGAGATTTAAATCGCTGTAACTGCTGCAATGATGCAATGGCGGAACTTTGAGTGCTGAAATTGAAATTGAAATTACAAAACTAAAATCCAACCACAAACCGCACCTTGATTACAGACATGTCTGTTATTTCCAAATTGCCACTGTTCTTGTCTTGAGTTCACAATTGCAAGTAACTGCCCTGTCAAACATCGATCATTAACAAATGAGCTCAGATGTTTGTGAGAAAGAAATGCAAATTAAAGTCTATTCCAAATATGTTTTCACGGTGCTGTATACCCGAAGCGTTACTAACTTTATCCTACAATTTGTGTTGAACAACTATTTTTGTTCCTTAATATCAACCTGATCATGGAAGCAGAAATAGTGTCTTCTTTTTATCATTTCAGAGAGGATAAATGATTCAGATTGTCCGACCACTTTCGCATCTGCACTGTGGAGAACAGTAATCTTGCTAGTTGTTATACTAATTTTCTTGCTACCTACGATGACAGTAGCAAGCAAACTGAAATGGAAATGTAAGGGTATGTATTGTTGTAAGTACAATGCGCGCATCCTCCAAACAGGTAATGCATGTGTCATAGTTCCTTTGAGTCATTGCTATATGCATCGTCCACATATGTCCTTGGCAATATTGTGTAGTCATTTCCTCATCAAAAATGTTAGACTGACATATTTTGAATAAATCTACTGCTTGCCACTGCGTTTTAAAACAGAGAGCAGCACGTAGGAACATTGGAACAATGACATTCGCTGCAGGAGTCTGTCACTCGGCGCGATCGAACTTGCGCCGCCATTCATTAAGATCCCGACTGTTCAGATTGTGACCTCAACTCTGCCTTCCCGCCTGCCTCCCATGACCCAGTATTCCCTTGTCTATCAAAAATCTGTCTAACTCAACTTTGACTAAATTCAATGACCCAGCGTTCGCTGGTTTCTGGAAAAGAGAATTTCATACGCGAACGGCCCTCTGAGATGAAAAACAATCTTCGTGAAGGGGAAGTCGTGTCTGACGAATTTATTGGAGTTCTATGAGGATGTGTCTAGGGCGGTGGATAGAGGAGAGCCGGTGGATGTGGTGTTTCTTGATTTTCAGAAGGCGTTTGATAAGGTGCCTCACAAGAGGTTATTACAGAAGGTCAGGGGGCATGGAGTTGGGGGTAGGGTGTTAGCGTGGATAGAGGATTGGCTGTCAAATAGGAGGCAGAGAGTGGGGGTGCTATTCAGATTGGCGGTTGGTGACTAGTGGAGTGCCCCAGGGGTCGGTGCTGGGGCCTCAGCTATTTACCATTTATATAGATGATCTGGAGGAGGGAACCGAGTGTATGGTGTCGAAATTTGCTGATGACACCAAGATTGGTGGAACGGCAAATTGTGCGGAGGGTGTGGAGAGTCTGCAGAAGGATCTAGATAGGCTGGGCGAATGGGCCAGGAACTGGCAAATGGAATTTAATGTTGGCAAATGTGAGGTTGTCCACTTTGGTCGGAATAATGGTAGGAAGGACTATTACTTACATGGCGAAAAACTGCAGCATGCGACGGTGCAGAGGGACCTCGGGGCCCTTGTGCATGAGTTGCAAAAACCCAGCCTGCAGGTGCAGCCGGTGGTCAGGAAGGCAAATGGGATGCTGGCCTTCATAGCGAGGGGGATTGAATATAAAAGTAGGGAGGTCTTGCTGCAGCTGTATAGGGCATTGGTGAGGCCGCAGCTGGAGTATTGTGTGCAGTTTTGGTCGCCGCACTTACGCAAGGATATTTTGGCCTTGGAGGGAGTGCAGAGGAGGTTTACTAGGCTGATACCGGAGTTGAGGGGGTTGAACTATGAGGAGAGGCTGAATAAACTAGGCTTGTACTCGTTAGAGTTTAGAAGAATGAGGGGAGATCTCATTGAGACATATAAGATGATGAATGGGATGGATAGGATAGAGGTGGAGAGACTCTTCCCGCTCAGAAAGGACAGTAGGACTAGAGGGCACAGCCTCAAGATAAAGGGGGGGGGGGGGGGGTGCGGTTTAGAACGGAGTTGAGGAGGAACTTCTTCACTGAAAGAGTGGTGAATCTCTGGAATTCTCTGCCCGTTGAAGTGGTGGAGGCTGCCTCGCTAAATATCTTTAAGACGCGGGTTGATGAGTTTTTGATAGGCAAGGGGATTAAGGGTTATGGGGAGAGGGCGGGGATGTGGAACTGAGACACGACAGATCAGCCATGATCTTATTGAATGGCGGAGCAGGCTCGAAGGGCTAGATGGCCTACTCCTGCTCCTATTTCTTATGTTCTTATGTTCTCTCATTATCCCCTTGTAATTGGGAGACCTCTCAGCCTTAAATTATGTCCCCTATTTCTTCTATCCACAACACGAGTAATCATGTTTTGCAACGATCCCATCTAGTCCGCTTAGTGTATAGGCCCAACCAGTTTAATCTTTCTTCATAAGATAAGCCGTTACTCCCAGGAATGCTTCGAGTTTTTAATGCAATGTTTTGTTTTTATCAAACAAAGTCCAAAATAGAACAAAATATTCCAGACGTAGTTTCACTAAGGTGCTGCAGCTGCAAACGATATCTAGTTTTACATCGCATTCCCTTCCAGTAAACGTCAACATTTACAATCCTCGATGTTTTAAGAATTATTTTGATGCCACAAAATATTACAACCAGAGTAACTTGACATCCATTTTGATATTTGCAAAGGTTGCCAACGTACGACACATTGAGCACAAGGCTATCAATCACTGATCTAGCACGTGGCACGGGGCGGCATGGTGGCACAGTAGTTAGTACTGCTGCCTCATAACGCCAGAGGCCTGGGTTCGATTCTCGGCTTGGGTCACTGTCTGTGTGGAGACTGCACGTTGTCCGCATGCCTGCGTGGGTTTCCTCCGAAAGTTCTAGTTTCTTCACACAGTCCAAAGATGTGCGGGTTAGGTTGCTTGCCATGCTAATTTACTCCTTACTTTCAGGCGGACTCGCTAGAGTAAATAAACGGGGTTTTTGGGATAGGGCCTGGGTGGGATTGTGTTCGGTGCAGACTTATTGGGCCGAATGGCTTCTTTCTGTGCTTTAGGATTCTGTGATTCTACAAGCCAATAATCAAATCATCAGCTGATGAAAGATCCGTTTCTGTCTATCAGTGAGACAGTCATGTACCCACATTGTTGGGGTTAAGTTTCCTTCTTGAGAAATGCCGTTGAGATTTGTTTGCAGTTAACAGCCAGAAATTTGTAAAATGGAGAGGTACTTGTATAGAAAGATAGATGGACAGAGAGATAATATTTTTCGTGTATCGATAGAAAGGTAGAGTGATGACAGACAGTTCATATAACCGGAAAACATATCAAGTAGATGGATATGTGACATTACAGAATTCTAAATAAATTCTTTGGGAGTTTAACTATTCAAGTTTATTACTTCACTACAGATTCCTCACAGAATAAAAATGGCTCTCGAGTGGATTCCACAAAGACGGTAAAGCGTATTTCCGGAACTTCCTGAATATATTTAAACAAGTCTTTGTTAACCAAAGTCTATAAAATAATTAGATTTTTTTTCAATTTAAAAAAGGATTTGGAAATGGAAGATGCGAACAATGACAGCGACTTACACGGGTATGAGGTTGCACCATTCTGCAAGCAATCAAATATACATTTGATAAAACAGGAGAAAAGCTCATTAGTTGGAAAGTCGACTCCGATTGGCCAAAACGTTGTCATGGAGAAAGCAGCGCGAATAGAGGCGACGGAAGCTCGCCGGTATCCACAATAAATGTGCAAGGCTTAACCATCTTCAGTTTTTTTTCAGAGAATGTGTTCCTATTTATGAATGTGTGGCACTTGCAGTCAGCTTAACTGAGCCATGCTAGAAGCTCGATTGGTTTTCCTTACTCGTAATGTTTATTTGAAATGATGTACATTCGTATATAGGGAGCACTCTCAGTAAAGAGTGAGCTTAATTGCTCATTGGTCACCTCCATGGTCGCTCCGCAATTTTTCTGTAGAGAGGGCGAGTCCTAACCTCGTTTTAATTGAGGTCCTTAGTTAGCCAATTATTGAGCCGTTTCCTACCCTGCCTCAATTTTCTGTGCCTCCTGATCCGGGGGCGTCATTCGGTGCCTCATAAGAACATAAGAAATAGGAGCAGGAGTAGGCCATCTAGCCCCTCGAGCCTGCCCCGCCATTCAATAAGATCATGGCTGATCCGAAGTGGCTCAGTCCCACTTTCCTGCCTTCTCCCCATAACCCTTAATCCCCTTGCCTACCAAGAGACTCTACCAAGAGACTCGAGGTCTCATCTCTGTGTCTTTCACTCTGATCCAAGACGAGGGCGTCTCTTTTAATTTATTACTGCAGTATGCTGATTGGAACCAACAGATGGCGAATGAGCATGTTGCAGACATTTCACTTTAAGGTAAAGAGGAGGGAACCACTTACAAGTGAATAACGTGAACAGCATTAAAGATGGAACAATAAAACCCCTGCTGACCGAAAACAGTACGCTGTTCGAGAACGGATAGGCACTGGAGACAAAAAATACGCTCTTGATAATGACCAATTAAGTACTCAAGTTTGGATTTACAAGAGCAAGGCGAGTAAAGCAAATTAACTTAAATACAGAGCAATGATGCGCCAGAACCAAAAAGCACTCATTTTCATTGTGGCCAATGCCCCCGATATGAAAGGAAGCATTTTGTTTCATGCCTTGACCGGTTTACTTTTTAGCTTCTAACAAACTCAGTACTGATGGTGATTTGGCACCCTGCTGGTTGTTGCTGCTTCACTGTTGCTACAGGGAGACTGAGGATTCTGCGTTATGTTCCCTTACGCTCTTTCCTGCCGCAATGATCCGTTTTTGTACCATTGATGTCACTTGGGTTAACATCCCAGGAATGAAGGGTTTGTCATATGAGGAACGGTTAAGGGGCATGGGTCTATACCCGATAGAGTTTAGAAAGATGAGGGGGATCTAATTGAAACTTACAGAATACTGAGAGGCCTGGATAGAGTGGACGTAGATAGGATGTTTACACTAGTGGGAGAGACTAGAACTCGAGGGCACAAACTCAGCGTGAAGGGATGCTCCTTTAAAACTGAGATGAGGAGGAATTTCTTTGGCCAGAAGGTGCTGTGGAACTCATTGCTGCAGAGGAGGCCAGGTCCTTGAGTGCCTTTAAAACAGAAATAGATGGAATCTTGATCAATAAGAGGATCAAGAGTTCTGGATGAAGATAGGAGAATGGGACTGAGAATCATGCGAGCCATGTTTGAATGGCGGAGCAGGCGCAATGGACTGAATGACCTAATTCTGCTCTTATATCTTATTGTCTTATTAAAAATACAAACTATAAGCAACCACGAGCAAAGGGACAAGTTCAATAATGAACTGTGTTCAGGACGCTGGCAGGAAAGGGCTAGAGTGGAGGCGTCTGTTAGCCGCCTCCTCTTAAAAACGGGCGCCCGTCCTGCCTCTCAAATTATGTTTGCTCCCTGCAGGTTCTCCCCTTCTCCTGCATCCCACTCTCCTACCGTCTCTCCACTAACAACCTCGCCCACCTCAAGACAAACCCTGCCATCCCGAAAATCGCGGCCCAGGTCTGAAATATATAGAAGAATGGCTAACCTTCAATACTACTTACGAAAGTTGCCACGGAAATAATCACATTTTTACTTTTCCTTTCCTAACAGGAAATAGGATACTTTTTGCTTCGTCTAACAGCTACTGACGTGTTGGAACATAGCAGCACATGGATCCATAGCTGACCAATCAAGATTGAGCAAGAAGTCTCACAAAAGCCAGTCAATAATCTTTCAATGCAGAGAACGTTTCTACAAGCTAACATAAAGGCATTACAATTTTGATGGAGTGACCAATTATAATTTTTCCTTCTTTAAATATAAAATGTATTGGGGTCGCTATAGATAAAAACAAAATACTGCAGATGCTGGAATCTGAAACAAAAACAGAAATGTTGGGAAATCTCAGCAGGTCTGACAGCATCTGAGAGAGAGAATAGAGCCAACGTTTCGAGTCAGGCATCCTTGACTCCAAACGTTGGTGTTATGTCCCTCCACAGATGTTGCCAGGCTTACCGGGGGTTTCCATCATTTTTCTGGTTGTATTTGACATTGAGACCGGAACGCGTTTGGAATCAGATCGAAACCTTCTGGGGGACTATGAGTCGCCCCTGAAATTCTTTAGCTTAAAGAGTACTCTATATCAATCAAAATCCAACTCGAACAGTTGGAGACAATTGATGGGGCAAATGTTTGGACAAATATTAATAATTCGAGTGATTGAACTGTTGGTGACGATATTGTCAAAGGGTATGGTAACATCCGTGTCGCCTTCACTTCTGCCCTCTGCTGGCCCCAAGGGGAATGTAGGTCCATTATTTCTATGCTGCTCTATTCGCTCAAGGATGTTCAGGGATGGAACAATGATTGAAACTATTTGCCAAGAATGTCCCAATTTTGCCGTTTGACCATGTATTTTATAATGATTGTGAATGATGATATGTTTGACCATATTTGACTTCTTTTTGTTCCTTCATCATTTGACATCATGCGTCATAGCTCTTTCAATGTACGAATTGTATGCTACTTACTCACGAATCTATGGAATTTTGCGGCATTTAAACGGATGTCTTAATGGAATAATTGTTAAATGTTGCAGGTAACACGTTGTATTAATTTGAAACAAGTAGAGTTTTTTGCAAAACTAAATTCGGTTGAGAACAACACAGTGTTTTTATGCAGCGGCATCAACCCAGGAAATGACCCAAGACATTTTATCGAAATTTAAGGACGGCCAACTCTCTAAAGAAGTCACAATTCTAAAAAGTTTCCTTTTCTTTGTACACCATTGTCACAACAGCCGTTTTTCAAAGCTGTCGACTGCGCATGCGCCGCCCTCACGGCTGCACATGCGCCAAACGTCTCAGTCCTGTCCAGATTTGGAGGTTTCCGCCTCCGCTCGCGAAGAAGGTGAATCGGTCTAAACACAACATACCAACACAAGGCCTGAAAAGGAAACACAAATTACATCAGTCTCCTATTGCTCGTCAGGCGACTCCTCAAACCTTATAGGCAGGAAAGGATATTTTATTAATTTGCGGGATATGGACGTCGTTGGCTGGCTAGCATCTATTGCCCTTAAGAAGTTGGTAGTGAGCTGTTTTCTTGAAACGCTGCAGTTAGCGATTGATACAACTAAATGGCTTGCTAGGCATGCTAAGTTGTCCCTCAGTGTCACGGGGATGCAGAGTTAGGTGGATAGGGCCTGCGTGGGATTGTGTTCGGTGCAGATTCAATGGGCCGAATGGCCTCTGTAGGATTCTGTGATGATTTCTGAGGGAAGTGAGCAGCCAAACTGAGGTCATCAGTAGATTCTTAATTCCAGAATTTTTTTTATTGAATTCTAATTCCACCATCTGCCGTTTCAGGATTCCGAACAGGGCCAACAGAACATTAGCTGAGTTTTGGATTAATAGTCCAGGAATAATACCACTCGGCCATTACTTCCCCTGAAGTAAGTGTAGGATTTAGATGAATAACACCACTTTAATGCAGATTAGTCTTGTGAGCAAAGCTTTTTGTGAGTCATGATATGAAGCAACCACATGGATAACACAAACTGCAAGTCCCCCTCTAAGTCACTCACTATTCTAATTTGGAAATATATCGAAAGCTCCTCAACTGTTGTTGGGTCAAAATCCTGGAGCTCCCTTTCTGACAGCACTGTGGGCTTACACCTCAGGAGCTGCAGCGATTCAAGAAGCCAGCTCACCATCACCTTCTAAAGGCCAATAGGAATTGAGGATAAGTACTAGGCCTGGCCTAAGTCCCCTGACAACTTAAATAAAAGCTTCGACTGTGATTTACAGTTCATCATGCATAAAGTTTGGAGAGGTTAGGTTTGTAACGACAGATTAGAAGAGTAAGAGGTAACTGAAATCAAAGCTCAGGAGCGGTTCTAACATGTGGAAAGGATGTTTCCTCTTGTTGGAGAATCTCGAACTCGAGGGTCACTATTTAGTAGTGAAGGGTCGCCTACTTAAGGCAGAGATGAGAATTTGTTTTCTCTCAAAGAGTTGTGAGTCTCTGGAACTCTTTTGCAGAAGACAGTGGAAGCAGTCTTTGAGTATTTTTAAAGGCAAAGATAGATATATTCTTGATTAACGAAGAGATGAAAGGTTATCGAGGGTAAGACAGGAATGTGGGTTGTGATTACAATCAGATGAGCCATGCTGTTGTTGAATGGCAGAGCCGCTCCAGTGGTCAATGGCACCTCGGACTCCTAGTTCGTATGTTGGTATGTAGATTATAATGCCCATGTCATGATCTAGATTGTAGAGCAAGCAAATGTCTCCTCTCGCAACTTGGGTGGTTTGATCTTGGAGCCGCTGTGTGGTGTTTGCACGTTCTCACGTGACTGCGTAGGTTTCGCATACAGTCGAAAGATTTGCGGTTGAGGTGGATTAGCATTGCTAATTTGCCCTTTAGTGTATAAAGATGTGTAGGTTAGGCGGGTTAGCCATGGTAAATGTGAGGTGTTATGAGCGGAAGTGTGATGCTCACAACAGTGCAGATGTGCAAAATGTCCTCTTTCTGCACTACAGGGAGTCTTACGATTCCATCATTGTGGAGAGTTCCCGTACTATTGGCCTATGGATGCAAAGATTTGGATTGAACAAGACGATTGGAAGCAGAGAAGGCAATAAAACAAAGGTTTGCGTGAAACAAACTCTGCTTTAATCATGTCCTCAAATTTAGTGTCCACACTGCAGTTCTTATAAAATTCATAGCGTGAAGTTTTGGAGAAGAATGGCGTGGTGGTGATGCGACCTCAAATTCCAACACGTCTCTTGTTGGAACTCAAATTCCATGCATTAATAAGATTGGAATCAGCAGCTAGTCTCAGTGATGGTGGCTGCAAGATTATTGGACCTTCAAAGAACTCATCCGGTTCACAAACGTTCTTTAGAAGAGAACATCTGCCGTATGTAACTGGTGACTCCAGCCCACAACTTGGTTGACTCTTATGTGCCCGCTGAAATAGTAGCTGCTGAAATTTTCTGCACTAGACCTGAGGTCTTGTGCGGAAATTGGGAGAGCTGTCCCACAGAATACTAAAGGGACATCCTGACATAGTCAATCTCATGGAATCATACCTTACAGCCAATGGCCGAAACACCATGATCAACGCCCTAGGTACGTCCTGTCCCAACTGAAGGACAGATCCAGCAGAAGTAGTGGCAGGTAGAGGTAAAGGTAATGAATTGCCCCGATAGCCTTCAACATTGACTCCAGAACCCCTGAGGTCTCCTGTATATAGAAAACATAGGAACATAGAAATCTGGTACAAGATTAAAGTTGGCAAGGAAACCTCCTGCGGACAACTGCCAATCACCCTGAATCGCTTGCTGATTCAGTACTCCTCTATGTTGAGTACCACTTGGTTGAAACACTGTTGGTAGCAACGGCACAGAATTTACTTTGGGTGGGGACCTTCAATGTCCACCATCAAAAGTGAATTAATAGCACTGCTCGTGACCAAACTGGTGGAGTCATATAGGGTATCTCTGCCAGTCTGGGACAGCAACACATAGCGACGGAAAGAATAAGGGTGCAAAACTTTACAAATCATTGGTAATTGGCTCCAGATGACAGTAGTAAATAGAATAACCGTGGCACTGTGATTGTGGAGGTATAGCTCCAGCTTCACAATGAAGATGCAATCCATCATGCTAATAGGTAAGATTCAGGGCAGATTTTGTAGCTCAAATCTGGGTATCCATAAGTGGCTGGGTTAGATCTGCTGTTCGTTTTGTGTACAGGACATACCTGAGCAAATTTCCAACATCATAGAATCCCTACAGTACAAAACGAGGCTGCACCAACAACAATGTCACCCAAGCCAGATCTCCATAACACCACATATTTACCCTACTAATCCCCCTGGCACTAAAGGTCAATTTAGCACAGCCAACTAACCTAAACCGCACATCTTTGGGCTAGATGCCACTGTTAAGTGCATACAGGAACAGCTTGGCTTGGGACAGGGCAAGTTCTGGAGCACAGTTGCTCAGGATTATTGCCGGAATGTAATTGGGGTCCATGGTCTTTGCAGTACAGAATGCCTTTAGCCGTTTCATGGTGGCAGAAGGAATAAATCGAATTGGCTGAAGATTGGCGTCAGTAATGGCGAGGATGTCTGGAGGAGATGAATCATTCATGGGACCTGCTATCTGATATTGTTGCAACTCTTCAGTCTTACCTTTTACACTGATGTGCTGGGATCCTCCGTCATTTCGGGATGGAAATACTTGAGAAAGCTAACTATTACTTGCTGCTCTTCCTACTGTAACTTCACCGTGTTCATACCTCATGTTTAGATATGCCTGCTGTTGCTCATGGCATGCTATCCTGTAACCTTCGATAAACCAAGGTTGACCCCCTGCTTTGGTGGTTATGGTAGAGTGGGGAAATGGCAGGCCATGAGGCTTCAGCCTGTGGTTGAGTACAATTCTGCTGCAGTTAATGGGGCACAACGCCTCACCATTGCCCAGTGTTGCTAGAACTGCTTGAAATCTAGCCGATAAAGGGAGGCGATGGCCGATTGGCATTATCGCTAGACTGTTAATCCAGAAACTCGACTAATGTGCTGGGAATTCAGGTTCAAATACTCCAGCAAAGATGCTGGAATTTGAACTCAATTTAAAAAAAAATCTGGAATTAAGAATCCTCTGATGACCCTGAAACCATTGCCGGTTCTTGGATAGATCTATCTGGTTCACTATTGTCTTTTAGGGAAAGAAATCTCTTATCTCGTCTGGCCTACATGTGGCCAGAGCAATGCGGTTGAATCCTAAATGCTCTGAAAAGACAACTCGGGGTAGGCAATATATGCTGGCAAGCCAGCGACGCTCATGTCCCACAAATGAATAGAAAAAACATAACATGGCGTGAGTCCCACACAACATGATGGAGGGTATTCACAATGCGAAGACGGAAATTTGACTCCACAAGGACTGTGAACAGTCCTACTGATTCTGTCAGGGACAATGGCATCTGCAGCAAGCAGGTTGACGCTCCTACACTGGTTGATTATTTGTATGCTTCCTCTCTTCTTGGTTCCATCACCACCCGCCGCAGACCCAGTCCATCAGTTATGCCGTTCCGGACTTGGCCAGGTCAGTCTATAGTGCTGCTGCTGAGCCACAGTTCGTCATGGATATTGATGTCCCCCATCCAGAGTGCATTCTGTCCCTTGCCACCCTCGGTGCTTTCTTTAATTGTGTTCGATATGAAGGAGTACTGATCCATCGCTGACGGCGTGGGTTGGTGAGGTACATGGTAATCAGCAGGAGGTTTTCTTGCCCTTGATTGTCTTAATATCCTTAGACTTCATGGGGTCCAGAGTCAATATTGGGGGCTCCCAGGGCAACTCTGTCCTGAATGTATACCACTATGTCATCACCTTTACTGCGTCCTGCTGCTGGGACTGGCATTACAGATCAACGAGCTGAAGTGATGTCGAGAGGGGCTTTGAGGAAAATTCTTTTCACCCATATGAACGCATTACCTGAAAAGGTCGTAGAGGTAGGAACCGTAAATCATCTAAAAGGTGTTTGGATATTTTTTATTCATTCGTGAGACATGGACTTCGCTAGTTGGCCACCATGTATTGCCAATCCTTTGTTGCCAGAAGGCAGCTGGGAGTCAACCACATTGCTGTGCCTCTGGAGTCACATGTAGGCCAGACCAGGTAAGGATGGTAGATTCCCTCCCCTTAAGGGCATTAGTGAACCACATGGCTTTTTTCAACAATCTACAATGGGTTCACGGTCATCAGTAGATTCGGAATTTCAGATATATTTTACTGAATTCAAATTCCTCCATCTGCCGTGGCAGATTCGAACCCAGGTTCCCAGGACACTAGTTGAGCTTTTGGATTAATAGTCCAGCAGTTAGGCCATTGCCTCCCTTTGGATGTGCGCCCTAAGTGCCGTAACCTGCAGGGCTATAGACCAAATGTTGTCAAGTGATATTAGGTTGTGTGGTTCGTCTTTCGGCCGGTGTAAATACTGCCGGCCAAGTGGCCTGTTTCTATGCCATAAATTTTCTACGATTCTATATACCCCATCTATTAACAACACTCACCAAGGCTCCTTCAGAAGTACTTGGCAAACTGACGACCTCTGCATCTGGGACCGGGCAACAGACTCCAGGTAGCAGCAACATTGTACGTTTCATTTCAAGCCGCACGACGTACTACGCTGGTCTTTTTTTTACGGTAGCTGGTTCAAATCCAGAATTTCACTGTTAACTTCACTGCAGGTGCACTGACCCGAGTTGAACTGCAGCGGTTGAAGAACGGGGCAAAACATCAACTCCTAAAGGTCAGTTACGCGTGGGCAGTAAATGCTGGTCTAGCCAGAGAGACTCGCAATCTATAAATGAATAATAAAAGTAGTTAGAAGGTTATTACCCCAAAGTATTATTATTTATGTCTCCAAATGACATAATTAGATTCAATGCTATTCTGGCTTTCACATGGCAGGAGGCAACTAGTAGGGTTCTCCGTTAATCAAATACCAATATAGTGGGGCAATTGCTTTAGGACGCAATATTAGTTGCAAAGCTGGGGAAGTGACAAGCCATTTGCATGCAGTTAAATATGTCGCTGGAAAAGTGGGATTAATTTAACCGAATGTTAATATTGTGTACATGAAACTGTTCTATAAAGGAGACATCTCTTGGGTTTGAAACATGCGTCAATCTAAAAAAAAACAAATGCGGTGGCGTAAGATCAATAGCCAAAAAAAAAATGTTTTGTTTCAGTAGTTCTCACACACGCGGTTGAATTTACGTGCTTTTGGGATGTTGGGGGAGTTGATGAGGTCTCTTGTCCGCACGTTTTATTGAAGGCGTGTTTTCCATTAATAGCTGAGGTGCAGAATGGACCTTTGATCGAATTGTTTTTTCCTTGTTGACTCGCTGAGCTCCTAACACCCACCCGCAATGTGGTTTTCCGTCCATGTAAATAAACAGCTCAGGGCTATTGCTCATATTGTAATTGTCGAACATCAAAAACGCACAATGTATTTCATTGTAAGTAGATAAACGGCACCACTCGCATTGTAGTTTCCACTCTGCCACTCTCCAAACTATTTTTTCATTTCCTAAGTAAACGGCACGTGGAGAGAGGAATTAATTTTCATTCTGAGCATTCCTGAGGTTGGGCCTTTTCACCTGTTACCGCCCAATAACAGGAGCTCTGTGCCTCCAACCACACAGACCTCAACTTGTTCCATTCCCGCCCACTTATTCTACTGAGACTGTTCATCTGGTGTGTATGCACCACATTCTACAGATCATCAGCGTGTGTGCAGTGAAGATGCGATTCATGCAGCGAGTTGCTGTCAGCCGACTGATTTTCTTCGCCCTATGCATTGGTGAGTACATATTTTCCCGAGCTATTGCACAATGCAGCGAATATTGTCGGAGGATTCAATGGGCTGCCTTTGGCAATTCGGGAATTGTCGGTCCGTTAACGTTAAAGCGATATGCCACTCTCTGTGAAATTTCACATTTAACCTCAACAGATTGAATGTAAAATTCTAGCATAACAATATGCGATTCCATCACTTCTTAGAGTTACTTCATCTTACCATTAAAGATAACATTATTTGAAAAAGAAACTCCCTCAGCCGGGAGAAAAACATATTGAAAGCCGAGCCTTTATAGAATAAGCGACTATAATTAGTGAGGACATCAACTGAGTCAGATTCCAGTCGATGCCATTTCCAGCTGTAACAATTTGTCAAGGCGGTACGTTTGAAAAAGTAAATCCTCCGTAGCAATATGCAGCGTTGATTAATTCTGATGCGGAGCTGCTGGCGTTGGGATGGTACAGTAAGAAGTCCCAGTACACCAGGTTAAAATCCAACAGGTTTATTTGGAATCAAGAGCTTTAGGAACTCTGCGCCTTCAGTTGACTCATCTCGGAAAACTCGTGATTCCAAATAAACCTGTTGGACTTTAACTTGATTAATTCTGGCGGAAAGGCAGTGGCAGAGTAGGTATTATCAGTAAGGTAGTAATCCAGCGACCCTGAGTAATGCTCTGGAGACATCATTTCAAATCCCACCACAGTAGGTGGTGAAATCTGGAATAAAAGATCTAATGATCGCCAGGAATCGATTGTTGTTAAAACGCATTATTGTCAGATTGTTGTTAAAAACCATCAGAAGTGTCTTTAGACAAGGAAGTTAGTCATCCTTACCTGGTCTGGCCTACCTGTATATCAAGTAACAAATGCGTACATATTTGCTACGTGTCTTATCTGTTTTTAATTCTCTATGGGCGTCTTTGTCTAGGCTACCATTTATTGTGCATTCCTAATTGCCCTTGAGAAGATGGTGATGAGCTTCATTCATGAACCGCTGCAGCCCATGACATGTCGGTACAGTTATAGAGCTATTAGGGAGGGAGTTCAGTATTTTGACCTTGGGATCCTACATAGGTGTGTGTGTGTATTTGTGCGTATCTGTGCGTTTGTGTGTGTTCTCGTGCGTGTTTGTGCGATTGTGATTAGAAAATATTTATTATTCAGAAATGTTGTTGCAGGATTTGCTGTTTTATCTTGAAAATAAATAAAGCAGATCTCACTTGCTTACACGGATGAGGAATTTTTCAAGTGTTAAACGCTGCTCATTGCATAACTCTGGGGAAGAAGACAGATAAGAAGGTAACTGATAACTGGGATCTTACTGACTCCAAGCATGGATTATTACAGTCTGTTTGCTTGAAAGAAGAAGGAAAAACGGTAGAAAGTACAAAACTCACATCAGTCAGGTGCCTGTGCTAATTCTACACGTCTATCCATCTGGAACTTATTTCAGCCTTTGATTTAAACAGTTCTATATCTAAGCTAGCGAAATGTGGGCCATTTCAATTTCGGCTAGTGTGCAGAAAGATTAGTGACATGGTGGTGACACGGTGATACAGTGGTTACACTGTAGACTTTCAGCGCTAGGGACCTAAGTTCCATTCCCGGTTTGGGCCATTGTATGCGCGGAGTTTTCACGTCCTCTTTGTGCCTGCGTGGGTTTCTTCCCACAGTCTTCAAGACGTGCTGGTTAGGTACAGTGTCCGGAGCATGGTAACTAGGGGAATTTCACAGTAACTTCACTGCAGTGTTAATGTAAGCCTTATTGTAATTAATAAATACGTAATGTTTAATAGTTACCCTGAGAAAGCCGCTTATAGATGAAAAGGTGTTTGATGTATTTCAAATGTTATTTGGCTTCCGAGTGGCACTTAAATTGGGACTCCGATTAAACCTTTTAGACTTTTATTTTATTCATTGTTGGGGTGTCCGGGGGGAGCATTTAGTGCGGAATTTTTCCCTGAGAAGTGCTGTCATGGGATGAAGGACTGCAACTCTGGAATGACCAGAGATCTGAATTACTCTTCTCAAATTAGAGAACGATAAGGGAAGGTTAATTAGAGGTTTCGAAATTATGAGGGCCCTTAACAGAGAAATTAGGGGGCATTTCATTTTCATAAATGGGTCATCATCAAATGGAATTTCAATTCTTGAAAATAGATCCAATGACACCTTTCGAATAGAATCATAATTTCGTGGATTGGACCTGGTCTATGGAGGAAGAGAATGGAAGGGTCCAAATTGGATAATTACTTCAAACAGTTGTCATAGACGCGATAGGCCGAATGGCATCTTTCCTTGTCGCATCAGTGCATGATAGCCTTCTCAGCAGACATGTTGAGCAAATGATTACAGCAGCTTGAGAACGATGCATTAAGAATTCCAAAGTCAAATTAATTGTTCCGTTTTGGAAACAAAATAGGATAATTTGAAGGATTGTTCTAAAGTGTCTCTTCCTGAAGAATTTCGCGAGTCGACTTAGTCAACTAAATTGTGAAAAGCATAGACTTATGATGCAAAATGTGTAGGTTTCTGCGCCCGCCGTCTTCAACATGGATACATGTAGTCCACAGTAAATCTAGCTTTTATAAAGGTAGCACGTGACTGATGCATCTGCGCATAAATATAATGGATCGCTAATTGACTAATGCTTAATAGCATGCTGAATAGAGACTAACAGATTCCTTATTCTCTATACCACGCAGTCAGCTACTCTACGTTGCAAAATTAGAGGAATTTAAAGTTAAAGATCAGATTCCTCTGCTATTTTTCAGTCTCCTTTTATACACACAGCAGGAAGCCAGCCGGCGTTTGGACAAGAAACAGTCTCCTGTAAAATCTATGGCTTGACAGAGAACGACTCAGGCATCTATTACTGTGGCAAAGCCGGAAATAGACAAAACAGCACTGTGACAATTAAATGTGAGTAGTCATTTAAAATAACGATGAATCGTGGCGCATGATTCAAGTTAACATAATTTCTCACTGAGATAAAATGGATGAAAATGCTCCACTGAGCCTGGAGTCTGCATAAGGGTGGGTAACATTGCACCGGAATATATGGAAATTTCAGTGAAACGCAAGCCCTTTGGAAAACGAGTGGAGAAAGATTTCTATGGCAGAGGCGTCAATGGCGACAAATGATTGAATTCGAAAAGAACACACTCCCCTAGCCCCCCTCCGGTTAACTTTCTTGCAAACACACCTCTCCTTTTAACCTGACACCAACAGAAAATCACAGAATCCCAACAGTGCAGAAGGAGACCATTCGGCCCATCGAGTTTGCACCGACTCAATCCCGCCCAGACCCTATCCCCGTAACCCCTTATACTTACCCTATTAATCCCCGATACTAGGGGTAATTTAGCATGGCCGCACACCTTTGGACTGTGTTTGGGAGGAAACTGGCTTCGGGAAGCCCATGCAGACACGCGGAGAATATGCAACCTCTACACAGATAGTGACCCGAGGCTGAATTGAACCCAGATCTCTAGCGCTGTGAGGCAGCATTGCTAACCATTGCGCCACCGTGCCGCCCCAGCTATGGGAACGCGTCACCTAGTTTGGACCATTCACTTTGCCGTTACAGTTTCCGATCCTGATCCACAGCAATGGATTCCAAACTGCACCTACTGCTGACATGTCCTTTCGCCTTAGTTCTGTCTTTGAGAGGAGAATCTAATTTCTCCATTTCCCTCTCATTCTTTCTATTCTATTTGTATCTCTATTTCTTCCTCAATAATTCTCGAAAATAAATTATATTTGCACAACCTCCTCCAAGCACATTCATCCACCCAAGTCTGAAGGTGTTGTTATGTTGTCCCCGTTCTTATCCAGAATTTTCTCCTTGCCCCGCTTTCTGTAGTCACTGTTCTCGTTTTTGCAACACTGCTAGAACACTGCTTGTCTTGACCCTCCATATCACCCCCACCCTTTGACATTTCTGCCTTCGAGTAGCAAGAACTCTTTCGCTCTATTTTTAATTTTCTATGCCTACGTGTGTTCCGCCGAATCTTTTCTCATTCCGCCGTCACACTTCACCCAAGCCCTAGCAAGAGATGCAAGATCTGTTTATTAATTCCTCTGACAACATTGTTTAATCACCAATGCTCTTTCTATGTTGGACGCTCTTTGATTACCTCCCACAATTTCCAACGCTGGCAAGTAGACATTACTGTTATTGTAACAGGATGCATTAAATTTCCTAAGCACATCGATTGGACTTGCAATGTTGCGCGGGAATGTGAAATGGACAATAACAAAATAGGCCCGCGAAACACGCGACAATTATTCTTACTTTCAACGCCCATGGGTGTAGAAACCACCGGAGCACTTTACAGATGAGT
The DNA here is from genome assembly GCF_965287045.1 of Carcharhinus amblyrhynchos. Taxonomy (NCBI): domain Eukaryota; kingdom Metazoa; phylum Chordata; class Chondrichthyes; order Carcharhiniformes; family Carcharhinidae; genus Carcharhinus; species Carcharhinus amblyrhynchos. The sequence continues at coordinate 110,732,512 of NC_137332.1, read as the reverse complement.
ATTTTTGCCCGCCCATATGCCCCTGTGTTAATGGTGCCTGTTATGGTACAATTGCGCTAGGGACTGGAAAGGAGAGAATTGTCTGACTGTCATCTACAAGTGGTGATCTCTTCAGCGCCGTAATAATCTTCAATGATTTCTTGAAATAGTAGCGTGGCCTCAGGTTCGCTCAATTTTCAGATCCTGCGACAATGGCACATTGGTGAGCACTGCTGCCTCACAGCGCCAGAGACCTGGATTCGATTCCCTTCTTGGGTCACTGACTGTGCAGAGTCTGCACGTTCTCCGGGTGCTCTGGTTTTTTCCCACAGCCTGAAAGACGCGCTGGTTAGATCAATGGCCATGCAAAATTCTCCCTCCATGCACCCAAACAGACGCCGGAGTGTGGCGACTGGAGGATTTTCACAGTAACTTCATTGCAATAATGTCATTAATGTCATCCTACTTGTGACACTAATAAACTTTAAAACCACAATTTCTGGTTCATAATCTTTTATTTCAAGCGTATCTCCAAATTAGCCCAAAATGCATCTCCATCTGTCCCCTGGCATGGAGAAAGGCTAAGTTGTGAATTCTATTCTTAGGTACAGCTCCGCTATCTTCCCCTCTCTTCCCCGCGCCCTTCCACCTCGTCTTCCCGCCAGCTCTGTGTCAAGGAAGTGATATTGTTGGTGCAGGTCAGCCTCTGAAAGAGAGGGTGGTGGTATTGGCGGGAGCGGGTGTGTGAGGTGGGATGGATGGTGGTGGTGGGGGAGAGCTGTCGTAGAGAAGGGAGATGCGGGAAGGGGGGCGGATGGGTGAGGGGGGAGGGGGGAAGGCGGCTGGTAAGCATCTAGAACGCAGCTCTGGCCGGAATGCTATGAAACTTCTTTCTCAAAGTTGTGAACATTTCCTCTGACTCCAGAAACTGTTATATCTAATTCTTGTTTCCATATGGATTGAAACTTTGCGTTTATCCTGTTTATGGCAGGCCTCGTTAATGAAACAGAGAGAGACAAAACACCAATTGTTCTGAGCGTCCTGTCAGTAATGGCTGTCTTCATCGTCTTTTTGACAGTTTGCGTGATCAGGGGAAAAGGAGGTTTGTGGTTTCGTTATATTTAAGCATACCGATCCAAATAGTGCCCGATTATACAGGTCGAACGGAAGTGTTTTTGAGCGTGCGAGTATTCATTTGCTAACATGTCCAAATGATTAAAATTAAAGTCATAGAGTCATAGAGGTTTACAGCATGGAAACAGGCCCTTCAGCCATGCCGCCCTTTTGTTTAACCCTGAAGCTAGCCCCAATTGCCCCCATTGGCCCATATCCCTCTATACCCATCTTACCCATGTAACTGTCTAAATGCTTTTCAAATGACAAAATTGTACCCGCCTCTACTGCTACCTCTGGCAACTTGTTCCAGACACTTACCAGCCCTGTGTGAAACAATTGACCCTCTGGACCCTTTTGTATCTCTCCCTCAAACCTGTATCTTCTAGTTTTAGACTCCCCTACCTTTGGGAAAGATATTGACTATCTAGCTGATCTATGCTTCTCAATATTTTATAGACCTCTGTAAGATCACCCCTCAATGCTCTACGCTCCAGAGAAAAATGTCCCAGTCCATCCAACCTTTCTTGATAACACGAACCATCAAGACCCAGTAGCACCCTAGTAAATCTTTTCTGCACTCTTTCTAATTTTATAATATCCTTTCTATAATAAAGTGACCAGAACTGTACACAGTATTCCAACTGTGACCTTACCAATACCTTCTACAACTTCAACAAGACATCCCACTCTTGTATTCAGTGCTCTGATCAATGAAACCAAACATGCTGAATGCCTCCTTCACCACTCTGTCCATGAGTGATTCCACTTTCAAGGATCTATGAACCTATACCCAGAGATCTTTTTGTTCTGTAACTCTCCCCAAAGCCCTACCATTACCTGAATATGTTCTACCCTGGTCCAATCTACCAAAATGCATCACCTCGCATTTATCTAAATAAAACTCCATCTGCCATTCGTCAGCCCAGTGTCACAATTGATGAAGATCACTTTGCAATTGGAGATAACTTTCTTTACTGTCACTATGCCTCCAATCTTGGTGTTATCTTCAAACGTACTAACAATGCCTCCTAAATACTCGCCCAAACCTTTAATATAAATGATAAATAACAATGGATCCAGCGCTGATCCTTGAGGCACACCGCTGGTCGCAGGTCTCCAATTTGAAAAGCAACTCTCTCTGTCACTAAGCCAATTTTGTACCCATTTAGCTGTGTCATCCCGGGATCCCGTGAGATTTAACCTTATGCAACAACTTACCATGCGGTACCTTGTCAAAGGTCTTGCTAATGACCATATAGGCAACATTAGCTGCACTGCCCTCATCTACCTTCTTGGTTACCCCTGCAAAAAACTCAATCAAATTTGTGAGACGTGATTTTCCACTCCCAAACCCATGCTGAATGTCCCTAATCAGTCCTTGTGTCTCTAAATGCCTGTAGATTCTTGTCTCAAAATACCTTCCAACACCTTATAAAATGAGAATCACCATAGCGAATGCCCGGAGCTATTCGAGATATGCAACAACACGGCAGCTGTTCCTGACACAATCTGAGGTTATTTGCATTTTCCTGTCTGCCGCGATTCAGTTGGTAGGGTCTTCAATTCTAAATCATCGGTTTCAAGTCCGCCCGAGGGCTCGAGCGCACAAATCAAGGCTGACCTTTCAGTGCAATATTGAGGGAGGGTAGCACTGTTGGAGGTGTTGTCTTTCGGGTGAGACGCTGAACAGCCCTGATGGGGCTGGAAGTAAAATAACCTACAGCATCATCTCGGAGGCAAGGAGAGGAGCCCCTCCCGGTGTCCTGGCCAACATTTATCCCTCAATCAACACCATCCAAAAAAAGACTCCGCCAGATTATTTGTTGATCGTCACTTTGCTGTATGTGGGATCTTGCTGAGGTAGAATTAACTACCGCGTTTCCTATATTACAATGCCAAAGTGGGCCATTGGCTGTAAAGTTCACTACCAGAGAAAGTAGTTGAGGTCGAAACGTTATGTGATTTCAAGAAAAAAATGAGACATAGTTCTTGGGGCTAAATGTATCAACGGATATGATGGTAGGGAGGGGAGTGCGCGGGGAGGGGGGTGGTAGGCAAAGTGGATTCAGGATTTTGAGTTTTGCTGATCAGCCAGGATCAAATGAATGGCGGAGCAGGCTTGAAGGGCCGATTGGCCTACTTCCCCATCTATTTTCTATGTTTCTATAAATTTAAGACGTCCCCTGGTCGTGTATAGCGCTATATAAATGCAAGTGTTAAAATTTTTCTATTCCACGCCTGCAATTAACGCACAATTGTGTTCAATTGTCGCAAGCATTCCGTATCCCAGAATGTCCGCTTTTTCCTGACATCAACCAATTTCGGGCATTCTTAGAAATAGACAGCATGGGCCATCCTCTCCCCGTGTCTGCGTGGGTTTCCTCCGGGTGCTGCAGTTTCCTCCCACAGTCCAAAGATGTGCGGGTTAGGTTGATTGGCCATGCCTAAATTGCCCCTAGTGCCAGGGGATTTGTAGGGTAAATATGTGGGGTTACGGGAGTGATGCCTGTGTAGGATTGGGGTCGGTGCACGCTCGATGGGCCGAATGGCCTCCTTCTGCACTGTAGGATTCTACCTTAGGTAATCCATCAGACAGTTTCCCATATTGACCGGGTTAACTGTTAAGCGCCGTCGCTAGTTTCCTTAGGACCACAAACAGTCGCAGTTTGCCTTGACTAATAATTATAATTGCTGGGGAATTAAGACAAATAACATTTTTGTTTAGAATTTCAAATGGTGATGATGTCACTGAGAAGGTGAGTAGGGGGTTGCCATCGAGTTGTAGGACTTTTGAATTGACGTGATGCAGATGATGTCGTTTGAGAGGGGAGAGGCAGAGCTGATTTTCATATTTAAGAACATAAGAACATAAGAAATAGGAGCAGGAGTAGGCCATCTAGCCCTTCGAGCCTGCCCCGCCATTCAATAAGATCATGGCTGATCTGTCGTGGCTCAGTTCCACATTCCCGCCCTCTCCCCATAACCCTTAATCCCCTCTCTTATCAAAAACCCATCAACCCGCGTCTTAAAAATATTTAGCGAGGTAGCCTCCACCACTTCAACGGGCAGAGAATTCCAGAGATTCACCACCCTTTGAGTGAAGAAGTTCTTCCTCAACTCCGTTCTAAACCGCCCTCCCTTTATCTTGAGGCTGTGCCCCCTAGTCCTACTGTCCTTTCTGAGCGGGAAGAGTCTCTCCACTTCTATCCTAACCATCCCATTCATCATCTTATACGTCTCAATGAGATCTCCCCTCATTCTTCTAAACTCTAACGAGTACAAGCCTAGTTTATTCAGCCTCTCCTCATAGCTCAAGCCCCTCAACTCCGGCATCAGCCTGGTAAACCTCCTCTGCACTCCCTCCAAGGCCAAAATATCCTTGCGTAAGTACGGCGCCCAAAACTGCACACAGTACTCCAGCTGCGGCCTCACCAATGCCCTATACAGCCGCAGCAAGACCTCCCTACTTTTATATTCAATCCCCCTCGCTATGAAGGCCAGCATCCCATTCGCCTTCCTGACCACCTGCTGCACCTGCAAGCTGGGTTTTTGAGACTCATGCACAAGCACCCCGAGGTCCCTCTGCACCGTCGCCTGCTGCAGTTTTTCTCCACGTAAGTAATAATCCTTACTACCATTATTCCTACCAAAGTGGACCACCTCGCACTTGTCAACATTAAATTCCATTTGCCATTTCCTGGCCCATTCGCCCAGCCTATCTAGATCCTTCTGCAGACTCACCACACCCTCCGCACAATTTGCCGTTCCACCAATCTTGGTGTCATCAGCAAATTTCGACACCATACACTCGGTTCCCTCCTCCAGATCATCTATATAAATGGTAAATAGCTGAGGCCCCAGCACCGACCCCTGGGGCACTCCACGAGTCACCAACCGCCAATCCGAATAGCACCCGTTGACCCCCACTCTCTGCCTCCTATTTGACAACCAATCCTCTATCCACGCTAACACCCTACCCCCAACTCCATGCCCCCTGACCTTCTGCAATAACCTCTTGTGCGGTACCTTGTCAAACACCTTCTGAAAATCAAGAAAGACCACATCCACCGGCTCTCCTCTATCCACCGCCCTAAACACATCCTCATAGAACTCCAGTAAGTTTGTCAGACACGACTTCCCCTTAACGAAACCGTGCTGCGTCTGCTCTATCAAGCAATTCCCCTCAAGATGCCTCGCTATTTCCTCCTTGATGACGGATTCTAACATTTTACCTACAACAGACGTTAAACTAACCGGCCTAAAATTCCCTGCCTTTTGCCTGGCACCCTTCTTAAACAACGGCGTAACATTAGCCGTTTTCCAATCTTCCGGCACTTCCCCGAATCCAGCGACGTCTGGAAAATAACCACCAAGGCATCCACTATCACCTCCGCCATTTCCTCCTTGGTTTGTTGCTTAGAAGTTAACGGGAACAGATTTCAATTGCTATTCTTGTTTTATATGCGAGATGTGATCCATTCTTATTGCCACTGAACCCCAACACAGAGTATTATCTGACGAACTTACTTTTTTCGATGTTACATGATTCTGTTATATTCTTACATTACAGATTCCAGCGGCGTAAAGGCAACGACGCAAGTAAGGACTATCAGACGTTTTACATATCAAACAATAAATGGTTCAGACACAATTTGACGTTTCTAGGAGTTACAAATAACTACCTACTGAGCCATTTGATAAGGCCCTGGGTTGAGACAATGAAAGTTGACTTTTAGCATATCTATGTTACCCGTGACAATTTAATGCCCCATAGCTTATCCAAGGGAAACAATTCATAGAAATCATAAAAATCATAGAAACCCTACAGTGCAGAAGGAGGCCATTCGGCCCATCGAGTCTGCAACGATCACAATCCCACCCAGGGCCGACCCCCATATCCCTACATATTTAGCCGCATCTCAGGACTCTAAGGGGCATTTTTTTAGCATGACCAATCAACCTAACCCACACATCTTTGGATGTAAATGCAATTCCTTACATTTGATATCTCCTGAAAGGAAAAGATGGATTTATCGTCATAGCACTTGCAATATTTGATGAGTGGGCTGGTTTACGCGGACTATTCACAAAATCACATCCCTGGAGAAAGTGGTGGTGAGCTGCCTTTTTGGACGCGGGAATTCCTGAGCTGTAGCTACACCCACCGTGCGGAGGGAATTACAGGATTTTGACCATATGACCGTGAAGAAACGGCGATAACTTTCTAAATGAGTGACTTAAAGGGGAACCTCCAAATGGTGGTGTTTCCAGGTATCTGCTACTCTTGTCCTTTCACATGGTACTGGACGTGGGATGGGAAAGTGTATCGAAGGAGACCTGGTGAGTTTCCATGGTGCATCTTTTGATGATAAACACTGCTGCCTGTGCGCATCGTCGGCGGATGGAGTCAATGTTTAAGTTGGTGTATGTGGCGCTAATCACGAGACTTGTTTTCCTGGGCGGTATCGAGCTTCTAGAATATTGTGGAGATACACTGACGTCTTCAATTGGAGAGTATTCCGGCACACTCCTGATTTAAGCTTTCCAGATGGTGGACAGAGTTTGCCGAGTCATTGGCAAGAGGCAGAATCCCCAACCACTGACCTGCTCTTGTAGCCAAATAACCACCAATGATAAAGACTGAGTTTCAAACATTTAGGTAAAACATTTAGGGCGGCACGGTAGCACAGTGGTTAGCACTGCTGTTTCACAGCTCCAGGGTCCTGGTTTCGATTCCTGGCTCGGGTCACTGTCTGTGTGGAATTTGCACATTCTCCTCGTGTCTGCGTGGGTTTCCTCCGGGTGCTCCGGTTTCCTCCCACAGTCCAAAGATGTGCGGGTTAGATGATTGGACATGCTAAGAAATTGCCCCTTAGTGTCCAGGGATGTGTAGGTTAGAGGGATTAGTGGTATAATATGTAGGGATATGGGGGTAGGGCCTGGGTGGGATTGTGTTTGGTGCAGAATTGATGGGCCGAAGGGCCTCTTCCTGCACTATAGGGTTCTATGGTTCAAAATGTGAGGTGATGCACTTTGCTAGATTGAAGCGGGGCAGGACCTACTCAATTAACGGTAGGGCGTTGGGGAGAGTTATAGAATAAAGACATCATAGCTCCTTGAAAGTGGATTCACAGGTGGACAGGTTGGTGATGAGGGCATTCGGCATGCTTGGTTTCATTGATCAGAACATTGAATGCAGGAGTTGGGACGTCTTGTTGAAGTTGTACAAGACATTAGTAAGGCCACACTTGGAATACTGTGTAGAACTCTAGTCACTCCATTACGGAAAGGATATTATTAAACTCGTAACAGTGCAGAAAAGGTTTACTTGGATGCTACCAGGACTTGATGGTTTAAAAGTTATAAGTAGAGGCTGGATGGACTGGGACTTTTTCCTTGGAGCGCAGGAGGCTTAGGACTGAACCTATAGAAGTCTATAAAATAGTGAAGGGCATTGTTGAGGTAGATAGTCAACATCTTTTCCCAAAAGTAGGGGAGTCTAAAAGTAGAGGACATAGTTTTGAGCTGAGAGGGGAGAGATACAAAAGAGTCCAGAGGGGCATTTTTTTCATACAGAAGGTGGTGAGTGGCTGGAACGAGTTGTAGAGGCAGATACAATTCTGTCTTTTAAAAAGCATTTAGACAGTTACAAGGGTAAGATGGGTATCGAGGGATATGGCCCAAATACGGGTAATTGGGACTACCTTAGCGGTATAAGCGGGGCAGGATGCACAAGTTGGGCCAAAAAGTCTGTTTCCATGTTGTAAGTCTCTGTGATTGTATGATTCTATAATCGGGGTGTGGGGTTCGTGAATTTTAATCTTGCCACCAAACCGATTGCCCTTACAACATGAATTAAATCAGGCGACAGTGCAGAGTCTTGTTTTAAATCAGCGCAATAAATGGCAGAGAACGCAGAGCAAACTCAACAATTCAGTTATGGAATTTTTTTTGGTGACAATGACATTTTAACGTCTTTAGGTGTTTCCCCGTAATTATGTTGCTGAGGAGAAGTGTAAGTATGCGCTGTTGAATCTACATCGAGGGAGAAGAACTGACAGACGAAACAGGAATGAACATCGCGTGGAATATGCCTCAGTGAACTCACTGAGCATCAGTAATCCCCCACAAACGTCGGCGACCAGAGCTGGCATACCCCAGTTCCCGTGAACCAAGCAGCCACGATCAGACTCAAAGCACGTGAAGATCCATTAAGAGTGAAACAGGCCTTGGGCGGTAGGGCAAGATGGCAGTCTGCAGTCTGTACATCACTCCGCCAATAGTGGACTTCAGTGGAGTTAAAATCGGGTCGGAACATACATGAGTGTCAGTGTGCTGTGGTGCTGCAGTGGAGTGTTTTCACTTGACCCATTGTGCTCTATTAACGTTGTTTCTCTGAAAGTGTGTTCCATTGTAAAATTCCACCCGTAATATTTACTTTTAAATGATTGATTTAGTAACACATGATATTCAAAGCTTTTTTTATTATTATTTTAATGCAGCATCTTTGTTTGCTCAAACGGATTTGACAAGCTGAGCAGCCTTTTCCTGTGAATATGAGGCGTGGTGCTTGGGACGGCGCAGTGGCACAGAGATTAGCACTGCTGCCTCACTGTGCCAGGGACCCGCGTTCACTGCCGGCCTCTGTTCAACGTCTCACCCGAAAGACGACACCTCCAGCTGTGCATATCTCTCTCCCTCAGTACTGCACTAGAAGATCAGCATTTATTTGTGCGCTCAAGTACTGGGGCGGACTTGAGCCCTGTGGTTTCGAGTCGAGTGCGCTACCAATTGAAGCACGCCTCATAGGAACATGCAAATAACCTCAGGCTGTGTTAAGAACTGTTGCCGTGTTGATGCATATCTCGAATAGCTACACACACACGCGCTATGACGACTTTCATATCAAACATAATCATTTGAATATGTTACCAAATGAATACTTGCAGGCTGAGAAAGACTTCCATTTGCCCTGTCTAAAAGGGCACTATTTGGTTCGGTATGCTTAAATATAACATATATATAAAATCTATGATACATATGAACGGCACGGTGGCACAATGGTTAGCACTGCTGTCTCACAGCTCCAGGCACCTGGGTTCGATTCCTGGCTTGGGTCACTGTCTGTGTGGACTTTGCACATTCTCCCTGTCTTTGCGTGGGTTTCCTCCTGGTGCTCTGGATTCCCCTCACAAAGATGTGCTGGTTAGGTTGATTGGCCATGCTGAATTGCCTTTCAGTGTCCCGGGATGCGTGGATTACTGAGGTAAATATGGGGTTACGGGAAAGGGCCTGGGTGGGATTGTTGTCGGTGCAGACTCGATGGACCGAATGGGCTCCTTCTGCACTGTATGGATTCTATAGATACCGAAACCACAAATCTCATTTTCTCCACACCACTCGAATTGTCAAAAATACGATGAACACAGCCCAGGACCGACAGGGCGCCCAGAAAAATGGCTGTTATTCCTCTCTCTGTTTCATTAACAAGGCCTACCATAAAGAGGACAAACGCAGAAGTTTCAATTGATATGGAAAAAAGAATTAGATGGAACAGTTTCTGTGCTCAGAAAAAATGTTCACAACTTTAAGGAAGAAGCTTCATAATACTCAGGCCAGAGTTGTGTACCTCGGCCCCCTCCCTTCTCCACGTCAACCCCACTTCCTTGCCCACACCCTGTACCATCAATAGCATTTTTCCAATCCACTGGAAAGTCAAGCGGAGGAAGGCTCAGGCAGTGTGTCAAATCTAGTGTATTTTTTTTCGAATTCTACTATTTGTAGCTATTAATGCCTCTGCCATAGCAATCTTTCTTTATTTGTTTTCCAATGCTACTAAAGGACTTGAGTTTCACCTGATTTTCCATATATCCTGATGCAATGATATCCACTGTTATTCTTTGCAAGTTCCGAATCCGGGCTCAGTGGAGCATTTTCATCCGTTGTATTTTAGTGAGAAATCATTAGTTAATTTTAATCATGCACACTATTCATCATTATTTTAAATGACTCATGACATTTAACTGTCACAGTGCTGTTTTGTCTCTTTTACATTGGAGACATGCCTCATCCGCAGGAGCAGGTGGAGTTTTGTTTTATTTATGTTTGAAATGAAACAGCAAGTCCTGCAATAACATTTCTGATCGGCAAATATGTCCCAAACACAGTCACGCTTGCGCGCAAAAGAACACACATACGGAAATGCACAGATACACATACACCCATATAGGATCCCTAGGTAACAATACTGAATTTCCTCCCGAACAGCTCTACAGGTGCACCTACATGGACTGCAACGGCTACTGAATGAAGCTCATCACCACCTTCTCGAGGGCAATTAGGGATGCACAATAAATGGTAGCCCAGAAAACGACGTCCACATTCCATGAGAGAATAAAAATAACACACAAGAAACATAACAAATACATATATAAGTTGTTATGAACATAAGAACGTAGGAAATAGGAGCAAGAGTAAGCCATCTGGCTCCTTCAGCTCCGCGAATCAATAAGATCATGGCTGATCTTTTTCTGGAGTCAGCTCCACTTACCCGCCCGCTCACCATAACCCTTAATTCCTTTATTGTTCATCACCATAGCCCTCAATTCCTTTACTGTTCAAAAATTTATCCATCTTAGTCTTAAAAACATTCAATGACGTAGCCTCAACTGCTTCGCTGGGCAGGGGATTCCAATGATTCAAAACCTTTTGGGTGAAGAAGTTCCGCCTCAACTCAATCCTAAATCTGCTCCCCCTTATTTTGAGGCCATGCCCCCTAGTTCCAGTTTCACCCGCCAGTGGAAACATCTTCCCTGCTTCTATCTTATCTGTTCCTTTCATAATCTTATATGTTTCTATAAAATCCCCCCTCATTCGTCTGTATTCCAATATAAGCCCAGTCTACTCAGTCTCTCCTTATAAGGCAGACCTCTCAACTCCGAAATCAACCTAATGAATCTTCCCTGCACCCCCTCCAGTGCCAGTATATCCTTTCTCAAGAGATCAAACTGTACACAGTACTCCAGATGTGGCATCACCAGCACTTTACACAGCTGCAACATAACCGCACTATTTTTGAACCCCGTCCCTCTAACAATGAAGGGCAAAATCCAATTTGTCTTCTTAATTACCTGCTGCACCTGCAAACCAACTCTTTCTGATTCTTGCATAAGGACGCCCAGGTCCCTCTGCACAGCAGCATGCTGCACTTTTGTACAATTTAAATAATAGTCCATTTTGCTGTTACTCCTACCAAATGGATGACCTCACATTTACCAACATTGTACTCCATTTGCCATATCCTTGCCCACTCATTTAGACTGCCTTTATCGCTTTGCAGACTTTCAGCGTCCTCTGCACCCTTTGCTCTGCCACCCATCTTAGTGTCATCTGCGAATTTTGACACACTACACTTGGTCCCCAACTCCTAACGTAAATCATAAACAACTGCAGTCCCAACTCTGACCCCTGAGGCACACCACTAGTCACTGATCGCCAACCAGAAAAACACCCACTTTTTGCTTTCTGCTAGTTAGCCTATCCTCCATCCATGCTAATACATTACCTGTAACACTGCACCTTTATCTTATGCAGCAGTCTTTGGTACGGCAACCTTGTCGAATGCTCTCTGGAAATCCAGGCACACCACATCCACATGTTCCCCATTGTCCACTGCACATGTAATGTTCTCAAAGAATTCTACCAAGTTAGTCAAACATGACCTACCTTTCATGAACCCAATGGGTCTTACTAATGGAACAATTTATATCCAAATGTCGCGCTATTACTTCCTAGATGATAGATTTAAGCATTTTCCTATTACGGAAGTTAAGCTAACAGGCCTATAGTTACCCACTTTTTGTCTATCTCATTTTTTTAAAACCGTGGCATCACATTTGCTCTTTTCCAATCTGCGGGAATCACCTCAGAGTCCAAAGAATTTAGTGCATTTGCAATATCTAATAGTGTGTGTATACATGTCAGCCAGACCAGGTAAGGATATGAACTTCCTTCCCTAAAGACATTTCTGATGGGTCTTTACAATAATCTGTTCCTGGTGATCATTAGATCTTTTATTCCAGGTTTCACCAACTATGAGCTTTCAACCAATGTCCCCAGCGCATTACCCTGGGTCTCTGGATGACTAGGCCCAGTGACAATACCCACTGTGCAACTGCCGCCCCGCCAGAAGTAATTAAAGCTGCATATTGCCACCGAGGATTTATTTTTTCAAAGGTACTGCATCAACAAATGACTCCCTCTTTCGGTGCTGGCAAGGTGCTGGTGAGGCCACACCTGGAGTACTATGTACATTTGGTCGACTTGCTTGAAAAAGGATATACTGGCATTGGAGGGAGTGCAGAGAAGATTCACTAGGTTGATATCCTCACTGACTATAGTCGCTTATTTAATAAAAGCTCGGCTTTCAATATATTTTGCTCCCGGCTGAAGGAGGGTTTCTTTTCCGAATAATCTTATCTTTATGGTAAATCCGCAGATGAAGCACCGCTAAGAAGGAATCGGATCGCATATTGTCATGTTAGAACTTTACATTCAATCTATTCGGGTTAAATGTAAAATTTCGCAGAGAGTAGCATATCATTTTAACGTTAATGGATGGATACTTCCCGAATTGCTAAAGGCGGCCCATTGAAACATCAAACGATAATCGCTGCATTGTATAATAGCTCGAGAAAATATGTACTCACCAGTGCATAAGGCGCAGAAAATCAGTTGATGACAGCAATTAGGTGCACGAATCGCATCTTCACTGCTCACACGCTGATGATCTGTAGGGTGAGGTGCATTCACACCAGATGAACAGTCTCAGTAGAATAAATGGGCGAGAATGGAACAATTTGAGCCTTGTCTGCTTGGAGGCACAGAGCTCCTGCTTTTGTTCGATCCAAAGTGAAAGGACCCGACCTCAAGGGTGCTCAGAATGGAAATTAATTCCTCTCTCCACGTGCTGTATATTTCGGAACTGAAAAAGTAGACTGGAGGGTGAGGGAGTGGAAGCTACAATGCGAATAGTGCCCTTATTTATTTAAATGAAATACATTGTGCGTGTTTGATGTTCGACAATGACAATATGAGCAATAACTCGAGCTCTTCCATGTATGTGGATGGAAAACCACATTGTGGGTGGGTGTTAGGAGCTCAGTGAGTCAACAAAGAAGGTCCATTCTGCACCTAAGCTGTTGATGGAAAACATGCCTTCAATAGAACCTGCAGACAGGACACCTCATTAACTCCGCCAACACCCCATCCGACGTAAATTCAACCGCATATGTGAGAAGTATTGAAGCAAATCTTTTTTAAAGGTTATTTATTTAGCGTCATTTGAATTTGTTTGTTTTTCTTTTGTGGTTGATGCATGTTTCAATCTTTAGAGATGTCTACTTTATAGAACAATTTCATGTACATGTATTAACCTTAGTTTAAAAAACATCCCACGTTATCAGCGACGACAGTTGAATGCATGCAAATGAACTTTCACTTGGTTTTGTAACTTATGCTGCGTCCTATAGCAATTGCCCCGCTATATTGGTATTTGATTAACCGAGAACCACGCTAGTTCCTCCTGCCATGTGAAAACCAGGATAGCACTGAGCCTAATTATGTCATTTGGAGACGAGAATAATAGTTTTGGATAACAACTTTCTGACTACGTTTATTATTTTTTCATAGATTGTGAGCCTCTCTGGCTAGACCAGCACTTATTGCCCACGCCTAATTGCCCTTTAGGAGGTGATGGCTTGCCCTGTTCTTCAACCGCTGTAGTTCATCTAGGGTCTGTACACCTGCAGTGATGCTAATAAGGAAAGTCACGGATTTGACCTCACTACCTTAAAAAGGACCGGATTAGAATGCGTGTGGCTTGAAATGAAACCGTACTGCTCCCGGAGGCTGTTGCCTTGCCCTAGATGCAGAGATAGTCTTGGCGTGTGCTGTTAGTAAATAGTGTACATACACTCATAGAAAGTTTACGGCATGCAAGGAGACCACTTGACCCGCAGTATTTGCAGTGGCCAAAAGGCGAGAAACAGAGCCTAATTCCACTTGACAACATTTGCCCTGTCGCCCTGCAGGTTATGGCACTTCGGATGCACACCCAAGAGGAGGCGATGGCCGAGTGATATTATCGCTGGGCTATTAATCCAGAGTCTCAGCTCTTGTCTTCGGAATCTGGATTTGAATCCCACTGCAGCAGGTGGTGGCATTTGAATTCAGTAAAAATACATCAGGAATTAAGAATCTACTGATGACGTTGAAACCATTGTAGATTGTCTGAAAACCCCATCTGGTTTACTAATGTCCTTAAGAAAAGGAAATATACCGTCCTTACCTGGTCTGGCCTACATGTAACTCCAGAGCCATAGCAATATCGTTGACTCTGAATTGCCCTGGGCAACTAGGGATGGGCAATTAATGGTGGCCAGTCAGCGACGCCCATGTCCCAAAAATAAATAAAAAACAATCCAGACATCTTTTGAATGATTTGACAGTCCCTACCTCTGTAACCCTTTCAAGCAATGCGTTCAGCTTCCACACCCTCGACACAGCTCCACACACCGCAACCCTCTGGGTGAGAAGGTTTTTCCTCATGTCTCTTTTAGTCATCAGTTTATCTCAATGCCAGTTGACCAATGACCTCTGTGCCGAGGTTACAAGGTCATACCCATATTTTGTAACATGTCTCATAATTTAAAATATCTCAATAAAATCTGACCTCTGCCTCGACTGTTCCAATGCGAATATCCCCAGTCTAAGGCGTCTATCTCACTACTAACAACTTGGACTTCTGTCAGTTATGAAGAGAGGCTGATTAGGCTGGAGTTGTTCTGTTGAGGGCAGAGAAGGCTGAGGGAGGACCTGAAGGTGGTATACAAAATTATGAAGGGCGTAGTTGGGGTAGATAGGAAAACTGCGCCCCCCGCGCCCCCCCCTCCCCCCGCTTAATAGCGCGATCAATAACCAGGAGGCATAGATTTAAAGTAGGGATTAGGAAATTTAGAGGGGTTTTGAGGAAAAACCTTCTTACCCAGAGGATGATGGGAATCTGTAACGCACAGCCAGAAAGGGTGGAAGAAGTGGGAACCCACACAGCCTTTAAGAAGCATTTAGCTAAGCATCTGAAACGCCATAACATAACGCGATGTGCTAGACCAAGTGCTGGAAAATGGGACTAGAATAGATAGTGCTTGATACCTAGCACAGGCACGATGGGTCGAAACAGCTCATGCTGTGCTGTAAAACTCTATAATAGGCCGGAAATCTACCACTTCGTCCTGCTCAGAATCGGCGCGGGCGAGTGTCCGGGAAAGGAAATCTCCGTTGACCTGGGGTGGGCATTTCCAGTCTCGCCCGAGTGAGGCCATAAAATCCCGCCTATTATATGATTTGATGTCTCTAAAATTGAGAGGGCTGTCTCATGACTAGCTAAGCGACAGCCTGACATAGGCTCCAGCATCTCTAGTGGTGGGACAGACGCAGCAAATGGCATCTATCTGGAAGAGAGTTGCCCTGGGAGTCAACATTGACTCTGGACCCCATGAAGTCTCAGGATATTAAGACAATGATGGGCAAGGAAACCTCCTGCTGATTACCATCTTACTTAAAGTCAAGCCAGTTATGTACCGTTCTCCTACTCTGGTTAGTTGCTGAAAGCTGGTACCTGTGGTTGAAGACAATTCTAAAAGTTAGTTACTTAATTGTACGCCCTCTTACAGAACATGAAATGGCAGAACCGCAAATCCTTAGGCTCTGGAACTTCTTAGTTTCCAATGTTTGTACAACTCTTTGAGTTGTAGTTGCACGAAATTTCCAACTTTTTTTAGGTATGCCTGGCATTGCTCCTTGCATGGTCTCCTGGTCTCTTCATTGACATCGCCTAGCTTGATGTTGATGACAGTCTGAGGGCTGCGAAGTTACAGGTTATGGATGAGTACAATCCTTGTGCTGATGGTAGCTTTTTGAGACCCAGTTTTGAGTTACGAAATCTGCTCTGACACTACCCTATCTAGCACGATTGTACCTTCACTGTGAAGCTGGGGCTTTACCTCCACAATCAAAGTGCCATTGTCACTCTATCCACTACGGTCATCTGGACCCAATGGCCAATGACTTCTAGATTTTTGCCCTCTTTTTCTTTCCCTCACCACGTGCTGCTGTCCCAGACTGGCAGAGATATTCTTCATGACTCCAACAGCTTGGTCACAAGCAGTGGCATTGAATCACTTTTGATGGTGAACACTGAAGGTCTCCACCCAAAGTAAATTCTGTACCATTGCTATCAACGGTGTTTCTACCAAATGGTGCTCAACATAGAGGGGTAATGAATCAGCAAGAGACTGAGGGTGACTGGTAGTAATCAGCCAATCATCTTGCCATGTTTAACCAGGTACCAGGTTCCTACGTTCCTATGGCCCAGGAGATTTCTGGCGTCAATTCTGAAGACTCCCCTGGCAACACGTTACCTCTACCTGTCGTTACCTAGAACATAGTAACCCTACAGTGCAGAAAGAGGCCATTCGGCCCATCGCGTCTGCACTGACTACAATCCCACCCAGGCCGTACCCCCATATCCCAACATATCTACCCACTAATCCCTCTAACCTATACACCTCAGGACACAAAGGGGCAATTTTCGCATGGCCAATCAACCTAACCCGCATATCTATGGACTGTGGGAGGAAACCGGAGCACCCGAAGGAAACCCACGCAGACACGAGGAGAATATGCACACTCCACATACACAGTAACCCAAGCAGGGAATCGAAGCCAGGTCCCTGGAGTTGTGAAGCAGCAGTGCTAACCATTGTGCTATAGTGCCACCCACCACTGTGCTACCGTCCTGCTCTCTGCTGGGTCTGTTCTTCAGTTGGGACAGGGCGTACGTAAGGATGTCGATGATGGTCCTCGGACACTGATTGTAAGGTATGATTCCATGAGATTGACTATGTCAGGCTATTCCTTTGCTATTCTGTGGGACAGCTCTCCCAATTTCTGCACAGGTACCAGATGCTTGGCGAGGATTTTAGCAGCTACTATATCAGTGGGCATGGAAGAGTCGACCAGATTGTTGGCTGGAGTCACAGATAAGACCATTTACATATGGCAGATGTCCTCTTCTAAAGTGCGTTTGTGAACCGGTTGGGTCCTTAGACAACCAAATAATTTCGCAGCCACCATTGCTGAGACTAGCTGTTGATCCTAGGCTTATAATGAATGGAATTTAAGTTCAACCAAAAGACGTGTTGGGATTTCAGCTTGCATCACCACCAAGCCACTCTCCTCCAAAATTCCACATTATGAATTTCGTAAGACAGTGAACTTGAGTGTGTAAAGAAAGTAGAGTTTGTTTCATACGAACTTCTGTTGCTCGTCTACTCTGTTTCCGAGCGTTTTGTTCGATACAAACTCTTGCATCCACAGGCCAGTCAGGTTCACCTCAATGATTTAGGAACTTTACACAATAATAGAACCGTAAGAATCCCCACAGCAAAACGACATCCTGCACATCTGCACTAACACCCTCTCCCCAAAAGAGTATCTCACTTCCGTCCGTAACCCTACCCATTTACCATGGCTAATCCATCTAACCTCCACATCTTTGGACACTAAAGGACAATCCACTACGGCCAATCCACCTCACCTGCAACTCTCTGGACTGTGGGCAGAAACTCAAGCAGACCCTGACGTATTCATACAAGCAAGCATCACAACTTGAACGTATGTGAAGTGAGAAAATGGATAAAATATTGAGATAAGGGGATGATTGTGTTGTTATCCAAAGTTTATTTGCAAGATTGCAGGGTTGCCTTTTTAAGAAGCTGGTATCCCTCTTTAACCCTGCTGCCCCTAAATTGTTTAGTTAACTGTGAATCTAACTTTGTCTTGAGGTTATTTATTCTGGGGAAGTAATGGCTTGGTGGCATTATGGCTAGACTATTAATCCAGAAACTCAGCGAGTATTCTATTAGAATTCGACTAGACTTCGAATCTTGCCACAACAGATATTGGAATTTGTATTCAATGAAAATTACCTGGAATTAAGAATCTACTGATGTCCTCAGAAATTGCTATTTACTACCCTCAGAAATGGCCGACCGAGCCATTCAATCGCTAAGCACAGCGTTTCAAGACGGCAGCTCACTATCACCTTCTCAAGGGCAACTAAGCATGGGCAATAAGTGCTAGCCAGCCAGCGACTCCCATGTCGCACACCTGAATAAAACAAGCTTTTCCGCCTATTGTTTAACTCCAGTGATTTGAATAGACGTCTGAAGAGCAACGGAAGGCTGGTGTAATTTATTTTTCATTTTCAGATTTCAATGTGGATGGCCATAAAACATTAGACAAGGGTCATGGGTGGAGGGGGGGTGGGGGGCAGAGGGACTGGTGGTGTTAAGATGGCGGCGAGGGCTCGTTGGGCCGAAGGGCCTGTTTCCCGGGCTGTTTTTGTTCTTTGATCTTTGTTCTTGTTCTATGTGTTGGTATGTTGTGTTTAGTCTGATTCATCTTATCGAGCGGAGGTGGAAACGTCCAAATCTTGACAGGACAACCAAGTTTGGCGCATGTGCGGCCCTGAGGGCGGCGCATGCGCAGTCGGCAGGTGCAGAACCCGGCCATCCTGACAGTCCTGTATAAAGAAGATGACACTTTTAGAATTGTGACTTCTTTGGAGAGATGGCCCTTCATACATTTGGATGAAATGTCTTGGGACAATCCCTGGATTGATGCCGCTGCATAAATGCGCCGTGTTGTTCTCAACTTAATTTAGTTTTGCAATAAGCCCTTTATTTATTTTAAATTAATACATCGCGTTACCTGCGACATCGAACAACTATTTCATTAAAGCATCCATTTACACAGTGCAAAATTCCATCGATTCGTGAGTAGATAGCTTAAGATTCGTACATTGAAACTACTACGACACGTTATGTCAAATGGCTCAACGTAACAAAAAAACCCGTAAAATATAGTGAAACATAGAGTCAAATTTAATCATTCCAAAATGCATGGTCAAACGGCAAACTTGGGACATTCTTGGCAAATTGTTTCAATCATTGCTCCATCTTTGAACATTCGCGAAAGAACAGGCCAGCGCAGAAAGAATGGATCTTGCCTTGGGACCAGCAGGAGGCAGAAGTGAGAGAGACACGGATGTTACCATTCTCTTTGACAATTTAAATTATTATTATTCGCCCAGACATTCGACCCGTCAATTGTCTCAAACTGTACGAGCTGGATTATAATTGATGTAGAGAACTCTTAAAGCTGAAGTATTCCAGAAGAGCCCACTGTCCCCCAGAAGGTCTGTTGTTTTGATTTGATTTTGAAGGCGTTGCGGTCTCAATATCAAACACAAACAGAAACATTATGGAAAATCTCGGTAGGTCTGACAGTTGTCATGGAATTGTACCTTTAAGAAAGATTTTTTTAAACAAAAGTCATGCCGCTCACAGCTTTAGTGATGTCATTGGGGTGTGGAGTTAAGCTGCGGGAGTCAAGGGACAAGTCTTTCAGTTTGTTTGTGGCAGTCAGGTGATAGCAGTATTTTCCTTTGGGTTTTCAGTTCGTTTTTGGAGTGTTTTGGGGAGCAGTGTAGCAGCAAGCTAAGAAGCAGTCTCTTTCAGTCCCTGTTGTTTTTCCCCTTTGTTCGGTTCTGCCATAAAGAAGCTGTGTTTTAGGAAACAGATTCAATTACAACCTCTTCTGAGATTTTTCACAAGGGATTTTTAGCATCCAGCCCAGGAGGTTGGATTCCCGTGACAAGTGGGCATTGATCTGTGCTATATTCTGTTTATTTGGAATGTTTTGTGCATTGGATGTTGGCATTGACTGGAACACATTAGTGATATTTCCTTATGAGTTATACATTATCCTGATTGTTGTGTTTCCTGTTTATAATTGTTAAAAGTTCTTGCTAATTGTCTTACTATACATGTCAATAATATTCTCGTGGGTCAGTTTAAACACACTTGAAGTGAAACCTCTCATGCTCATCCTAGCCAAATTCAACGTAAAAATTTACAGGTCAGGCGAGCTTTTATAACACCTTGAAGTATTCAACCTGACTTGCAATGTAACATATATGGAGGTACACAGCCAGTTTTTGGAATCAGGGATACCTGACTCGAAACGTTGGCTCTATTCTCTCTCCTCAGATGATGTCAGACCTGCTGAGATTTTCCAGCATTTTATTTTTGTGTTTCAAATCACAGCATCCGCGGTATTTTGCTTTTTTCTATAGCGACCACAATATCGCTGGGTGCATTTCATTTTAAAGAAGGAAAATTCATATTCAGCCACTCCTCAAAATTATAATGCCTTTATATTAGTTTGTAAAAACGTTCACTAATTTTAAAGATTATCTCATCATTAACTGGCGCAATCTTCATTGGTCGGATGTGGATCCATGAGCGATCATGTTCCCAACACGGCAATAGCTGTTAGATGGAATAGAAAGTATACTATTTCCTGTTAGGAAAGGAAAAGTAAAAATGTGATTATTTCCGTGGCAACTTTCGTAAGTAGCATTGACGATTAGCCATTTTTTTCATGATTTCAGACCTGGGCCTTGGTTTTCAGGATGGCAGGATTTAACTTCCAGCATCTGAGGGAGCCGTTAGGAGCATGTCCCTGCTGATGCTGCCTGTCCGGCATCCATTTAATGCACCAACAAGCGTTAACTGGGGAGGAAATCCCACTTCAGTGAACTGCCTGCGATCTGCAGTCAGAAGCGCCAGGATCTGCACTGGACAACACTGGTACTGCAGGCAACAGCGGCAGTCCCATCCCTGGAGTGCCTTGGAGTTTTGGAGTCTTACGGCACAAAAAGCAACCCTTCGGACCATCGTGTCTGCGCCGGCCATCAAGCACCTATCTATTCTAATCCCATGTTCCAAAACTTGGTTCGTTGCTTGTGTATGCTATGGCGTTTCAAATTCACAGCATTCTTTGGAAAAAAAACGAGCTTTTCGTTAAACCTCCTTTAAATCGACTTCCCTATTCTTTAAATCTATGCCGCATTTATTGACCACTCTCCTAAGGAGAAAGATTCCTTCCTATCCAACTTATTTGTGCCCCTCATAATTTTGTACACCTCGGTCAGGACGCCTCTCAACTTTCTGGGCTCGAAGGGAAACAAACCAAGCCTAACCAACCTCACTTCATAGCTAAAGCTCGCCAAACCTGCCTACACCCCATTAACTCACATCTGCACTCACCCTAGTGCAATCACACCCTTTCGATCGTGTAGCGATCAGGACGGTTCTCTCGCTGTGGCGTACGCCTTAACAAATAAAATGCAGGACCAGGTGAGCGTGCTGGCCTCAGGCGAGGGTGAGAATTGTGAATCCGAGATAAGTGCCTAGAGTTGGGGGAGGGTGTCAGTCGTAAAATGGAAGCAAGTTGTAGGTAAGTGGGAGGACCTGCGGTCGCCACACCTATTTGGGGAGGGTGAAGGAACGCCTTATGGTAAAAGGAGGCTGTTAATGGAGGCCGTTTCCGGCCGGTTTCATTATTGAGCTTGCCCCTTTGCTCCTGGCTGTCTCCCATCAGACTGAAAATTTATATTTCTAACGTTAACACAAATTACATGAATGGTACAAAGTGGGTCGTTGCAGCAGCGAAGTGTGTATGGGTACACAATGCAGAATCTTCAGTCTCCCTATAGCAATAGTGAAGCTGTAACAACCAGCGTGGTGCCAAATCACCATCAGTGCTGATCTTGTTGAATGTACAAAACTAAACTGTCCAAGGCATCAAGCAAAGTGCTTCGCGTCACATTTGAGGCATTGGTGTTTTTTGGTCTGGCGTACTACTGCTCTGTATTTCAGTTAATCTGGTTTAACCAGTCTTGCTCTTGTAAATCCAATTTTGAGTACTCAGTTGGTCACTAACAAGAGCATATTCTTTGTCCTCCAATGCGAACCTGTTCTTTAACAGTATACTCCTTTCGGTCAGCAGGGATTTAATAGTTCCATCCTTAAGACTGTTCAATTTACCCAGCTTGTCAGCAAAACTCCTCTTTACCGTAAAATGAAACATTAGCAACATGAGCATTCGCCATCACACTCACAATATGCTGGTTCCAATCAACCATACTGCCATTGCCATTCGCTGTGATGGGTCAGGATGAGACACGGGGGCGGGACACTGAATGACTCGTGGATCGTGAGATCCAGAAAATTGAGGCTGGGTGGGAAACGGCTCAATAATTGGTCAATTAAGGCCCTCAATCAAAGCTCGGCTAAGGCTCGCACGTCCCATAGAAGAATTGCCGGAGTGGCTGAGGCCGTGCCATGGAGGGTGCAACGTGACAAATAAGTCTCTGTTTGCTGAGTGTAGTCCCTATAGAAAAATACTTATCACATCAAGTAATCATTACGATGAAGAATAACGAATCGAGCATGTCTCACTTAAGCTTACTAAACGTGCCATACATTCATACATAGGGACTTATCCTCTGCAAAGAAACTGAATAAGTTCAAGCCTTGCACCTTTATTTTGGATACCAGCGAGCTCGCTTCGCCTCTACTTCACGTTGCTTTCTCCATGACAACGTTTTGGCCAGCTGAAGTCGACTTTCGATCTAATAGGCACTCGTTTTCTCTTGTGACATACATTGCTCGCATTGTTTGAAATTTAGTATTTGTCCGAATGACAGCAAAACAAAAAGCTACCTCCAGTTGTCACTTTTTTCAGCAACATTCGCGTATTTCATAGTTGTAGCAAGCATTTGACGTGGACGTAGAGATTGGGTTCATATTTGCTTTCCTCAGATGAAACCATGGCTGATGAAATCCCATTTACACGTAAATGCCTTTGTTTAGCAGAGACCTATTAGCTTCATTCCGTACCGTTAGTGAGTGTCGGGAATTATTAAATAAATTCCTTATGTATTAAGGAAAGTAACGACTAAGTATAAGAACATAAGAACATAAGAAATAGGAGCAGGAGTAGGCCATCTAGCCCTTCGAGCCTGCCCCACCATTCAATAAGATCACTCTCGGCTTAAACTCAGCATCCAGGATGTCTGCATTAAAAATAAATCACTTTAGCGCATACGCCCCCCGGAACATTAATTGAAACCTGTACCGTACAGGGAATCACTTTGCTTTTTCAGATATATATTTGATTGCTTAAGAATTACGGAATATCAAACCTGTGCAACTCGTTGTACATATCCACATCGTCCAATTCCAAACCCTGTTAAAAAAGAAGAAATCTAATTGTTTTAGACAATTTTGTTTACAAAGGCTTGTTTTAATACATTCAGGATAGCCTTGGAATGTACTTTACCGTGTATGCGGAATCCACTTCAGAGCGACTGCCAGTTTTATTGTCTGAGGAAACTGTAACGAAGTAATAAACATGGTTAAATAAATACCCAAAGAATCTGTTTCGAATTGTAACTATTGTAATGTTGCAGGTGCATCCACTTGATAAGGTTTCCTGTTATGTGATCTGTCTGCCTATCTGCCCTCTATCTTTCTGTCTACCCACTTAAACAATTGCCTCTCTGTCTATCTATTTCTCAATAGACATATTTCTCCATTATAGAAAATCCTGGCTGTTAACTGCGAAACAAATCAGGATATTTCTCAAGACTGAACTATAAACACAACAATGTGCGTATATGACCACTTCCAAACCCACTGATAGACAGAAGCAGGTCTTTCCAGCTGATGATGTGATTATTATTTTATTGCTAGATTTTCCGCTGCACTTGCCCCAAGACCGGAATATCGCGCCCGAGATCAATTGGCATTGTGCCGTCCCACCCGCCACGATTCGCATGGTGGGCGGGACGGTAAAATTCCTCCGAAGTGTTCAACTGGCAAATTTTGTAAAATCACATTGGAAGTCAAGTTATTCTGCTTATATTGGTACGTGGCGTTAAAATGTTTATTTTATTAAACATGGGGGATTGTAAATGATGATGGTTACAAGGGAATGGGATATAAAAGTAGGGATTTTTAAAATAGCTGTACAGGACCTTGTTGAGACTACATCTGACGCATTTTGTTCAGCTTTGGACTCTTCCGAAAAAAATTACAATTGCATTGGAAGCTCAGCTCATTCCTGGGAGTAAGGGCACATCTTATGAAGAAAGGTTGAAGGTCCTATTCACTTCATAGAGTCGATGCAGACGATGTTTCCTCGTGTTCAGGACAGAAAACGTAGGGGACAGCATTTAATAAAAAGGGGTCCCCCATCTACGAGGAGAAGAGGAGGATTTATTGAACCTCAGAGATACGTTATCATGTGCAATTCTCATCCCCAGAAAACAGTGAACGCAGGGTCATTGAATCTGAGTTAAGCAGATTTTTTTTGCTAGACAGGAGAATATTGAGTTATGGGGAGGCAATCGCGAAAAGAGGCCTGAAGCTGCAATCTGACTAATTATGGATCTTATGGAATGGTGGAACAGGCTGGAAGGGCCGAGTGATAGACTCCCACATTCAACTCTTTGTTCCAAGATGCTGCCCTCGTTTCAAACAGAATGCAGAAGAATACATAGTATGTCAGTCAATCGGGAATAAGGAATCTACTAGAAACTATGGTCACGGACATAGAGGTAACTATCTATCGAAGTTGCACATGACAATGATTTAAAGGAACCAAAACACATACATAACCAATTTTGAGGGGTGGGGGGCTTACTTTTTATAAGAATACGTACCATTGCATTTGCATTTTAGTTTGCTTGCTAGTATTTTAAGTAGCAAAATAATTAATACAACAGCTGGCAAGATTATTGTTCTCAACAGTGTAGATATAAATGCAGTCCGGGGGTCTAGGCAATTTGATTCCGTTGTCCTTCCTGAAAAGAGAAAAAGAAGACCGTGTTTTTGATTTTATGATCTGGCTAATACTAAGGGGCAAAATAATTGTTCTGCACAAGATTATAGAATATGTTCAGTAGGCTACTGTAAGTATATTTGGAATATTTTTAAATTTGCATTCCTTTCCCACAGACATCTGAACATATGTTCTGAACATAATGGGCAGAAGAATTAATTGCTTGTCTAAACTCAAAAACAGGACTCAGGGGCGGCATGGTGACACAGTGGTTAGCACTGCTGTCTCACAACGCCAGGGACCCAGATTCGATTCCCGCTTGGGCCTGTGCGGAGTCTGCATGTTCTCCCCGTGTCTGCTTGAGTTTCCTCCGGGTGCTCCGGTTTCATCCCACAGTCCAAAGGTATGCAGGCTAGGTGGATTTGGCAAGCTAAATTGCCCCTCGGCGTCAGGGGAACTAGCTAGGGTAAATGTTTGGGATTATGAGGAATGGGCCTGGGTGGGATTGTGATCGGTGCAGATTCATTGGGCCGAATGGTCTCCTTCTACAGTATAGGATTCTATGCACATTGTAAGCATCAGACATATTGCAAACAACTTGCGGTTTGTTTTTGGATCGCAATTTTGTACTTTAATGTCAGTTCCTGACCCCAACCCCACTGTAGCAGTTACAGCAATTAACTCTGTCGTGACCACTTTCGAGATCCCAGGAAACTCTCTGCGAGCACCAACAAATTAACCGTGTCCTTTGTCCCATCACGTACGGAATCAAATTGCAGCCTAAACTAATCCTGGAGAAAACATGTATTTAGAAATTATTTTAACAGCTTAAATTATGGACTTCATGACATGTAGGTAGGCCTGATGGAAAACGTGAGGCAGGAGAATAATATCGCAACATTCAGGCTTTACATCTGAGATACTTAATATTTTAATTAAAATAATCGTATTTCTCTATTTAACTTATGTGTGATACTAGTATAGGCGTTCGTAGATGTAATCACCATCCAGCAAAGCACCTAAACGGAACTACTGAGGAAACGTGTATGTTGATTTTCTGAGGGTTTCGTCACATCACATAATAACAGCGCCTGAGGCTTGTGTGTGAAATCGTGCCGTCCGGTTACTTAATTTGAGTTGATTTATTATTGTCACATTTATTGGTATACAGTGTTGTTCCCTGCGCGCCACACAGACAAAACATACCATATTCGTAGAGTACATAGGAGAAAAGGAAAGGAGAGGGTGCAGAATATAGTGCTACAGCCATTGCGAGGGTGAAGCGACGAATCAACTTACTGACAATAATTTAAAGCAAGCGTTACACTTGCATCAAGTTAACATTGCGCCATCTTATTTTAAGGCACCGGTTTCTCGCCTTTGATCACTCACGTGGTAGTGGTACTTGTGTTACGAGATACACCTCAATTGATTGCATAAGTAGTGTAATCGCAAGCGGTTAACTAATTGCACGGCAGTTAGAACAGAAAATACGGGATCACAACAATCGAACTCGTGAAAAATTCGTGCAGTTTCTTTCATGAAACATATGTTTATAGGTATTACTCACGTCTTACTTTCAGATGGGTACCGCTTCCATTCCTAGCTCTCTCTCCCATTAAGGATACATGGCAGTAATAGGTATCTGAATCTTCCTCAATCAACCTGGAGAAATGTATATGCATTCTGTTGTTGGCAAATGATTCGCTGTCTGATCTCTCCAGCCGATCTTTATAAAATGGGCTCTTGTCCAGTCTGTAGCCACCTTGTTCACCCCGTGTCCAATAAGTTGCTCCGATTAGCGTGAGGTTTGCTTCAAATTTCAAGGTACAGTTCAGTGTCACCGACTCCCCCTCTGCTGCCATTATAAAGGGAGGGAACTGGTAAACGGTGAAATCCGTCTTCCCACCTGTTGGGAAAAAACACTTCAGCTGTAAGCGAGATAATTCCCAAACGCTAGGTGCTATCCACAACTTAAGTGGCTAAGTGTGATTAACATCTCATATTACAGAGATGGGAAGGAACTGAATAAAACGACGATCACAGAAACGTCAAATATATAAGCAGAAAGCGTTTCAAATATATAGCAAACCATCAGAATCTAAAACAGAATGTCAGGTTAATGTTGGGTTGAGTGTGCAGAATCAAGAGCTGCTTCTTCCCTGCTGCCATCAGATTTTTGATCGGACCTACCTTGCATTAAGTTGATCTTTTTCTACACCCTAGCTATGACTGCAACACTACATTCTGCACTTTCTCATTTCCTTCTATATGCTTTTTCTGTTTAGCGCGGAAGAAACAATACCTTTCACTGTTTACGAATACATGTGATAATAATAAATTTAAACAAATCAGAAAATCTAATTTTTTTTTGGATTGGCTGTCAGGGTGATGTTGGGTTGTGTTGTTCGATTAATGTCGGGTTGTGTTATTAGGTTGCCACTAACTGACACTAATCCCCAGAAGCCAATAACAATGTCACTTGGCACTAAATCCGAAAAGCCATTTAAGTACGCATGGCAGTAATAGGCGTCTGAGTTTTTCTCAACCAAGTCTGAGATATTAATGAATATTCTGTTGTTAGCAAATGATTGTCTGTCCGATCCCTCCAGCCAATCTTGATAAAACGGGCTCTTGTCCATTGTGTAACCATCTGGTTTAACCCGCGTCCAAGGTGCTGATCCGATAAGGGATAGGCTTTCATCAATTTCCAAGGCATAGTTCAGTGTCGTCGACTGCCCCTCTGCTGCCGTTAGAAAGGGAGGGAACCGGTAAACGACGAAATTGAGCTCCCCATCTACCGAAATGAGGGAAAATTAATTTTGAAAAGCTGTCCGTTCATTTTCGGTGATAAATCCAACGATCATTCCTCATTATATAGATACGGGGGAAACGAAACGCAAGCATAATTCGCAGGCAGAACATGGTATAAAGGTAACAAATCTTTTAGGCCTTTTAAGAGAGAATGGCGGATTAATGCTTGAGTTTGTTGTTCTCCCTCGCTATCTCATCTTTTATACAAAGCACCCAAATTAAATTGCAGATCGATTATATAAGGCGCAAGTCGGTACAGTGATGGAATACACTCCACTTTCCTGGATGAGTGCAGTTCCAACGACACTAAGAAGCTCGACACCATCCAGGACAAAGCAGCCCGCTTGATTGGTACCCCTTTTATAAACATTCACTCCCTCCACCCCTGACGTACAGTGGCAGTCGTGTATATCATCTACAAGATGCACTGTAAGAGCTCACCAAGTCTCCTTAGGCAGCACCTTTCAAACTTAAGACTACCACCATCTAGAAGGACAAGGGTAGCACATACATGGGAATACCAGCTTCCCCTTCAAACCATTTGCCACCCTGACTTGCAAATACATCGCCGTTTCTTTGCCGTACCAACCTAACAATAAAAATCGATATTAATCGAACAACACAACCCAACATTACCCTGGAAGTCCAAGAACTCCCTCTCTACCAGCGCTGTGGGCGTACCTACACCTCATGGAATGTAAGAATACACTAAGGCCGCTCACCATCACCTTTCCAAAGGCAATGAGGGATGGGCAATAAATGCTGGTCTACATCTCTTGATAGCCTATACTGGAGAGATAGACCGTCGAGGGCATGAGTCCTGATGGCTGCGTTGACCTATTGATGTCAGGGTTCAGGGTATATTTTCAGCTCTGGACAAGAGCTTGCACAGTGGGGCTGAGGGGGGAGAGGAGGGGGAGACAGGGCAGGAGAGGACCATTGGTCGTGGTCCAAGTGGGTATCAACGACAAAGGAAACAACTTCTACATAGAAAATATGAGCAGATCAGCACTAAAATATAAAGCAAAATCATAACAGATAATAATCTCTATTATTACTTGAACAAAATGCAAATTGCATTGAGCAAATAAAATCAGAGGTGAGCGTAGCATGGGAAAATGCACGGGGCATTGGCAACAGTTCTGGGGAATGTAGGGCTGTACGTTTGGGAATGTCGACAGCTGGATCACGCTAAGTCCAGTGTTCTAGCAATCTGCGTAACTCGGCAAGTAAGAGGGCTTTAATCTAAAACAGTGGCAAAAAGGCTCACATTTTGTAAATGTGGCAGAGCAAAGAGTGAAGAAAAATCAAGAGAGAAATTTGTTGAATTGGAATATGATAAGCAGACCGTGACAGCAAGGGGTAGTAATTTAACAAAATGAATTTTCAATGAAGTGATGGTTCCAGTGCAAAGTCGACTCTTGGCCATGAATGGGAAACGAATGGTTTTGAAAGCTAAAGCTTCCTAACAAACCTCCTATGTCTTTGCTTTTGATGAAGAAACGAGGGAGTCGATAAGGGGACTGTAGATAAAATGGCATCTGAGGAAATATGACAGAATGGGCATGATAGAGTTCATAGAATTAAAGAGAGAGGGCTGGAATAGATAGAAAATCAGACAACGAGGCAAAGCACTGGTGAATGATATTTTCTTCAAACTACATCGAGTCATATTACTATATTACCCCGGGGTGTGTATTTGGTTCACTGCTTCTCTTGATACCTATGCTTCATCTGAAATTATCTGTATTGTGATATGCAGGGCAAATTTTCAAGTTCAATTTGTAGAACGCATGAATCTCGAAAATGTAATAAACAATGCGGAGGATAGCAAAGGACTTCAAGATGTACTCAGACTTGTAAAATTGCAGACTTGCAAATGCTGTGTAATGTAGAGAGGCGTGAAGTCTCACAATTTGTCTGGACGATAAGGAGGGCAAATATAAGCAGAATGAAGCTATTTACCGAGGGCTGCAGGAACAGAGAGACATGCGGAGTCAAGATCGAGTCAGTCCGGAAATTAGTGTTCCAGTAAATGCTTATTTAGATTTTATTTAATTAATCCTGCATTGTTGCCTTAACAGTGTCACGCCTATATGTCTAATTTAAAGCGGCTTTAAAAGAACACTCTACAATGAGAATACACAAACCTAATCCCAACCCAAGCATTACCCACAATGTGGAATATTCAATAAATTCCAGAACCTTAGTTATAATTTGACTCTGTTGCCAGCAACGTAGGACTTGATACTCAAAATAACTGGTTGGTAACCGTTGGCTGAGTTTCAAAATGTATGCGACAAAGGGACTTGTAACCTTCATTAACGATGGGATTGATTTGGCTGACTGATTTGAAAAAAATGTTTCGTTTCTTTATTTCTGTAGAATGCGATAAATGTGAAAAAAAAAACTTGCATCAAATTATCGAACAGCAATTCGTGTAAACCATTTCAGACCAATGATCCGATCAAGGATGCCGAGACAATGCGTGTAAAACTGGATCAGTATTACTTTTGAGGAGGACACAACATAAGGGAATGTCAACCTAAAAGGCAAATATATTTATTTAACCTCTTAAATTGCACTAAGAGAGCATTGGCAATCTATAAATTACAGTGCAGTATTGGTCCAAGCATAATGTCACGATCACCTCGCCTTTGGTGAAATAACCTCACAATGTGATAAAGGGAAATCCCAGTAAATAGATACTGAAATAGTTGTTGCATTTACCGTATCTTTCGGCAATCTCAGACAGGAATCTTACTCCAACATTAGAACTGGGTGCCAAATTGTGTATTAATGTGTTTCAATTTTATATTTTGACTTGCGGTGTTTTACAAAGTTAACATCGAACGCAGGTTGGCTAGAGCACTACATAGTAGCAGATTAAATGAAGTACAATATTGTATGGCACCAAGTGATGTAGGCAGAGCAATGCATAATAACGAATAATATTATGTAATAATATTATGTAACTAACCAGCAGTTGGAAGAAAGAGAATCAGTTGTGTCAGACACTGAAACAGTTCTTGCAATTACGGTATTTTAAATAACGCATTCGTTAATCTCAGACAGGAATCTTACTCCAACATTGGAACTGGGTAAGACATTGTGTATTAATGTGCTTCAATCTTATATTTTGAATTACGGAGTTCTGTAAAGTTAATACCAAACGAGGTTAGCTAGAGCACTATATAGTAACAGATTAAATGAAGTACAATATTGTATGGCACCAAGTGATATAGACAGAGCGATACATAATAACGAATAATATAAGGTAACTAACCAGCAGTTGGAAGAAAGAGAATCACTTGTATCAGATTAATTTTTCGAATAGAATCCATCGTCAATGTACGGCACATTTTGTGCTGTGCTGTTTAAGTCAAATACTGTCAAAACCTTGAGGGTTGATTTCAAGGATGACATTACTTGTGGGCTTGCGCTGACGACACAGCATATGCAGATTGTGCTGCCACTGAAGTTAAAGTGAATGGTTTGCATTCAATGCGGTTGCGTGATATTGAACAAGTTTTTTTTACAATTGCACGGGATATGTTACCCAGGAAATTTAGAGTGGGATAATGCAGGATTTTGCATCTGTCAATAATGAGTCTCTATAATAAGATGTTCCCTGTTAAATGCTTCTAAAGTGGACATCACTTCTTTCGGTGTAGCTTCTGACATGACCATTAGAGAACTTCGGGCAAGACCATGGAGAATGGAAGAATGCATAATTAAACTTCGTTTTTAAACGTGAATCGAATTATATCTTTCAGCTAAAATGACAGTAGAAACGATGCAAGAACACATTACAATGAAATTTATTGGAATGTGTTATTCTTGCATAAGGATGTAAAGTGTAGCAGCAAACTTATCAACAATAAAAAGATGCCTTCTGGAAAGTTATGTGCTGTTTTACGCACTCAATTAGAGATATATCAGTGATTTGAGAGCGGTGTTGGAGTAATAACGAAGAACGCATGCTATGTTTTGTTTCAGCCTGTTTAGGGGATACATTTAAAAGATTCTCAGAAAATTAAAAGAAAAACAGCAAGTGCTGGAAACACTCAGCCGCATCTTTTGGAGAAACCGAGTTAACGTTTTGAGTCCAATATGCAGATTCGGAACAGTCATATTGAACTCGCACCTCTGTTTCTCCCTCCACTGGTTTTGCCAGACCTGCAGAGTTTTTCCAGCACTGTAGTTTCATTTCAGATTTCCTGTTCCCATACTATCTTGATTTCGATTTACAGAGAATCGCAAGCTGGATGGAAAATGTACAAAAATGATTTACAAGGATGTTAACGAGACTGGAAGGCTTCAATTATAAGAAGGGGGAGGACAGGCTGGGACTTTTTCCCCTGGAGCATAGGAGGATAAGGGGTGACCTTATAATGATTTATAAAATAATGAGGGGCAGAAATAAGGTGAATAGCCAAGATCTTTTCCCTAGGATAAGGAAGCCCAAAACTAGAGGTTTAAGATGAGAGAAGAAAAGTTTAAAAGGGAGCTGAGAGGCAACCTTTTCACATAGAGGGTGGTGCGTGTATGGAATGAGCTGGTAGAGGAGGTGGTAGAGGCGGGTACAACTGCAACATTTTAAAGACATTTGGACAGGTACATGGATGGGAAAAGTTTAGGCGGATGTGGGCCAAAAGCAGGCAAATGAGGCTAGTTCCTTTTAGGAAACTTAGTCGGCATGGATGAGTTGGACATAAGTGTCAGTTTCTCTGTTGTATATCTCCATGATTCCATGATATCCAAACTTTTTCATCGTAGCTGGAAAACGTAGGAAGGTCACATTAACAGAGGGCGGCATGTTGGGACAGTGGTTAGCACCGTTACCGCACTGCACCAGGGACCCGAGTTTGATCCCTGGCTTAGATCACTGCTTGTGCAAAATTTGCTCATTCACCCGTGTCTGCGTGGATTTCCTCTGGGTGCTCCCGTTTCTTCCCACAGTCCGAAAGACGTGTTGCTAAGGTTCATTGGCCATGCTAAATTCTCCCTCAGTGTACCCGAAGACGTGGGTAGGGGATTTTCGCAGCAACTTGGTTGCAGTGTTAATGTAAACCAGGCTTATGACACTAATAAATAAACTAACCAATGCTGAAGTTCATGGATATCACCCTAATCATAATGACCATAGATCATTTGAGTGAAGTGGCAGGGCACGATAATACCTTGGAACTGCTAGACAATGGAAGATAAAAGGTTACTCTATAACAGATTTCTTGTCATACCTGTCATCGCATATAATAAATAGTTTTGACGAATTGCAACAATCCATTTCTGTCCGCAGACCCTGACATGAGACGAAGAAGACACTAGAGATGGGGAGATTTGGAATTAGAGGCCTAAAATAAAGCTTGATTGCCAATCCCGTTAAAATATCAACACTCCATTTCCCGTTCACCCTTGTGACTATAGCATCATACAATCCTACAGTGTAGAGGGAGTCGATTCGGTCCATCGAGTCTGCACCGACCAGAATCCCACCCAGGACCTATCCCCATAACTCTATGTATTTACTCTAGCTAGTCCCCCTGATAATAAGGGACAATTTAGCATGGCCAATCCACCTAACCCGCACATCTTTAGACTGTGGGAGGGAACTGGAGCTCCCAGAGGAAACCCACACAGACAGGGGGGAGAATGTCCAGTCTCCACACAGACAGTGACCCAAGCCGGGAATCGAACTTGGGCCCCTGGCACTGAGAGGCAGCAATACTGACCATTGTGCCACCGCGCCCCCCTTTCCCTCAAATGCTAAATCCCAAAATTTAGACATTTAATATAAAACTATCGAGTTTGCAGTTCCATGGATTAATTTGATTTGATTTTTCATCCACTAGGTAGTCTTTTCATCGATTAATTAACGACTTGTTCACCGATTGTTTTTATTCCCTCTTGATTATGTCATTCAATCGAGGTCATGTATTTTGGTTCTACGCTTCAACACTTTCCAAATGCCAATTCACTTTGTCCTTTTTAATTGTCTGTAATAATTTCTTCACTACGGACATTAGGTTTCCTAACTTCGCGTGGTCTAAATTCTCCAGCCCCTTTAGAGTTCCAAAAGCGTCAATCATTTTCCCTCTAAACTGTTACTTTTTCAGCTCCCATTTCGCTCCTCATAATTCGGTCCCTCCAATTTCTCACTAATTCTGACTGCTCTTTTCTGAGTCCCTTGAATTACTGCGTTATCTGTTTTTTTTTATTATGCTTAGTTGAGTGCACCCGTTATTACAGAATGAAAATGTGGGTTAGGCAATCGACATTGGGGTTGGGCAATCCACGTTGTTTATGGCGCATAACGGACCGTTCTGTTCTCCAAATCAGACAGCATCCAAATTCACTTACACCAGTAATGTTGTGAGAGTTGGTAATACAGCCCAAAATGTTCAGCTAGGAAAATTGGCATTGGACATTGAGGAAAGCAGACAATACCGAATTCGTAGCCTCTTTTGCACAGCAGATTTTTTTTCGGGAAGTGCTGTAAAATGTACCCCGTTGTCCAACACTGACAATGGTCACTTCCGTAATTTTCAGGGGAGGAGGATGTTGGACTTTGGCAGCACTGTTCGTTCTTTATAGCTGCCAGTTGATCCTCATATAACTAAATTTTGTGCAAGCAATATCAGTCAGGCTCCGTAAAGGAAAGGGGGAGGGGGCGGTGGTTGGCTGGGGAATGGCTGAGATGGAGTGGTGCGGGGGCGGCGGGGACGTGCGGTATCCATCAGATTACCTTCCGGGCGATAAAGCTGAAAATCTACATCTCCGGAAGATTAAAACATTCAATGGCTTCACAGAATACAGGCGGATGTGTAAGAATTTGAAAAATTAGTTAAACATGGACATCCCATTGAATCACTCTGCCGAAAATTTTCACTGCAAGTACACAACATTATATCTGTTATGTGCAGTTTGGCCCTTAATGATATTCGGTAGGATAATTCTTGATTTGGCACATTGGAAATGTTAAATCTGTTTATACCTCACATCTACTATGAGTTTCACCATATTCGGAAGCGTTGGAAATAGACTTCTACGTGACGACAATAGGCCTGCTACGTGACTCAACGCAGCTTAGAACCAAACTTGCGAGCATTGGTAATATTGAAGGCCACAGCAATGCGTTTCGCATCTGCCGCCGTTTAAAATAACACCTAGAGAAAGTCGAAAATTGTTTGTAAACATTTGAATCTGATTGGAGAGAAAACTCATCCGCCTCAACATTGACGCTTGGCGGGCGATGCAGACAGAAGACACGGAAGCCAAATACCTAACAAACGTTCATCCACTCTTACGCATTTGCCCCATGTTAACTGGTGTTAAGAAAGTGTCACCGGAACAGAAAATGCTGGAAAATCTCTGCAGGTCTGGCAGCATCTGTAAGGAGAGAAAAGAGCTGACGTTTCGAATCCAGATGACTCTTTGTCAAAGCTTTGATTGTGGGAGGAAGCCGGAGCACCGGGAGGAAACCCACGCAGACACGGGGAGAATGTAGAAACTCCACACAAACAGTGACCAAAGCCCGGAATCCAACTCGGGTCCCTGGTGCTGTGAGGCAGTAGTGCTAACCATTGTGCCACCATGCCACCCGTGGAACTTATTTGTTTGTACATTATCCACATTTCTAAACGTTTTCTGTTAACATTTACCAACGCGGAACATCATCTCTCCGTTTAAGACCAGAAGGTGCAATCGTGGCAACTCCTGGCTTAGTCTGAGATTAATTGCTTTCTGGACAGAATTTCAAGTTTTTATACATACTCCTCTATTCTATGAAGTTACCTTTACTGTTGAAAAGCTGATTTAGCGGCTTCGCTGATAGAACTTTTTATATTAGATTGGAAGGCCAGAGTGTCACAAATTGCAACAAATGTTAAAGTGCGTGATCTGCAAAAGCAACACTTTCTTGACAATAGATAAATTGCCCCTGAGTGTCAGGTGGACAAGGCTTGGGGTTGTGTGTGGGATTGTGGTGGGTGCAGACTTAATGAGCCGAATGGCCTCCTTCCGCACTGTATGATTCTATAATGATACTCAGTTTTTCA
Source organism: Carcharhinus amblyrhynchos (assembly GCF_965287045.1). Taxonomy (NCBI): domain Eukaryota; kingdom Metazoa; phylum Chordata; class Chondrichthyes; order Carcharhiniformes; family Carcharhinidae; genus Carcharhinus; species Carcharhinus amblyrhynchos. Next base: position 110,696,729 of record NC_137332.1, on the reverse strand, counting down.
TAAAACGTTTGACGTTAGCCGACCATGGAGTAGAGGTTCGATTAGTCTTTAAGAAATAACATTGATGCATTTTTTATGTGTGTGTTTGTGTTTCTGTGTGTGTGTGCGCGCATGTATGTGCTTGTCTGTGCGTGTGTATGTGTGTGTGTGTGTGAGTAAATGTGTGTGGCTGTGTGAGCATATGTGTGTGTGCCCGTGTGTGTGAACGAATATACATATGATACATAATTAATAAAGCATAAAATGTAATCATGTGAAAGTTTGTTGTGAAACAGCGAGCTCCAATATTTTAGTTAAAGAAGTTGCCTCTGTATGTTCTTGACTTCTGAGGCCGCCTGCGGGTCTATGTCCTCACATACAAGCCTTCTTATTCGCTCCACTTCTCGTGTGGCCGTGAGTTCTCTTCGTGTTCATCTGGAGGATATTATAATTGTGTGGTAAAGACTTTATTAAAAGGAACTCATATACATATTTTAGCAATTGGTCAATATTGTTTTTAACGTCACTTTGCACCTCCCGAGTGGGGGCGGAATGCGGATGGGTGGATTGTCGTTCTGGTGGTGGTTAGTTTGGCCAAGCTCTCTCATTCCTGTTTCGGCAAAGGGGGTGAGACAGCTATGCGGGTATGTCATCACATTATTAAAGTGCACTGATCTATATTCAATCTTTTTCATTTCCTGAGAAATTTGTTAGCCTTGCTCAATTGCTACTAGCCTACAAACTTTAATGGGCGTCAGAAGCAGGTAAAATTATTCTTACGGAGCGTGTGGATGAACAACATAAGTAAAGTAAAAGTACGAATAACCATTTAACACCACTCAAATGGTGCCCACTGGAAATACTGATGTTTTTCTTTAAGATGCTTTAGGAAGCAGAACTCTGTGTGTGTGTGTGTGTTTGTGCATGTGTGCATGCATGGTGTGTGTGTGTTCGTGTGTGTGTGCATGCGTGCGTGTGTTTGTGTGTGTCTGTCTGTGTGCGTGTATCTTTATATATGTATGTGTGTGTGCGTGTGTGTGATTACGTGTGATTATTTATGTATATGTAAATATTTTTACTTGGAAAGAAAACTTATTAATTTGAACATGATCCACATTTCCAACCATGCGGTAATGTAATCCATCAATTCAGTTAAACACGCGCTGTACTAATTCTGTAGCATAACTCTATATTGTCCTTTGTGGCCAAGCGAGGAGAATGTATTGCATTTTTGCATGGCGCGTCAGAAGTTAGTGAAAAGTCTGTTGAAGAGGACAGCATATTAGAATAGCTCACTCTCCCTTCCTGTCTCCTGTGAAAGACAAGCGTTGTGCCTTTCCTTTACTCTCTGCGAGGTCGACGATCTCTCCATTCACAATCGAAAGCTCCCACAGTCTATCTGGAGCCCACCCTCTGTTTAAACCACCTAATTGGATGTAGTTGCTCATTCAATTGCAATTGTCTCCAATTCCCTTCTATTGCTATCAAATCCTTTACTAGTTCCACTATGGTATTTATCCATTCCACAGAATAACTATGTGCTTTCTCAAATGTGGTTACGTCCATGCAAGAAATTTGATAACCATTTTCCAAGAAAACACACACAAACGACAAATGGTTCCCATTGCTGGTGTAATTCCAAAGTGGCTTGTCGCAGATATTGAATTGGGAGGTGGTAATATAGCATCAAGTTTCAGATTCCCATGAATCTTTGAGAGGAAACTGTTGTGATTACATCCTAACAGCGACTGAATTCAGGGACATTCAATCAACACAAGAACGATTAAAGAATAATGGATGTTCATTTATACTTGTCGCCTTTTTATTTTATGGGATGTGGACGTCACTGGCTCTGCTAACATTTGTTACACATCAGTTATTGCCCTTGAACTGAGTAACTTCCTAATCCATTTCAGAGGGCATTTAAGAGTCAGTCACGTTGCTGTGAGTCTGGAGTCACATCCAGGCCAGACCAGGTGATGATGGACGTTAGTGAAACAGATAGTTTTTTTACAACATTCGGCAATGATTCCAGATGTCCTTTATTGGATTCAGATTTCACCTAGGGTTCGAACTAGGGTCACCAGAGCACTACTGTGGATTACTAGCCCAGTGACAATATGCCTGTGTTATTACGTTGCCACACGCGGCTATAATGAAACAACAATGCCCTTCAGAACGTATAATTGGTCTTAATGACACCAATCATTAAACTTCAGTAACCCGATGTGGTAGTGAAGCTATTTCACTATTGTATGCACAATAACGATCACAAGGGATAGATCAGGATCACTTGGCCACTCGAGTGGGGCCTGGCATTTGATAAGATCCTGTCTGATTTGGGTGTACACATAGGTCAACCTTCCTACCGGCATCTCCATAACCCTTGCTATCCTTGAAATAAGAAAAAAAAATATCAAGGTTATCTACATTGGCGAAAGGAAGGTGTGGCACTGTTTTCCAAAATATGAAAGTCTACATAACATTAGTTCAGACTGTCACTCTCTCCCCAAAACAATGAAGTATGTCCACTGAATACAATTGCACCATTCAACTGGGTAAGTTAACTTGGTGAATGCATACCACGGGGAATACAGACGTGATTACTCATTAATCGCTATCCCCTTCCATTGAGCAGTTGACATGATTAGGTATCAATTGAAAAGAGGGTTTGAGAGTCAGTGCACCTCAGGAGGGGGGCAAGATTGAGAATGCGGTTTGCTTGAATAACCTCAATCGGCTCTGGAATTGAACGCACCCTGTGGTCATCATGCACCAGTTAGCTAGCCAACTGAGCTATCTGATCTTCAAATAAAATTGCACTTATAATGCCTTATAATGTCGGTGCCACTCGAATTCGGCCATTTTCGACTGTAAATTGATAAATTAAAATCGTATCATTAAAACTATAATCTTCAGGTCGCCTCATTGTTATAACTCAAAATGGAAGTGAGCATGTTTACGGGTTTTGCAATGCAGAATACTTCTTGAATAAACAATTGAGGTTTTAAGTGTTAGGCAGTGATCAGAGATTCGTCTGTCCTGCTACACGTTCAATTGCACCGGATATTGCCTATAAGAACAAACAAAGGTCTGTCAGACACTATCCCGGGAACTGGTCTCCACAAGGATATGTTTATGCTCGGGTACCACATTCCAATCCGCCCGAGCGTTATCAGAATGGAAACAGAATTGTGTGAATTTATCGGTTTTCACTTACCAGTCGCGTTCAATTGGTCGCCCCCTCACCTTGTCAACAGCTTCACACACCGTCAGGTACCTGGGGCTCTCTGCATTAGCTTGGGACTTTAGTAATTGTTATAATGCCACATAAACTGGCGTCCGACTCTTTTAGAAATTAGATATTTGCCCAAATCACCAGCGTTTCTTCTGAGCTATGTCCTCACTGCGGTGGTGACTGGTGCACCCGTTCCTCCATAATTCACGGTTCAGCCCAAAGGCAGTGAAACAGCCATCTTCCCTCCCCACTAAGCGCCAGCACCCCCATTCAGCCATTGCACGTATACCGTGAGCAAACTAAATCTACTGAGATTCACACTTTGACCACGCAGGGAGTAATTGTAGTTGTATTTACGCCTCACCGTATTGCATTGCAAGTCAACCGACAGATAAACTACACAGTGATGCCGTACAAAAACGAAACTCGCTGTTGCGAAAGTATTAGGCGCCCGTATTAAAATAGATTCCTTGTAAATTGCGTTTCTTGCAACTCTGCAAATGTTTGAATCTTATTATCGCGTGTGTGCCGGTTTCGTACTTAGCCGCAAAAGGCTGAGCGAATCGGTGCCATTGTGATACGGATAGTCAGGTCACCTTTGACCGGAGGAAGGCAGCGAATACGTGAAGTATAAAACGTACACATACATAGATACATTGGTACATGCGTGCGCACCTACAGATATGCTTGCATGCATGCATGTGTAAATTGAAACATAGAAACTAGAAGTAAGAGGAGGCCATTCAGCCCTACGAGCCTACTCCGCCATTCATTTTGTTTGTGGCTGATCAAATTCAACATCCTGATCCTCCCTTCCCTGCATAGCCCTTGATCCATTTGGTCCCAAGAGCTACATAAATGACTACATACATAAAAAACATACATACGAATTAACAGCAGGAGTAGGCCACTCGGTCGTTCAATACTATCTTGACTAATCTGATTGTAACTTCAATTCCACATTCCCACCTACCCCAAAAACCTTTCACCCGCACGCTTCTCAATAATCTATCCACCTCTGCCTTAAAACATATAAAGACTCGCTTCCAAAACCTTTCCAGGAAGAGAATTCCAAAGATCACGTCCCTCTGAGTGAAAGTAATCGCCTTATCCCTGTCTAAAATGAGCGGCTCCTCATTTTTTAAGCAGTGACCCTTTGATTTTCCCAAAAGAGGAAACATCCATTCCACATCTACCCTGTCAAGACCCCTCAAGATCCTAAAGTTTGCGTGTCACTTTGAAGCAACTCAGAGCAGGCTAACCATTCCCAATGCCCATTAAATAGCTTCTTACGCTGTATTTGCATCGGCATTTGTTTCAGTTCCAAATCTACAGGTGATGTTCCAGACTGGAAGAACACTATTTAAATCAGTGTTTGCTTTTTGCCTGTTACAACCAAAAAAAATCTAAATGCATGAATGCCAATTCGCGCCTGAAATTATTTCAGAAGATAGAAAGTTGGAGCAAGTTTTTCTTCTTCCTGCGCCCAAGCTTCCGGCTTTAGCGAAGACAGAGATTAATCGCGGCACACACTGGAAAATGTGCTCACAATTGACATTCTTAAGACCATAAGATATAGGATCAGAATTAGGTAATTCGGCCCAACGAGTCGGCTCCGCCATTCGATCATGGCTAATAAGTTACTCAATTCCTATTCTCTCGCCTTTTCCCTGGAGTTTTTGATCCCATTACTAAACAGAAACCTACCTTTCTCAGTTTTAATTAAGCTCAGTGACTTGGCCTCCACAGCCTTCTGTGGCAATGAATATATTCATACCCAGAAACGGCTGTGTGGGCCATTCTCGACTCAACCTGTGCTGCAAACCTGTACCGTGCGGCACTTTCACTTGAGTTGCAAGCAGGTCTATGATTACAAATGTTCTTCCTTGTACCGAGGATACCTGCCGTCCATAATATTAAAACATCCCAGACTGATACGTGTACAACATTACAACTGGATCTGCTGCTGCACAGTCATGAACTGGGTGGCTTCTGATTGCTATTGCCCTAAAGGGACCTATTCTTACTTGACCTAGCCTATAGTTGACTCCAGACTCACTGGAACATGGTTGATGTTTAACTGGACTCGGGAGCAGGCAACCAATTGTTGAGTTCTATCTATTCAACTGTTGCATTTCACAATAACATTTCACAGAGAATTTCACTTCATTGCAGTGTTAATGTAAGCCTTAGCTGTGACTAATCAATAAACTTTAACATTTTAATTTTAACATTAACATTGAAGAAAATTAAGTATCGCCCTCACGGGACAAGTAGTGTTGGATATTAAATGCGATATCTGCGTACCAAAAATATGTTTTCCATTCCGGGTAATTGATGGCACGCAACTGCATAGCTTTGACTGCTCAATATCCTCCGCCACTTCAATAAGTGGGAGCACAGTGCACTCTTTGCAGGCCTATTAAAGCGTTATATAAATAGCAGCACAGTTTCTAAAATAACTAACATTTTCTGCAGTGCACAGCCGGAGCAGCACGGTGCATTGACGTAAGAAACAAACTAACCACATGAAGAGAGGTCGCTACACGAGGCCTGTAGACGAAAATGAAATGAGACTCTGAGCAGTTGCAGGATTTCAATTCAACGGCGAAGACGGTCATCTCCCGATGGTGCAACAAATTATCAACTGAATACAATATAGATTAAATGTCATGTAACCTTGGACTTATATTTTCACTACCTGACAATGTTGTGATGCCGTCAACGGATGGACAATAGCTGACAACAGAGTTATGACTTTCATTTGGCGCCCCACCGCAAAGGCTGTACAAGGACATTTCAACATGGGTACTTTGATGCAATGCTCATCATATTTGCACTAGAGAGACATTTTAGGGTAATATAACAATTATTAATTACTTCAAATTTAAATTTGGAATCTCGCAAGCATGAATCACATTGACGTCGTCTCTCTGAAATTTAGCCTTCACTTTGGCCCTGAAAGAACTATTTTATTGGCCAAGATACCCGCTGACAAAATGCTATCCTCACTTTGTGACAGTTACATTTTGTGCAACTAAAACAAAATACAGATTTCTATCTTCCCAGTTACATTGTGTTCAAATGTGGAAACCCAAACTGTTATCTGGATCCTACCTTTACATGCCCTTCTGTCTCTGCGGTCTTTGCTTCTTTGGACAGGTCGGCAAACATCACCCAAGGCCACTGTAGCCTGGTGCAGTTTGTGTGGGTGGAAAATCTCTATTAAGACCAGAAAGAGATCACATAGACGTTGAACACTAAGCTAGAATGGATCGATCTTACAATCGCATTTGAAAAGTTGTTCAATGTATCTGTAACTGCCCTCTTCAGTTTAATTTGGGTGACTGTGAAGGAGCCTCCTTAACGGAAGATGAAAGGATAGCAAGGAGAAGCAGCACTCCTCGATGCCCTCTCCCCAGTAGTCCATTCCTCAGTTTCCCAGTCCTCAGTCTGCCCTCCGTTCAGCGCAGAATATCTGATCACCTTGCTCTCCCTTGTGGCGGCGCGGTGGCATCGTGTTTAGCACTGCTACTCACAGCGCCAGGGACCGGGGTTCAATTCCGGCCTCGGGCCACTGTCGGTGTGGAGGTTGCACATTCTCCTTGAGTCTGCTTGGTTTCCTCTGGGTACTCCAGTTTGCTCCCACGGTCCAAAGAACTGCGGGTTAGTTTGATTGGCCATGCTAAATTGAACCTGTCAGAGGATTAGCAGGGTTATGGAGATAGAGCCTGGGTGGGATTGTGGTCGGTGCAGACTCGATGCGCTGAATGGCCTCCTTCTGTACAGTATGGATCCTACGATTCCTGCCTAAGCTCCACCGAAAGTTATCTGTTGCACTCCTATCAGCCTCATTCCTCTCCCCAACAATCCTCGGTCCTTAACCACCTCCACATTAACCCCAGCCCTCTATGCTCCTGCCTATCAGTTGCAAATTTATATTCCCATCATACGCCAAGATCCAGGGCTCCTCCCACCAGCAGTGCAATGGGAAAGTCGTCCCCGACCCTCGAACAGTTCCTTCCTGGGCGCCATGTTCCCCAGCTCTGGGAGCGACTCATTTCAAATGTTGAAGACTGGAAGCTCCTCAATTGGAGAAAATGCCCTTCCAGCACCTTTAGTTTTTATTCATTTATGGGGACATGGGCTTCGCTGGCTGGCCAGCATTTTTTACCCATCCCTAATGGCCCTTGAGAAGGCGGCAGTGAGTTGCCTTCTTGAAAGGCTGCAGGCAATGCACAGTGGATTGACCCACAATGCAGTTCGGGAGAGACTATCAGCATTGGCCCAGCGATTGAGAAGGAACGGTAATGTATTCCCAATTCAGGATAGTGAGTAGCTTGTAGAGAGACTTGCAGGTGATCGTGTTCCCATGTAGCTGCTGCCCTTGTCCTTCCAGGAGGAAGTGGTCATGAGTTTGGAAGCTGCTGTCTAAGCATCTTTAGTGAATTGCTGCAGTGCATGTTGTAGATAGTACACACTGCTGCCACTGAGTCTCACTGGTGGAGGGAGTAGATGTTTGCGGGTAGGGTGCCAATCAAGAGGGCTGCTTTGCCAAGCTTTTTGAATGTTGTTGGAGTTACATCCATCCAGGCAAGTGGGGAGTATTCCATCACACTCTTGATTTGTGCTTTGAAGATGGTGTACAGGCTTTGGGGAGTCAGGATTTGAGTTACTTGCCGCAGTATTCCTAATCTCTGACCTGCTCTTGTAGCAGCTGTTTTATGTGGCCAGTCCAGTTGAGTTTCTGGTCAATAAGAGAACCAAGGATGTTGATAATGGGGGGTTCATCCATGGTAACAACATTGAGCGTCAAGAAGCGGTGGCTAGATTGTCCCTTACTGGTGATGACCATTGCCTGGCATTTGTGTCGTGCGAATGCTACGTCCCACTTCTCAGGCCCCAAGCCTGGATATTGTCTAGATCTGTGCAGTTGAACATGGACTGCTTCAGTTTGTGGAGAGTCACGAATGGCGGTGAACATTGTACAACCATCGGCGAACATCCCCACATCTGACTTTATGACGGGCGGCAGGTAATTGCTGAAGCAGCTGAAGATGATTGGGCCTGGGGAACTACCCTAAGGGACTCGTGCAGATTGGTCCTGAATCTGACAAGGCTGACCCTCACAACCACAAACATTTTCTATAATGCCAGGTACGTCTCCAACCAGCAGGAAATTTGCCCCCGATACACATTGATTCCACTTATGCTAGGGTTCCTTGACGCCACACTCTGTCGAATGCAGTCTTGGTGTCACCTCACCTCTGGCATTCAGCTCATGTTTGAGCCAAGGTTGTAATGAGGTCAGGAGCTGAGTGACGCTGGGTGTCACGGAGCAGGTTATTGCTGAGCAAGTGCTCAACTCTGAAAAGGGGAGACACGATGCTGGTTCGCGGTACAGAGGGAATGGACGCACGAATCGCCAGGATTGCGCTGTCCTACATGAGGAGGAAAGTGCACTGGTCATTGGGTACCAAGAGGGTAGTAGTTTGGTCCAGCAAGGGGGAAGGGAGAAGCGGGGGGGGGGGGGGGGCGGCGGGGGGAGGGGAGCTGGAACTTCAGAGTGAGACTCAGCAGCGCCCCCTTGTGCTTATCAATACACAATGACTGGCAAGGGTCACATTTTTTGAGGTCTATCTTGACAAAGAAGGGATGTGTTAAAAGCGTTAAAAAAGGAAGTAAACGGGTTTGAACAGAAAGTGTGCACTGAAACAAATGTATTATTGCGAGCTACACCAACAAAATCTTCTAAAGAGGTTTTTCAATTTTAGTATTTGAAGAACTACAAATTCGGAACAGGAGTAGACGTTCAGCCCCTGAAGCCTGTTCCGTCGTTCAATAAAATCAGACCTGATCTCACTGTGGCCTCAACTCCATATTTCAACCACCCTCTGTAATCTTTGATCCCATATTAGTAAAAAAAAACATACCTCTGCCTCCAAAATGTCCATTCACCTTGTCTCTCCCGCTGAGAGACGTCTGGGGCCCTCAGAGAAAAAATATTTTTCTCATTGCCGTATTAAAAACTGCCTCTCCCTCCCTCAGGGGAAACTTTTCAACATACAGTCTGCCAATATAAACACGTCAAAATAAGAGAAACACAATAATCCAAAATAGCATAACTAGAAACAGAAGGCGTATTAACCTTTAAACACAGGGGCGATAGATTCAATTCAACGCGCTAAGCACTAAAATATGAATTCATTCGCAGGGTGGCGCGTGGTGTTTATATTCCTGAGTTAGAAATCTGGAAGGGCAATTTTGGTGGATCAGTCCAATTCTCTCCAGGAATTTCAATTCAGTCAATAAACGTGAAACAAAATCAATCAGTGGTGACCATAGAATCAGAAAATTGTTATGGCACAGCAGGTCCATTGTATCTACATCTGAACGAGCATCATGAGCACAAGCCTACCATTTTCATTCCATCATGGGATGTGGACGTCCCTGACGGAGCCAACATTTATTACCCATTTCTTTGGCTTGCTAGGCTATTTCAGAGGTTATTTAAGAGTCAGCTACGTTGTTGTGGGGTCTGGGTTCACCTGTAGGGCAAACGAGGTAATGGACATTAATGAATCATGGCGGCTTTTTATGACAATCTATTCATGGTCATCATTAGACTTTGAACTCCATTTTTTTTATTGCATTCAAATTTCATCATTGGCAGTGGTGGGATTCGAACCCCGGTTCCCAGACCATTACCCAGCATCTCTAAGTTACTTACCCAGTGAAAATACCACTACACCACTGCCTCTCGTCATTGTGCATGAACTATTTCATATGTTCATAAGTTCATAAGATATATGAGTAGAATTGCGACGTTCAGACCATCGAGTCTGCTCTGCCATTCGATCATGCTGATCTGCTCCTCATCCCCATTTTGCTGCCTTCTCCCCACAATCCTTCAACCCAAGACCAATTAAAAATCCGTTCAACTCTTCCTTAAATTTATCATTGTCCCAGCATCCACCGTACTTTGGGGTAGCGAATTCCACAGATTCACAACCCTTTGGGAGGTGTAGCCTCTCCTCAATTATGTTTTAAACTTGCTACCCCTGATCCTAGGACCTCTCATCCTAGAATGCTCCGCAAGCGGAAGCATCCGCTCCAAATGTACTTTATCCAGACCTTCTATCATCTTGCACACCTAATTTGATCTCCCCTCATTCTTCTGAATTCCAGAGATTATAGGCCGAAACTGTTCAATCTTCTTTTGTTTACGTAAATTCGTTTATAGAATAGTCCAATGGTTACAACACACAAGGCGGATATTCTTCCCGCCTTGTAAATGCCAACTCTCTGCAAGACCAACTCATCTAGTCCCACTCACTCATCTTTTCCCCGGAGTGCTGCCATATATGTTTCTCTTCAAATAAATGTCTAATTTCCTTTTATAAGTCACGATTCAATCTGTCTTCACGATACTCTCCAATCCACATCCGAACACTCGCTGTGCGCAACCGTTGTAACTTGTGTTCTCGTTGGGTCGTTTGCCAGTCACTTTATATCGGTGTCCTCTCATTGTCGAAGTTGGGAAGTTCGTTAGGGAATGAAGCATAACCGCGCTCTGAAAACGATAGTACAAGGTTGCACTATGAGCGAGACATGACGTAATACAGGTATGATTTAATTGATGAGACACTGATCACAGCCTCGGGAACAAACCTCCGCCTAGACATCAATATTTGCGTTATCGGCAAAAGTTTATCTAACACGTGGCTTGTTCCCATAGCAGCTGTAGAAATCTCGAGGCAAATAAAGTTTTTTTTTCTCACCTGACCTGTGCCAATGACAACTCCTCGTTACATCTTTCCATTTTAACCTTCTTCACCTGTACTTTTTAATTATATGTTCCTTCATATTAATTAGTTCCACGCTTATCTGTCGGTTCAAGGCACATTGCCGGAAATAATCCGATAATCTGGGGGGTAATAAAAACAGAATATGCGGAGAGAAAAAAAATCAGAATTAACTTTTCAACTCTGTAAACTGGGAAATGTATCATAATCTAGGGGACGCACTAGCAAAGTATTGTGTTGAGAGAGATGAATTGCTTAGATCAGGGGGTTTAGTGGGTGTAAATGAAATATACCAGAGTGAATTCCTTCAGTATTTCAATATTTAATATCAAAAATTTCCAATATTTATTCTTGAATGAACATCCTAAAAACATTGGGGTGCATCAATATTTAACATATTAATAGCGTCCGATTATATGAAAGGATATAACAGCAATGCTTATAGAACATAAGAACATAAGAAATAGGAGCAGGAGTAGGCCATCTAGCCCTTCGAGCCTGCCCCGCCATTCAATAAGATCATGGCTGATCTGTCGTGGCTCAGTTCCACATTCCCGCCCTCTCCCCATAACCCTTAATCCCCTCTCTTATCAAAAACCCATCAACCCGCTTCTTAAAAATATTTAGCGAGGTAGCCTCCACCACTTCAACGGGCAGAGAATTCCAGAGATTCACCACCCTTTGAGTGAAGAAATTCTTCCTCAACTCCGTTTTAAACCGCCCCCCTCCTTTATCTTGAGGCTGTGCCCCCTAGTCCTACTGTCCTTTCTGAGCGGCAAGAGTCTCTCCACCTCCATCCTATCCATCCCATTCATCATCTTATACGTCTCAATGAGATCTCCCCTCATTCTTCTAAACTCTAACGAGTACAAGCCTAGTTTATTCAGCCTCTCCTCATAGCTCAACCCCCTCAACTCCGGTATCAGCCTAGTAAATCTCCTCTGCACTCCCTCCAAGGCCAAAATATCCTTGCGTAAGTACGGCGACCAAAACTGCACAGAGTACTCCAGCTGCGGCCTCACCAATGCCCTATACAGCCGCAGCAAGACCTCCCTACTTTTATATTCAATCCCCCTCGCTATGAAGGCCAGCATCCCATTAGCCTTCCTGACCACCTACTGCACCTGCAGGCTGGGATTTTGCGACTCACGCACAAGGACCCCGAGGTCCCTCTGCACCGTCGCCTGCTGCAGTTTTTCGCCACGTAAGTAATAGTCCTTCCTACCATTATTCCTACCAAAGTGGACCACCTCGCACTTGCCAACATTAAATTCCATTTGCCAGTTCCTGGCCCATTCGCCCAGCCTATCTAGATCCTTCTGCAGACTCTCCACTCCCTCCGCGCAATTTGCCGTTCCACCAATCTTGGTGTCATCAGCAAATTTCGACACCATACACTCGGTTCCCTCCTCCAGATCATCTATATAAATGGACCCTTGAAGATGATTACCTGATTGTGCATAAGTTTGCAATGATGTCAGAAAATCTAATATGACCTCGTACAACTGTATGTTGTTTCGATTTGCCATGTCTCATTAAGCACACAACATATTTCTGCGAAATGTTATCATTTTTTTCTTTCGAAAAGAAATATTTCTCCCGTGTTTTTAGGTCCCCATGGTATTATCTACGCCAATAAATGCAGGTCAGTTTAAATTTCACATCGTATGTAAGTCATTTCATTCTTCACATATTATTCCATGAATCCCAGATGCAACTTTTCATTCGCTCTAGCATTCTTTTTCAACTCCATGTTCATCACGTCAGTCGGTACCCTATGTATAAATCGATGGCTTCTCTCACTTCCGTACATCGCCAACAGAAATAAGCTATCACCCCTTGGCGTTCAATGGCATTACCATCGGTGAATCAGCCACTAACAAGAATTTGAGAGTGACCATTGACCAGGACACTACACTAGACCAGCAATAGCAATACTGAGGCTATAACAGCAGGTCGGAGATGCAAAGCCTTAATAGGTTATTCAGGTCTTGACTGCCCAAATCATGACCACCATCTACAAAACAGAAATTAGCGATGTAACGGAATATTCTCCACATGCCTGGATAATAAGCTTCAAAAATATTCAAGAAGCACGAATACCTACAACTTTCCCTCCAAACCACTCAACATCCTCACTTATAAATCTATTGCCGTTCCTTCACAGTCAAGTTCCTTGAACTCTTTCTCTAACAGCACTGCAGATGTACCTACAGCACATGGACTGCAGCGGTTCAAGGAGGTGGTTCACCGTTACCTTCTCAAGGACAATTAGGGACGGGGAATCAATGTTGACCGACAGCCCACATCCTATGAATGGCAAGGTCTGGAAAATGGACATCCCAGAATCAGATATATATTTAATGATTTAAGTCCACTCGCACTTTAAAGACAAATCGTGCATCATATTTTCTCACTCGCTCTTGATTACCATTATTTCACTCAGAATGTCAGTTTATTCTGTTTTGAATGTTTATGAAGGAAATAAATTTTATGCAAAATGCAATGTGTTCCCTCGTCGATTTTCAATCCTTTGCATTCTCTTTCACAAATTATTAAAGTATGCAATTACTTGCAGCTCATGTATTTTGAAGAAATTTATCGGCTTTCCTGCTTCATTGATTACGGACGGCACGGTGGTACAGTGGTTAGCACTGTGTCTTGCAGCGCGAGGGACCCGAGTTCGATTCCCACATTGGGTAGTTTTTGCGTTCGCATTCTACCCGTGTTTGCATGGGTTTTCTCCCACAGTCCAAGGCGTGTTAGGTGCATGGACCTAAATTGCCCCAGAGAGTCAGGGGGACTAGTTAGGGTAAATGTATGGGGTTATGGGGATAGGGCCTGGGTGGTATTGTGGTTGGTGCAGACTTGATGGGAAGAATGGCCTGCGTCGGCACTGTAGGGATTCTATCCTGCTATAATTAACTTAGATCAGAGTGAGAACAAATATCAACACAAGTCCTTGGAAATGATGAAGAAAACACATTTTTCACTTTCACGGACGAGACAAATATGGAGTGTCCGACGATAGGTTCCCTCACGTTAACAACAAGAAATCGACACAGGTTCACCCACCTTTAGAGCCTTTTTAAAAAAATTAATGTTCATGAAGAAAGTGTTAACGTTGACCAGAAAGTTAAGGAGAAATTCTAAAGTTTCAGTCAATGCAAAGAAAAGTTAGGAAGTTTAGAAAGTGGCAAAAACACAAACCTCGAGGCGTTGCATTTTAATGCGCGATGCATTCGGAGTTAGGTAGACAAACTGATGGTTCCCATCAATGTAAATAGATACGATCTCATAGCCATTATGGGGACATGGTTAAAAGCGAATCAAAACTTGAATGTAATATCCAGGGATATTTTATTGTTCTGAAAGACACAAATGACGGAAAAGGAGTGGGGGGGGGGGGGGGAGGTGGTAGCACTATTAATAAGAAATTAAAGTAGATCGTTGTTGGAGATGATCCAGGCTCCAATGATGTAATATCCATTTTGTTGGAGGTAAAAGAAAACAGCAAGGGAAATAATTCATTGGTAGCAGTACCGTATAGACACCCAAACAGTAGCCACATTGCAGGGAAGGGTACAATTCATCAAACCACAGGAGCATGTAAAAAAAAGAGCAATAATTATGAATGCCTTCATTCTTCAAGTTGATTGGGTTAATCAAGCTAATCAAAATGAATTCGTAGAGTACATTTGCGATAATTTCCGACAACAATATGTTATGGAGCCAATCAGGAACAGGATAATAGTTAACGAGGCAGGTTCAATAAATACCTTAAAGTAAAAGATCCCCTGGGAGATACTGATCATAACATTGTAGATTTCAGTTTGAGATTGAGAAACTTGTGTCTTTAACAAATTACTCTGTCGTAGAGTCATCCAGGTTCATTGCGTTCTCTCCCCACAGATGCTGTCAGACCTGCTGAGTTTCCCAGCAATTTCTGTTCCAGAAATAATTGTTTTAACTTAAATAAAGGGAATTACAGAGGAAGAGGATAGAGTTAGTTAAAGTGGAGAGAGCAGCAGGAAACCAGTAAGCAAGCAGTGGTAATGTTTAAGGAAGTATTTCACTACTCTCAGGAAAAATATATCTCAGTAAGGAAGACAGGCCCCAAGAGCGATATAAACCACCTATGGCTATCTAAGGAAGGTAAGGAGAGTATTAACCTGAAAGAAAAAACATATAAGGAAACGAAAGCCAAAAACATATTTGCTGGATTCTGAAGTCATCCCAATTTTCGCGATGTTTTTTCAGCGTACGCTTTTTCAGAACCGAATGATTGACAACTTTAGGTCTGAGGATTTAACTAATGCGTCGTTATATGAAATGAAAGTGCGTTTTGCTGCAAAAAGTTGGGGAAATTGGAGATTTATAATTTAGAACTAGATTGTTCTTGTCAGTCATCACTCAAATCAAGGTAGATCAATAAGGTTCATTGCACATCGGTTAGGATATTCGTGCGGTCTACAACAGCAGAAAAAAACAATAATGGTTAACACTGACTTCTTTAATCAGTATCGTAATCAATGCAGAATTTACATTTAGACGTTTCTTACCTCACCATCCAACATGATTCCATCTGTGATCAGAAGTAGAAAATGAGAAGAAAGGCTTGCCTTCACGCCGCGCTTCTCCAGAACTCCCAAATGTTCTTTGCATGTAACGAGGCGCTGTTACCATTTCGGAAAACCCCACCGCCAAGTTGGACGCAGGGCCATTCGGCAAATAGTAGTGTGATCAAAACTAGATGAACAGTATCGCGAGATAAACATTGGTTGGGCACCAAGACTGCCCTGTTCTCCTTCAATATAATGCCTTGGGAGCCTCCCATCGCAACTGAGGCGGGCAGGGCGGGAATATGTACCTCTGATAGGGTATTGTGAATAGAAATCTTTGTGCTTAATTATGCTGAGGAGGGGCCTGAACTCACGATCTCCCACTTAAGGAGCGATGTCCTGTGCTATGTGCGAACAGGGTGCAAAATTGAACATATACTGGGTTGCTTACTAAATGTTAACGCCAGGCACGTGGTGACAGTTTATGACTCTAAACGTTACCTGCGTAATATAACCGCCTGAATTATAGACACGCAATGAGCTGAATGGAAACTCTTGCTCACATTTGTAACCAGGCCCCTCTTCCCTCCCTTTTCGTCATCTTCAACACAATCGTCATGGAAAAACCTGTCGTGTGTGGAGGGGGGATGGCGGGGGGAGCGTGGGTGGGGGCTGTCTATAGACTAAACATAAAACCACACATTTGAAAATAGACGAATTACGAATTTATCTCTCTGGGTTTCCTGTGTAACTTACTGCTCAAGCAACACCAACAGTGCATTGTCTGCCATTCCAGGATTCTTTTAAAAACACTATTTCAAAAGCGAAGAGATCTCCATTCTGAGCAACAATCTTACCTGTTTTGTGTCGTGGAGGTGCTAACCACAACTAATTCCATTCGCAGCTTTAAGTGGGTTCCTGTTATATTATCTGCTCACTTTGCATCAGCTCGAGGCCTCTTCACACGCTCACAGAAGATGGCATTAAGTCAACAGTTCACTCTCCTGTATTTCGTTATCTTTGCAATGCACACGGGTGAGTTAATTCTAATTTTTACTGCTTGTGGATGACATCGATACACCAGACTAACATGCTAATTTTAATTGCAAATTTTGCAGAAGCTGATTTCGGAAAATGTTCCCACTTTTCCGTCATCCCTGAAGTTTACAGAAGGTTGTTGCACTCATTACGAAATAGCATTCCCATTGTATTTAGCAATTAGAACACACTCCTCTCCGCAGGATTGCAATTGTTTTCCGGAGCTGAGAACACAGGGATAAAACTTTCCAAAGGTTCCCTCGCTACTTGGCCCTAATTTTGATGGGTATTTTTGTTGATCGAGTTTCCGCCGAAGTTGCGCCGGGAGAAGGACGCAACCCGCTATAGAAATTCCGGGATATACTTTTCATTAGTTGCAAGTTGGCGGAGGGACATTGTTGACAATGAATGTAATGTAGTTATTTCCGGAGGCCAGTGCAAAATAGATCATTTTGAAGCATATTTATATATTCCGACGTGGGATGGAGAGCTCTACAAATTCACCGCTCTTTATTCATCATTACAAGTATGGTTATCATTTTTAATCGTGGTTTTATTTCATTCCTGGGATGTATCCTCCATTGCCTTTTGAGGATTGGCGCTCATTCTCAGCCCAAGCTTCTGTGTCAACCAAGTCTTGCTACTTTGGGATAACCCATAGGGAGCGAGGCGGAGCAGCATAACGAAATATTTGCTTGCGATCACGACGCAACATTAATCTGCTCGCACAACCAAACATTATGCTGATAATAAAATCCAACATTTACCTAATAACACAACCCAACATTAACATGTCCGCACAACCTGATATTAACCTAACAACACAATCCAACATTAATCTAACAACGCCGCCAAATATTGGCCTAACAACACAACCTAGTGTTAGCCTGATAGCACTAGCAAACATTGAGCTGATAATATAACGAAACATTGGCCTGACAACACAACCAAACATTCGTCTGACAACACATCCCAATATTAGCCTAGCAACACAACCGGACATTAACCGAGCAACACAATCCACCATTAACCGAACAACACAACCAAACATTAACCCAACAATACAACCCAGCATTAGCCGAACAACACAACTCGACATTAACCGAACACAACCCAACATTAACCTGACAACCGATCCAAAGAATAATCCGCTCACATAACCCAACATTAATCTGACGTCCTGTTTTAGACTCTGACCAGTTTGCTAGACATTTCAAACGCTTTCTACTTGTATGCTTATATACGTTTCCGCTATCCGTCGTTCTATTAATTTTCTTTCCATCTCTATAATATAAAATGATAATCACACTTCGAATTACAAGTTGTGGATAGTATTTAGGAATTGGGAATTATTTCGCTTACAACTGAGGTGTATTTTTTCCCAACAGATGGGAGGGTGGATTTCACTGTCCACCAGTTCCCTCCCTCTATAACGGCAGCAGAGGGGGAGTCGGTGACGCTGAACTGTACCTTGAAATTTGAATCAAACCTCGCGCTAATCGGAGCAAATTATTGGACACGGGGTAAACAAGATGGCTGCAGTTTGGACAAGAATCCATTTTATAAAGATCGGCTGAAGACATCAGACAGCAAAGCATTTGCCAACAACAGAATGCATATTCATATCTCTGGGTTGATTGAGAAGGACTCAGATACATATTACTGTCATGTATCCTTAATGGGATCAGAAATGAGAAATGGAAATGGTACCCATCTGGAAGTGAGGAGTAAGTAATAGGTAGCAACAAGTGTTTTTTAAAAGCGTCTCCAATGTTACACAGTGACTCGACCGCCCCGGCCCAGGAACCGCATTAATTTAATTTGTGATAAATTAACTGACCTCATTGCAATACAGAAATCTGGGCACCATTGATGCGCAAATCATTCCAAGTAAATCCGCTGATCATACTAAATGTTGCGCGTCGGAATGTATCTGTAGTTATATCTGGGAATGAGACTGGAGCTGACGCCAACCATATTGTAGAGCACCTGCAGCCTGTTATACAACACAATGGGTATTCCGTTTTATTGAAGCCAGTTGAAACTAAAATGGAGCGCAATGGAGAAACGGGTTTCTAATGTAATAAAACCTATTTCCGTGCCCAATGCCGACCAGGGATCCGTCGTTGCTTAAAAGCAAAGAGATCTATTGGGCTCGGTGTTAAGTATTGCCCATTGGGAACTTTCAGTGATACCAGAACTCATGAAGTGTCAATGCAGGAAGCATAGGAGAAATACATGGAGGGCTGGATCATAGAATCCCTACAGTGCAGGAGGAGGCCATTTGGCCCACTAAGCCTGCACAGGCAACAATTCGACCCAGGTCGTATCCCCATAATCCCACATATTTACTCTGCTGGTCCCCCTGACACTAAAGGGCAATTTAGCATGACCAATCCATTTAGCACATCTTTCCTCCGGATCACCCGGAGGAATACCACGCAGACACAGGGAGAACGTGCCATCTCCACACAGACAGTGACCCAAGCCGAGAATCGAACCAGGGTCCCATGGTGCTGTGAAGCAGTAGTGCTAATCACTAAGCCACCATGCCGCTCCAATGACGACGGAGCAGACAGAAATGACTAGAGAAAGAAGGAGGCATCTAGACGTCGCCCTTTCACTTAATTGCTACTAGAAGTGCACCACAGTCGCAATTATCCAGATTCCATTTCTATTTTGGTCGTTATAGCCCCAGTCCAGGACACATTATTTTATTTGATTTGATTTATTATTATCGCATGTATTGCGATACAGTGAAAAGTATTTTTTCTTGCGCGCTACATAAACAAAATATACCGTTAGTAGAGTATATAGTGGAGAAGGAAAGGAGAGGATGCAGAATATAGTGTTCGAGTCACAGCGAGGGTATAGAGAAAGATTAGCTTAATGTATGATAGAATCATTCATAACTCTGATGGCAGTAGAGAAGAAGCTGTTCTTGAGTCAATTGGCACGTGTTCTCAGACTTTTGTCCCTTTTTCCGGACGGAAGAAGTTTGAACAAGTATGCCCAGTGTGCATGGAGTCTTTGATTATGCTGGCAGCTTACCTGAGACAGCGGGAAGTGTAGATGGGGTCAATGGATGGAGGCTGGTTTGCGGACTACGTTCACGATCCTTTGTAGTTTCTTGCTCTCTTGGTCAGAGCAGGAGCCATAAAACACAAAAATTCACGTTGGCTGTCCAGTGCCAGATGGAAGTAGTGCTGCGCTGTTGCAATGGAGGTGACGACTATTGGACTTAACGTTGAACCTGGTGAATGTAAAAATTCCCATGGCAATTTCAAGACTGATACCCCCCATGTCCTGGCCAATAGCTGCTCCTCAAACAACATCTTAAAATAAAAACACATTATCTGCTGAGTTTTGCACTGCTGTTTTGTGAGCTTACTGTACACAAGTCAGTTGCCTTTCCTACATTGCAAAAGTGGCTGCACTTCCAAAATATTCACCCGGCTTTAAAGTGAATTGGGATGTACTGAGATCGTGCAAGGCGCTGTAGAAATGCAAGTTTTTATTGATGTGTATATGTTTACAATCGTGCTTTTGCAATAATGCAAACAGCATAATCAAATCAAAATTTAAAATTTAGTTTCATCTCCTTATTCCAGAGAAAAATAAGAGGAATCCTTCCCTGATACTTGGACTGGGAGGTGCTTCAGTTTTGCTGAGTATAACCGTCACTTTTCTTATTTGTGGACTCTGCTGGCAAAACAAAGGTGCGTATCCCCGTCAAACCTACTTTATGTTTTCGCTATAGGGGCAGTTGCTCTACTGCTATGAGATCCAACCTAGTTAATGCTTCCAATGAATGTCACTTTTTCTGGTGTGAGCGGAAACCCGATTAGTATGAGCAATTATTTTAGAACACGCTATTTCCTTCAGAATTACACAACTGTTCCAAGTTAGAAATGCACCATTCGGCTCGTGCGCTGACTTCCTGTAGGAACAACTGACTTACTATCACTTGCTGGCCTTCCCCCCATTTTCAGCAAATCAGTCTTGAAAACCTCGAGAAAATCTCATTCACTCACACTCTCAGGCAGTGTATTCCATATCCTAACTTTATCACTGCCTTTATCGCGAGGGGGATAGAATATAAAAGCAGGGAGGTCTTGCTGCAACTGTGCAAGGCACTGGCGAGGCCGCAACTGGAGTACTGTGTGCAGTTTTGGTCCCCTTATTTGCAAAAGGATATATTGGCCTTGGAGGGAGTACAGAGAAGGCTCACTAAGTTGATACCGGAGATGAGGGGGTTAGCTTACGAGGAGAGATTAAATAGACTGGGCCTGTACTCGTTGGAGTTTAGAAGGCTGAGGGGGGATCTTGTAGAGACTTACAAGATAATGAAGAGGCTAGTTACGGTAGAGGTAGAGAGATTCTTTCCGCTTAGAAAGGAAAACAGGACTAGAGGGCACAGCCTCAAAATAAGGTGGGGGGTGGGGGTGTGCAGTTTAGAACGGAGGAGGAACTTCTTCACTCAAAGGGTGGTGAATCTCTGGAATTCTCTGCCTATTGAAGTGGTGGAGGCTGCCTCGTTGAATATATTTAAGTCACGGGTAGATAGGTTTCTGATAGACAAGGTAATTAAGAGTTATGGGGAGAAAGCGGGAAAGTGGAACTGATACATTGCAGATCAGCCGTGATCTTATTGAATGGCGGGGCAGGCTCGAAGGGCTAGATGACCTACTCCTGCTCCTATTTCTTATGTTCTAACCACTCGGGTGATAAAATATTTTCCTCCTGTCGCCATTGCTTTTTAGCTACATCACTTAGACTTGCCAATTATTTAAATCTGTGCCCTGTTGTTCTCGATCCTTCCACTAAAGGTGCCGTTGTCGCTATCTACTCCTGCTAGGTTTCTCGAGATTTTGGATAAATGAAAAATCTCATTATAGCCTTCTCGTCTCCAAAGACAACCATTCACCTTCCTTACTCACTATGAAATGCCTAGCCCAATACATGAAGAAGGTAATATCATCATAGGAACAGACAAGACGATGGCCTAGTGGTACTGTCCCCAGATTATGAATCCAGAAACTCAGCTAATGTTCTGAGAATCCCGGTTCCAATCCCTTTTGGCAGAGCAGATGTGGAATTCGAATTCAATAAAAGACATCTGGAATTCAGAATCTACTGAAGACCATGAAACAATTGTCATAAAAAAGACGTCAGGTTTAATGATAACCTTTAGGGAAGGAAATCTGCCATCGTTACCTGGCCTGGTCTACACGTGGCTCCAGGTACACAGCAATATGGTTGACTCTCAACTGCCCTCGGGTAACTATGGATGGGCAATAAATGCTGGCCAGCAGTGACACCCGTGATCCACGAATGCAAGAAGTAACAATGAGGAAGGAGGGCATTCGGCCTACCGAGTCCACACTGACTCTCAGACAATGTGCCCTACACTGCAACCTCACATGTTTAAATCGATAATCACCCTAACCCACGTACCCTGGAACCCTAAGGGGAAATTTAACATAGTCAAGCATATCTTTGGATCCTGGAAGGAAATAGGAGCACCCGGCGGGAACCCACACAGACACGGGGAGAATATGCCAACTCCACATGGATAGCTATCCAAGGCTGGAATAGAACATGGGTCCCTGGCGCTGTGAGGCAGCACCATATCCATGCACTCATCATGCTCGTTGTGCATATGTATCACAATCAGTTTCTCTATGTTAGTGTTAAAGATCAATTTTATGATGTTGTAACAAGAAACAGATCCAAACAGTTATATTAACGTCAATGTTATTTTTCTTTCAGTTATCCTGAGACTGAGAAGGTAAAAAAACTAATCTTATCTAATTGTTGATTAGTCAGACCATAATGTGCAGAATTTTAAATTTAAACATCATTTTGCTTCCTGCAGACAGCACGATGAAATCGATGCGATATCTGGTACGTGAATTTTATGTATTCTCCATTAATTACTATTCCTGGCTAATTGAAGACAAATCTAAAATAAAAAGGAATACATTTACAAATAGTTTCATTCAAATTAATTCAATCTCTGTTGATATGTGTGCCTATGTGTGTCTGTGATGTTTTTGGCACTGTATGGTTCTGACTCTCTCTGAATGCTATTCTCACAGCATCAGCCGATCTACAGCCAGCGACAGAGGTAAGAACGATTGGATAACATGTTTGGTATGTGCAATTACATCGTTTTGATAAGCAAATTTTTTCTACTAATTTATTATACTTTATTTCCTGTGATTGACATGCTCTATCCCTTCTCCGCTTGTATATCCTGAATATGCTTGTGAAGTTTTGACTCCACAGATGTGCGGGTTAGGTGGCTTGGCCATGCTAAATTGCCACTTGGTGTCAGTTGGATTAGCTGGGTAAATAAATTAGGTTATGGGGATAGGGCCTGGATAGTCGGTGCGGGCTCGATGGGCCGAATAACATCCTTCTGCAGTGTGTGATTCTATTCTATGACCATGTGCAGCAAAATGGGAGAAATGTTTATACGTTCCCATTGAAGTGGCGATTTCTTTACGATGGTTGCCAAACTTCTTGAAAACTTAAAATCGCTTTTAAAAAAGACTTGCAAAGGCAAGGTCTGTATTCAAAAGACGTAACTAAAATTTATGCAAACCACAAAAATTATATAAGACAAACAAACATTAACCTAAGGCCAGGGGAGGCCTTCGGATGGTCGAAGAGCTCCGGTTCAGTGGTACAAGATCCTCCAAAGATCTGAGGCACTGAGCCAAAATACAGTATGATTACAGCTTCTGAAATCTAAGATATATCTAAGCTAATTAAGCTAATAATTAGCTTAGATTCAATTTAATTCCGTGTTAACATGTCAGTCCAGTACAAGGCAGGTTACCTCAGCCAATTGCAATATGCTTCTTGACATAATATTCTATTTGTCCGTTTCATACCAGACATCTTCCCTTTGGCAAAACCCACTTCCTGGTTGCTGTGTTGTTAAGGACGCTCCTACTGCTATTCCTTTCCCATAAGCGCATGGCCAAGACAATCAGATAAGCATCACTCCGGACCCATAAGAAGTATACTTTTTCATGTCTGGATAATAGATGCATCTACTCGATACATTATATTTCAATAATTGCCCCAGGATTTGAAAATAATAATGTTCATTCTGCTGACTAATGGATTTCTGGCTGTTTAACATTTTAACCTTATCATTATTTCTGCAGCATTTGCATTTTTGATTGAAGTGACCAAATACATTTAATATATTAAATAGAGTCACTTAATATTCCAATATGGACTTTAAGGTCATATTTAATTCCTCTCAATACTGTTATTGCATTCATATATGATCAAACTGTGAACATTGTCTTGTTAGAATCATAGAATCCCTGCAGGACAGAAGGGGACCTTTCGGCCCATTGATCCAGCACCTTGGCTCTATCACCGTAACCCCACATGTTTACCCTGCTAATCCTCCTGACACGAAGGGGCAATTTAGCATGGCCCAATCCACCTGGCCCACACATCTTTCAGTCTGTGGGAAGAAACCGGAGCACTGGGAGGAAACATATCCAGACAATGGGAGAATATGCAAACTCCACACAGACAGTGACCCGAGCCCGGAATTGAACCCAGGTCGCTAGCACTGTGAGGCAGTAGTGCCAACCACTGTGCCACTCTGCTGCCCCTGGGGGAACCATTTCAATCCTTCCCCACTACATTGTCACTATAAACTAAAGATCTGCCTGTGGATCTGCTATCTGACCTAAAAGTCCTTTCATAAAATTAAACCAGATGTAACCACGATCAATAATGATGCTTAGCAGATGTGTCGCTCATTAGCTCCAGCCCATCTAGTGGGCTGAAAGGCTCCTCTCTGTTTTGGTTCTAAGGATTGATACCTTCCCAATGGACATTGACCCAAAAAATTCAAACCGCCCCCAAATTTTATATTAAATTGCTAAGCTCAGTCACAGAGGTCGCAAGGCCTGAAATGAGATAAGTAGACGTATCTAAATAAAGATCTTTCCAGAGTTTTGTGTGTCAGGATGTTGTTCAAGTAGTTCGGACAAAAGCAATGGCCCTCTTTCCATTCTACTTGTGGTAACTGACAGCATTTCTGTGTGGTCCAAAAATGGAAGTTAATGGACAATGATCCTTCAACAATGTGAATTTTTCCCATGCAGGAATTTATGAAATTTCTTTACTCCAAAAATGATTCATAACGCTTTCCTTTCAATCTAGTAAGAGTTACTTTAGTTTTTCTCAAGGTTCAAGAAGCAAAATCAATGGGTCATTCTTCATCTGATGTACATTGCTCCTAAATACTGCTAAACCATAAAGAGATGCATTGCAAACTAATGGTATGGATCGAAGTGCGTGACAGCTTCAGATTTAAACAAATCTCAGTCCACTCAGGATCTGATCCATTGCTAGTCGAAATAATGCAGGAGTTAATCTGATACCAAACGGTGATAAGGGCTGGAAGAAGCCCTTATGTGTCAGAATTGTCAGCATTTCCTGTGGCTTTTTGTTCACATTTATCTGTAAGTAAGCTTGGCTGAGATCAATTTTGCTGAAACATGGATTCTCAGGTTGACCGCAACTACGCTCAGGGGAGTGGGCAGCAAAACATCTAGCTATTTTCATTGCCGACGCAAAACAGGCAAAGTGCTCAGTATAGAAGCTTCATGGCTCTACACTTTCATCAGAATCCCACGGCTCGAAAATCCCTGCTTTTTTCTGCTATTATATGTTTCCCCTATGCGCACTTTGCAATGGTGTTTTAGCAGCTACCTTGATTTCCACATACACAAGCTTCAGCCTCTCATTTATCGCAGATAGCTGTACAATATGTTTTGCGGGCAAATTATCGTTAATCACTTCTACCTAGCCCGTTGGTTCTCTTGGGCACATGTTTCACAGGTGAAAGTTTTCTTTTCTAACTTTTATTTTATCCAGCTGCTCGCAGTAAAATTCTTGTTCCTGAGTGGCTAGCCAGCATATGTTCCTAGTCCTCGTCGCCTGGTTTTATGTTGAATTTTAGAGGTAGGAGTCAAGGGAGAAGGAAAGTGTGAAACGACCGAGGTTTATTTACCATGTCTGATCTCTTACATAGCTGTTCCGCTCTCTGTTTCCCGTTCCAGGATGTATGGCGTCACTTCCAAAGAACATATTCAATCGACAGAGATTCAGTTTAAGTTTAAATTTATTTATTAATGTCACAAGTAGGCTTTCATTAACACTGCAATGGAGTTACTGTGAAAATTCCCTAGGCACCACTCTCCAGCGCCTGTTCGGGTACACTGAGAGAAAATTTAGCACGGCCAATGCACCTAGCAAACACGTCTTTCAGACTGTGGGAGGAAACCAGAGCAATAGGAGGAAACCCACACAGACACGGGAAGAAGGTGCAGACTCCGCACAGACACTGACCGAACCCACAAATCGAACACCGTCTCGGGTTGTGAGGCAGCAGTGCTAACAATTGTGCGACCGTGCTGCTCAGGAACTACATGCAATAAAAATTAACGCAAATACATGACAATATGGGGAAAACATGAGGTGTGCTTAAAATCTGGGAGGCACTGACTGAGAATGGCATGGAGGGAAATTCAGTTGTGTCTTCAAAGATTGGAGATGAGATAGTTCTCAAAAGACGATATATTTGGAGGGTGGCAATAAAAATTGCGGAACTGTTATTGATTAAGTTGTTCTTGTAGATCCGACATGGACACGATAAGACAGATATGTCCTTCTGTGTTGTAGATATAACGCCATCAATCAATTCTCAAAGGGGAGTGTAGCCTACGGTCCCCTGGGACTATGGCGACTTTTATACATTATTTATATGTCTCAACACAATTACCCCAGCCTGGGCCGCTACTGGCGATTTTAAACTCTTTCTCCGTCTGAACTCTACATCTTATTTTTTTTGCTCACACATGATTTAAATTCCTTTGATTTTTTTTCTACCGTAGGGATGCTGCAAACGTGTGAATTGACGTGGCTAAACTTATGTGCACTGGCAATTAAATCTATTTCTTTTTATTTTATTGCGATGATTATTAGGTGCACTCTAATCATGGCAGTGTTTCCTTACATTACAACAAGGTGAACACCAAAGAGAAGAAGGCAAGGAAAATGAACAGTAACACAGATCATATCGAATACGCCACCATCAGCTGAAGCTGTGGGAAGAAACTTGAAATGCTGCAATTTTCAGATCTTCCACAAACCCCGCCTTGCACTGAGCCGTATCTAGCATACTGATTACCTTATTCTCTATTTCACTGTCAATAATTAGACGTGTTCAATGTTGACTGTGAACATGTGTGAATATGCAGCTGTTCCTAAATTCCCAATTGTTTAATATATCAACATTGACATTATTCAACTTGTAGAAAGGCTGTGCCTCTTCAAGAATCCGATCTTCGTTCTCATGATCACATTGTACATTTTACCAGCACTGGGAAACAGAACAAGGAAGGAAAGGAGATCACTACTCGTAGAAAATGTATAAATCAATCAGTGAAAATATCATTACGTGAATATTCCTGCTAATTTCACGAGAAAGATTATTTGCTGTCTCCCTTGGTGTCTGATTCAAGTGATCTTCCCAATGTGATTTCATTATTGACAACAAAGAGCAATCTAAGTATTTTCCCAAAATGTAATTATATGAGTACAGTTAACTGCTTTTAAGTACTTAGTCATCTTAACTCTGTGTTGCAGATCATTAAATTTGTAAGAAATCCTGCAATTCTGTGCTTGATATTTTCTCAGATTCAATGTCTCGAGTCACGCATGTAAGGGGACGTAGGGCTCAGTATGATTTGGAGTAAATAGTTTCCTATACTATATCAAAGGGAAAAAAGGGAAATTAGTCTATATTATAAACCTTCCAGCCTGTCCGATAACGAATACAATCATTTTATATTTTTATATCATTCTGTAAATCTGTAGTTCCATTGCATGCACCTGACTCGGCCCCATATTCGTTAATAGCCACTAGTATTCAAACTATCAGTCCATCTCAAATTGTTTTCAATGAATTATATTTTACGAGAGGCTTTTTGATATACTATAATATCATGAGCTCCATGAATGATAGAGTGGACTAGTTGAGTTGAATAGCCTACTTCTACTCCTACGGTCTTATGGTCTTACTACACCGGTTATTGCATGAAATACTTCACAACCTCTCTTCTGAATTACCTAGATCGGTTTTCAAGTTACCTCCCCTTTTCTTTCATACCCTCAATAGTGTAAACATTTTCTCTCAAGCCAGATGAAGAAATCCTGTTAAAGAAACACATTCAAGTCCATTCATGAATTTCTATTTTCCAAAGAATACAAACTAAATTTATTCGATATCTCCTTGGAACCAACCCTTGGAACTTTCCTAAAATTCAGCTGCTGCTCTGTCCCTCATCCATCTCTCTGGTAACTATAGACTTGACTGTTGAAGATATTACTGGAATGGTGAGTTGGGAAGAATGGTGGCAAATAAGTCAAACAAGACAAAAGGATTGCACAATCAATCGGCAAATATTGAGGAAGTGAGTGACGTTGGAGGAAATGTCTCAGACTCCTGATGGTAGCAGGTCAGAATGATAATGGGGTTATGAAGGCATATGAAAGCCTGACCTTTATTAGCCAAGGTAAGGTATATAAGAGCAGAAAGATTTCTGCTACAACACTATAAGCCATTAGTTTAAACCAATAGTATAAACCAACCTTCTTCCATCGGCAAGAAGATACAGAATTCTGAGGTCCCGTACCAATCAACTCGAGAGCAGTTTCTACCTTGCTCCATCAGACTTTTGAACGGACCTACCTTGTATTATGTTGATCTTTCTCTACATCCTAGCTCTGACTGTAACACTATTTTATGCGCTCTCTCTTTTCCTTCTCTATGAACGGGATGGATTGTTTGTATAGCGCACAAGAAACAATACTTTTCACAGTTTACGAGTACATGTAACAATAATAAATCAAATCACCGCTTGTGTTATTGTATGCAACACTGACGACCTCATTAGGTAAAGAATTCAATTGCACAGAAGAGCTTACAGGAGAGCTTTCCGAGGATGTTGCCAGGGCCGGAAGATTGTAGCTATGAGGAAAGATTGGCTAGACTGGGGTTATTCCCAATGGAATCGAGGAGGGGTGAGGGGAAACTTGATTAGGATTAGAAATTGGTGAGCGGCCTAGGTAGAGTGGAAGCTTACTTTAACAGAGGGTTCAGCAACCATGAGGCATAGAAGTGAGGTTGGAGAGGCAGTGATGGAATAATTATTCACCCAAAGGTCTGCCTGAAAGGGTTGTAGGGGAAAAAATACCCTTCAATAAATTTAAAGAGTGACTGGATATTCGCCTCAAGCGCAATAACCTGCAGAGCTATGGGCCGAATGCTGGAAAGTGGGATCAGGCTGGATGGCCCGTTTTTCTGCTGGCGCTCATAGTGGGCCAGTGTGGCCGTAAATTCTCTATGGTTCTATTCTTGTTTATCCCATATTTCCCTTTTGAGGGAACGTACCTTAATCGTGCTGGAAGAATCTCTTCTATGAAGGTAACTCACTGCCCTTTCATTGTCAACTATTTTTTTCCTACCAACCTTTGGCTTCATTTTATTTGGCCCGGATCCATTCATACCCCATTCAAGTTGCGTTTCACCCCATTAATTATTCTAATTCTGGATCGTTTGTCATTTTCCAAAGTCATTCTAAACCTTATTATGCAATTATAGCTATCCCTAAATGTTCTCCCAGCGATACTTCACCTACATGACTGGAGTAAATGTCTCAGACTCCTGATGGTAGCAGGTCAGAATGATAATGTGGTTATGAAGGCATATGAAAGCCTGACCTTTATTAGCCAAGGTAAGGGATATAAGAACAGAAAGATTTCTGCTACAACACTATAAGCCATTAGTTAAACCAATAGTGTAAACCAACCTTCTTCCATCGGGAAGAAGATACAGAATTCTGAGGTCGCGTACCAATCAACTCGAGAGCAGTTTCTACCTTGCTCCATCAGACTTTTGAACGGACCTACCTTACTCCCGATTATTTGGTCAGCAATGTCTCATTTCTCGTTAGAATAGACGCATACTGCTGTCGGAAAATCTCCTCAACATATCCTACGTTCTCTGACCCCTCTCCACCATTTACACTACCGCTGTGCAAACAGGCAATCAGATAATTAATTATATCTGCTCTATAACTTTTGCACCACATTGTAACTCCCTTGATGATTTAAACATTTCTACATTTCTATATTCTTCACACTTGCTGGTGGTCCATGGAGTGATCAATGCAATGTCACCTTTTTTATGTCCCACCTGTTGCCAAATCAATTTTGTTCTTGGCCCATCTGAGGTATTGGGCGGGATTGACCAGGTGAGACCGCAATTTTCCGCCTGAGGTCAACGTGGATTTTCGCTGCCAGACCCTCGCACGCTTCGATTCCATGGCGGGCGAGATGCTAGAGTTCCGGTCGATGATCGTCTTTCTCCAGGACTGCAATGCCCCATTTAATCAAATCCACCAGGATGACCCTTTTCCTTCCTTTCCTAACTTTCCTGTAATCAGTAATATTAAGTATATTGCCCTGCCTGGAATCTGCAAATTGGCCGTGGTACCTTCAATTCCTGCATCAAAGTGATTAATATAGATTGCATATATTGGGGCCCAAGGAACGAACCCTGTGGCAGTCCATTAGTTGCTCCTTGCCAAACAGAAGAGGAACCATTTATCCTGAGTCTCTGCTTTCTGTTGGTTACGCAACCCTCTATCCAAGCTAATAAATCATCCGTAGACCCACGTGAATTATTCATGTGAATTTAGCTTTTGGGTGGCACCATCTCAAGTGTCAAGTCTCAAGTAACGTTCCGCTCCGCAAGATCACCACTACGCTCCTGCTTGTTTGGGATGTTTTGCCCACGACTATTCACCCCTAGGAAAGCCGGTCACCAAAATCAAACAGAAACAAAGCAGGAAACTTGGGCCTCCTATTTTCGGAATGAGTTGCAGGAGCAACGTTAAGCTCACCAACACAGCGGGAGACCCACAGGATCGCCGGTTTGCACCATACCCCCTCCCCCACCGCACTCTGCGACCAATCACTTCAAAGGAGGGTGAAATTTGGGGAGCTGATGGTTGAGTGGCATTATCGCAAGACGAGTAAGCCAGAAGCTTAGCTAATGTTCCGAGGACCCAGGCTCGAATCCCGCCATGGCAGATGGTGGAATTTGAATTCAACATAAAAAAAATCTGGAATTAAGAATCTACTGATGACCATTGTCGGGGAAAACCGCATCTGGTTCACTAATGTCCTTTAAGGAAGGAAATGGTCTATATTTGACTCCAAAGCCACACCAATGGCTGTCAGATGCCCTCCAAGAGCAACAACGCATCGGTAATAACTGCTGGCCAGCCAGCGACGCCCAAATCCCATGAATGATTTAAAAAAAAGTGACTCCAGGGCCACGGCAATGTGGTTGATCCTCAACTGCCCCCAAGGGATATTTGGGATGGGCCAGCCGGCGACGCGCCATGTCCCACGAATGAATAACAAAGTAGGACATGGACGTGATCGAAAATCAAATCTAGCTAGTTTTATTATAACGAATGTGAGCTTCAAGCTGTCCCAAGTTTCTCTATTAACGCTTATTGTCGTTATTAACTGTTGTCTTCCAGGGTTTATGGTCGCACACTTCTTGGAGGAGGCCCCTGATTTTATATTCCATCCTTTTTTTACTGCATATTCTGTTGCTAAACTTGGTTTACACCAATTATTGGGGGCGTTACACTTCTCAAAGTGTAGCTTGTTTTAGTGCAATTCCACCGAGCAAATGGCCCATATTTCTTCAAAGTCGTGGGGTGCGTGTAGCAAAAGAGGAACATTTAATGGAACGCAATGATTGATAGCCTTTTGCGCCATTGCTCTATTCCAATACCCCCGATATTTTGCCGACAGAGGTGAATAATAACTAAAATTCACGCATAAATTGAACTGGATTGTATTCCCATCTGATTTTGTCATCTTTTCTTTGACGTGATAGATCTGGGATTGAGAGACTTTTGTTAAATATGAAGGTCAAGGCGTGTGCAGCTAAGACGGCGACAATTGTCAGATCAGCCCTGATCTAACTGGACGTTGAGGGCTGAGTGGCCTACTCCTGTTCCCAGTTTCATTTTAATAGCGTTGGCAATTTAACCTCTTGCTCATGTTCAGAATCAGGCATATTCTATGAGGCGCAGGTAACAATTGCTTGCTGCCTGTGCTAACAGGCCCTATCCGCATGCTGGGAATAGCGCCGCCCACTGCATCTGGGTGGCATGTCTTTCTCCAAGCAGATTTGAGATCGGTCCCAAATTGGCGAATGGAGCCAATATATAGGTCAGTTCTACCAAGCTGTCTTTTCTGATGCCTTGAGGCTTGAGAACCCAGCATCCTAAAATTCCTGTAATTGAACATTATCCGGCCGAATTTCACATCGATTGAGGTCAATGGATTCAAAGAATCCCGAGTCATGTAATGTGAAAGCAGCATTACGTTACTACTAATCCGAACGAAGAATTGGGTGGTGGCCCTTTAGATGCATTGAATCATCGCTTAAAGTGGAGGAGACCAATCAGTAATTCTACTCTTGGAGACTGTTTTGCCATTCATTTTGAACATTGCTGGTCATGCAACTTAATAGCCTCATCCTACCTTCGCTCCACATCCTTTGATCCCCTTCGCCCTCTGTTACATCTGACTGCTTCTCGAAAACATGCGAATATTTTGGCCTCTACTTGCTGTGTCCGTGAATTCTACTGGTTGACCACTTTCTGAGTGAAGAAATTTCTTCCCATCTCTGTCGGTTCCAACAACTCAGTATGTTTCCAAGTCAGGATGGAGGAGAACTTGCAGGGGTGGTATTGCAAATAATCAAAAACAGAAAATGCTGGAAAATCTCAGCACGTCTGATAGCACCTGAAGGGAGAGAATAGAGCCAATGTTTCGAGTTTAGAGGCCCTTCGTCAGAGTGTTCCCAAGTGTCTACTGCCTTTATCCTTCAAGACGGAAATGGTCGTGGGTTTGGAAGGTGCTGTCTAAGGATCTTTGGTGAATTTTTGCAGTGCATCTTGTAGAGAGTACACACGGCTGCGATGCTGGAAGGAATGAATGTTTGTGGATGTGGTGCCAATAAAGCGGGGCTGCGCTGTCAGGAATGGTGCAAGCTTCTTGAGTATCAGTCGCCTTTGAACTTGCAGTTCAGATAGCCTTCTGAAAATACTTTGAGCCGAAGCACTTGACCTCAAAATATTTTAAACGAGCCCACCGGGAAATGCTCTGCACATACAAGAAAGCGTATGTGAAACCACGTTCCAACACTCAACAAACCATTGAAATGAAATGCTCCTAGTGAGAAGTGATTTCCATAGTATGGATGTCCTGCAATGCAATAGGGTTGTTTTATATACGCAATCAGCAGTTAACTATTAGTGTTCGACAATAGGCAATGCCTAACATCACAAAATGTCGTAAATGCTATGAATTGCATTTTAGAATATATCTGGTATACCTCCCCTGTGAGGAAGTTAAATATTTTCGATCTTTGCAATTCATTTCCAATTGCAAATTTTTATAGTGCTGGAGTTGCATCATGTGCCGTCATTGAGGCAGCTGCCAGAAGAATCCATTGCACTCGCCAATTAGGTGGCATAGTGGTTAGCACTGCTGCTTCGTAGTGCAAGGGACCTGGGTTCAATTCCCAGCTTGGGTCTGTACGGAGTCTGCGTGGATTTCCTCCGGGTACTCTTGCTTCGTCCCACACTCCAAAGACATGCTGATTAGGTGGATTAGCCATGTTAAATTTTCCTTTAGTATACCCGAACACTAGTGTGGAATGTGGTGACTGGGGGATATTGACAGAAACTTCATTGCAGTGTTAATGTAAACCTACTTGTGACACTAATAAATAAATCTTAAACTAATACATCATATTCAGGCCGTAGAGAAAGCGAGAAGCAAATGGAGTGAAATACCGCGAATTGCCAGAATGTGGCGCTGTTTTCCACACAAAATAAGGGCGTCCTTGCTTCAAAGTTACTGCTGGTGTTGCGTGCCTGCTGAATGATTTCATCACTATTTGAATAACAGAGAAATGTTATGCTAGTTTGTACATACACACGCGCTGGCTGATTCAGCCAGACCTGGATCCGAGATTATGTTGATAAAGAATAACGCCACAATTTTGCTTGTGTAAACAAGCAAGAACTGAACCCAAATTGCGTTTGACATCCTGCTCGTTGCAGTCGCATTGACAGCCTGTGAAGAACTGAGGTGAACAATCGGATAAAAAAAATGATATATTAAAATAATCAGCAATAAAGCATGTCTGTTTCCCGCTTGTAGCACGCACTAATGCTAAAAATGTAAGTGGAAAGGCTTGGCAACATAAGTTGGCCATTCGGCCCATCGAGTCTTTCGTTCCCCTCAGTGGGATCATGATGGATTTGCCTCTTAAATCCTGCCTCTGTTTCATAAGCCTTAATATCTCCGTGAGCTGGTTGAATGATTTAGTTGGTTTGGTGGATAGCATATGGATACTAAATCATATTGCCTACCTTTCCGGTGGGCATTATCCAATAAACTTTAACACAAATCAGTCAATAGACACCCTATCGTTAGCTCCAGCCAATAACGGTATGCATCTAGACCTTATGGGATCTCACTTGTCATTAATTACGGACGCCCCTCCCTACTGTTGCCCCGCGCCACAGACTCGGGACAGTGAGATATGAGAATGATTCCCACCGAATTGAATCCACTGACACTCGTCGGACCCAGAGAAATCCCTTATGCCTGCCTAACACTTGTTTTGTCAGCTCTGAGCTGTATTCACCAAATTGGTCATCGTAGCCATCTTGTTCCCGTCAACGGCTGACAATGCAGCCTGCTTTCAATAGCACTATTGTCTTCTGGAATGCAGTTCCTATCTTCTGCCTCATCTATCAATAAGAACATAAGAACATAAGAAATAGGAGCAGGAGTAGGCCATCTAGCCCTTCGAGCCTGCCCCGCCATTTAATAAGATCATGGCTGATCTGAAGTGGATCAGTTCCACTTTTCCGCCTTCTCCCCATAACCCTAATTCCCTTATCTATCAGAAATCAAGCCCTGCAGTGTTTTGCCGTTGGCTGAAGTTTTCACAAAATGTCACTAAAAGCAAACCACATCCATTTGATAAATTCAAAGTGCATGTTTTAAATGAGAAATACTCGTTATTCACATCCAGCTCTCTTCTAATAACAACAGTACTTGTCAGCGCTCTCCCTAGCGCAGGATCATTCCCTGTTAAATCAGCATTGTGTTCGTGTTCTTGAACCAATGGTTATGCGTTTTGATTAGCCTAATTAGCCCTCCTACATCACACCTCCAACGTCAGTGGTTTACGGTCTAGTTGCTAGCAACAGGCATATGTATCTAAGAATGAAATAGTGAGTTGTTTTAGTAAATTATAGAAAGGGCCTGTATGTTATGTTGTGGTCTGTCTCCACAGATGCTGTCAAAACTGCTTAGATTTTCCAACATTTTCTGTTTTTGTTTCAAATTCTAGAATCAGAAATATTTTACTTTTGTCACAGGAAATAGGTCTGTGCTAATTGTGCAGTAGGTATGCTCAGATTACAACGCATTGTGGAAAACACTTGTATGAACTTGTCGCCATGCGGAGTGCATCCTTCAGCAGCAGTGGCGTTGCAGTCACCTTTGCTCCTCAGCCTGAAGGAACGTGTTTGTTCTCTACAATTCACCTCTGCTTTTTGACACTAGTATATATGCCTCAGTTACTTTAATCATCAGGAAGAAACGAGAAAAAAATTCAGATCAATGTCCTTCTAGGATGCACAGCAGAGATTTAGGCCTCTGATTAATGTAAGTTACATATTGAAATCCCAGTCAAGTATAAGAATATAAGAACATAAGAACTAGGAGCAGGAGTAGGCCGTCTGGCCCCTCGAGCCTGCTCCACCATTCAATAAGATCATGGCTGATCTTTTTGTGGACTCAGCTACACTTACTGACCAGTTCACCATACCCTTAATTCCTTTACTGTTCAAAAATTTATCTATCCTTGCTTTAAAAACATTCAATGAGGTAACCTCAACTGCTTCACTGGGCAGGGAATTCCACAGATTCACAACCCTTCGTGAATCTCCTCAACTCAGTCCTAAATCTGCTTCCCCTTATTTTGAGGCTATGCCCCCAAGTTCGAATTTCACCTGCCAGTGGAAACAACTTCCCTGCTTCTATCTTATCTATTCCCTTCATAATCTTATATGTTTCTACAAGATCTCCCCTCTGAGTTCCAATGAGTATAGCCCCAGTCTACTCAGTCTGTCCTCATAAGCCAACCCTACCAAGTCCGGAATCAACCTAGTGAATCTCCTCTGCACCCCATCCAGTGCCAATATATATTTTCTCAAGTAAGGAGACCAAAACTGTACACAGTACTCTAGGTGTGGCCTCACCAGCACCCTATACTACTGCAACATAATCTCGCTGTTATTAAACTCCATCCCTCAAGCAATGAAGGACAAAATTCAACATGCCTCCTTAATTATCTGCTGCACCTGCAAACCAACTCCCTGAGATTCCTGCACAAGGATACCCAGGTCCCTCTGCATAGCAGCATGTTGCAATTTTTTTATCATTTAAATAATAGCCCATTTTGCTGTTATTCCTACCAAGACGGATGACCTCACACTTACCAACATTGTACTCAAGTTGCCAGACCCTCGCCCACTCACTTAGATTATCTATATTCCTTTGCAGACTTTCAGTGTCCTTTGCACACTTTGCTCTTCAACCATTTTAGTGCCATTTGCGAATTTTGACACACCACACTTGGTCCCCAACTCTAAATCATCTATGTAAATCGTAAACAAGTATAGTAGATGAAACAGCAGAAGACAAAAAACAAAACAGCCAGATGCTACAGGTAGGACATTTGACCAGGTCCATAGTGACAGACTGGTTAGCACTGCTGCCTCAATGCGCCAGGGACCCGGGTTCAATTCCCGGTTTGGGTCACTGTCTGAGTGGAGTTTGCAAGTTCTTCCCGTGTCTCAGTAGGTTTAGACTGAGTGCACCAATTTCGTCCCACTGTCCAAAAGCCGTGCTGGTTAGGTGGATTGGCCATACTCAGCGTACCCTAATAGTCACCGGAGTGTGGCAACTAGGGAATTTTCACAGTAAGTTCATTGCAGTGTTAATGTAAGCCCACTTGTGACACTAATAAATGAGCAAAAAAAACCCGTCATGCTCTTACCAGTCTTTCACGTTTGTTAATTTGCCACAATCCCTAATATCTGCCTTTCCCCCATTTCTACCTTAGAAATGCGAGACTGAATCACGAATTATTTACTCATCAGTTTGATGAGACAAAAATTTGCACCACGTGCTTCATGTTGCAAAAGTCATTCATAAAGACATTTACGATTTTCTAATTGGAACAAATATTCCTTTAAGTTGCATTTCTTGTCGGACTGAAAGTTACAATGTGCTGCTTTAAATGCTTTATTTAAGACACGCTGCCTATGAATTTCAACATTCATCATCTATGTACAATCAGAAAAGGCAATTGCGCAGCGATTAGCATTGCTGCCTCACAGCGCCAGAGAGCCGGATTCGATCCCCAGTTGAGTCGCTGTCTGTGTGGAGTTTGCGCATTCTCCCTAACTCTGCGTGGGTTTTCTCCGGGTGCTCCGGTTTCCTCCCACACTCCAAAGATGTGCAAATTAAGTGCACTGGCCGTGCTAAATTCTCCCACACTGTAACCGAACAGGTGCCAGAATGTGGCGACTTGGGGATTTTCGCAGTCACTTCATTACACTATTAATGTAAGCGTACTTGTGATTAATAAATAAACTTTAACTTTAAAAGGAAA
Source organism: Carcharhinus amblyrhynchos (assembly GCF_965287045.1). Taxonomy (NCBI): domain Eukaryota; kingdom Metazoa; phylum Chordata; class Chondrichthyes; order Carcharhiniformes; family Carcharhinidae; genus Carcharhinus; species Carcharhinus amblyrhynchos. The sequence continues at coordinate 110,659,205 of NC_137332.1, read as the reverse complement.
TAATTTGACCCCATAACAACATGAGGCTATGCTGGTCAGGTCAAAACACCAAACAGGGCCGTTCCACCGTGCACACTAAATATCCCATCAGATTTCTATCATAGAATCTCCATATTGCAGAAGGAGGCCATTCGGCCCATCCAGCTTGCACGAACAAAATGCCACCCAGACCCTATTCCCTGCTAGCCCTCCTGGCACTACGGAACAATTTAACATGGGCCATCCAACCTAATCTTCACATGCTTGGAGAATGGCAGGAAACCGCAGCACCTGGAGGACCGTTAAACCGTCCACACCTAATAATGCATCACTGTGCAAATATAAACATTTGTTAATATATTATAATGTAATCAACAGATCGCACTGGGTATCTACCATAGAATAGAATCATAGAATCCCTACAGTGCAGAAGTAGGCCATTCGGCCCCTCGAGTTTGCACCAACACCCAGCCCCTATCCCGTAGCTCCTGCTAGTCTCCATGGTACTACGGGACAATTTAGCATGACCAACCCAGCCTAACCCGCACACTTTTGGAATGTGGGAGGAAACTGGCGCACCCGGAGGAAACCCGCACATCTCAGGATCACGCCTGAAACATTGACTTGTCTTCATTCTTCATCGATGATGGTGTCCCTGCACAAATACAAATTGTGTATATTCATCGCACTCTCGACGTGACTATCAAATGTGCTCGGTGTGGGGATGCCGAGTTAATATCAATTTCACAGAGGTTTGGTATTTAACCTAGATTCACAGGCGCCAGAAAAAAAAGAACAGGCAATGTTGTAGTCGAACAGAATGAGATTGGGTAAAGACCATGAGGGTTTTCCTTAAAACAAAAGTCGAATGTGCTGCCCCCTGTCACTTAAGCAAACCGTCAGCATTGGGGGATGCAGCTGTAGAGAACACAGTCACGGCGATGCAATACATCTGGCACACCCCGGGTGTTTCAAATGTTGCAACAGCCCTGTTTAAGGATGGGGCAGCAGCAATGCGTCCACACTGACAGCTTACATATATTTCAGCGGTCAAAGCTTTCTCCAATTACGGTGCCACCTCGGTGTGAACTGACTTCCGAATCGACAACTCCTAAGGAAATATCCCGTCAACATCCAGGTTAAAATCCATTCTATTAGCCACGGCTCGGCGGTGGGGCGGGGAGAGGTGGCGGGGCGGGGAAGGGGGGAGGTGGGGAGTGGGGGGACGGGGGGAGGGATTTCGCTGAAAGGACAACCTTTGTTCGGAATTTAGACGGGGCAACGAATCAGCATTAATCAGTGATGTTTTATATTATTTATTTGGATTATTTTGGAAGCATTTGGGTCCACAACAGGATGATCTGAAGAGGCCCAGAAACGAGTTTGAAAGAGTTTTCATGTGCATCTTGCATCTGTCATTTTCACGCAGAAGGTAGTTCTTTTTTAAAGTACCTTCTCGTTTCGGGACTGGTAGGTGTTTTAATCTGTCTCATGATGCATTCTAAATATGGTAGGCATATTTCACACGCGAGTACCGTTTCTAGCGACATTTAAGAGTCACATTATATCAAACAAAATGCCAAGAATAATTCTATCTTTCTGTCCGCCCTGTGACGCACATAGAGGCCAGCGGCAATTTCTCCCCTTGCGGTAGAAATGGGCAGAAATCAATCTTATCCAGCGCTTGCAATTTGGAATTACAAAACGCTTCTTATTTTGGAACCAGCTCACCTATTTAGTTTTATTGCAAATGCATCTCCTCTTCGGCTAAAATATGGACATGGGCAATTTGATTTGAGTGCGTGAGGCGTTATAGACACATAGGGTAATAGAGGCCTTGGGCCCATCGCGTCTGTGCCTGTTCTTGTCACGTTTCAGAAGACGTTAATTGCTTCCTGTTATAGCTTAAGTTTGACAGATGCGAATTTAATATTTCAGATAAAAAGAGGAGGCGTGGTCAATTCCGTGCAAACGATACCTAAACTCATTGCTAGATTGTAAGTCAACTTTCCATCCTCTCAATACTGCTACCATCCATTTTGTATAGGTTTTCGTATTCTTTATCGTATTCTTTATCGGTGAAATTCAGCAAATATCTTACATTTAAAGAAATATGATAAAGGATAATATGAAGAAATAGGCTGGCTGATTTTGGAAAATTTCCAAAGTTTTTAGCCAAATTCAATTAAGTTAAGTTTCTTGATTGCTGGGGAGACAACCTCTTTACAAAAATAAAGTTCTATGTTGTCGCAAACCATTAGAAACTAATGAAGGTTCAACAAAAGCATTGATAAAAAGAATCTTTGTTAGCTGAGTGGTTAAGTCCAATAGATATACAGATAGGCAAGCAGAGAGACAAACAGAGAGATAGATATAATATATACATAATATGTGTGTGTGTGTACACACAAACACATACACACAGATAGATAGATAGACAGGCGGGCAGGCAGACAGACTCATAGATAGATCCAGAGAGAGATACATTGATACATAAAAGAAGCGAGTGACGGACGCCCGGTTAAGTGCATAACAACATCAAAATAGGAGTAGGGGTAGTCTATAGGGATCGTTGAGCCCGATCTGCCATTCATATAATTATGGCTGAATTTGTGTTTAAATCCATTCTCTCACCTCCCCCTCCCCCGCTTTATTCTTCAATTTCCTAAAAGAATCTCAGCCTTAAATGTATTCAGCGATTCACAATCCGTTGAATGAAGAAAGTCTCCTTTCTCAGTGTGAAATAATAGGTCCCTTCTGATTAAATTCCACCCGCTTTTTGAAGATTCACCAGCCATTGGGAACAAGCCACCGGAATGTCAAGCCAGTTTAACTTGACAAAGGGTAATGTATTAATCGCAAGGATCAACCCAGCGAACTTTCGTTGTACTGCTTTCAATGAAACTTTATCTTACCCGAAACATAGACCATCCAGCCGACAGATAGATCGACCGAGACATTATGGATATATGGAGAGATAAATCATAGAATCACTACAATGCAGAAGGAGGCCATTGGGCCCATCGAGTCTGCACAGACAACAATACTACCCAGGCCCTATTCCCATAACCCCGCATATTTACTTGCTAATCCCTCTGAGGCTAGGGAAAATTTAGCATGGCCAATCAATCTAACCCACACACCTTTAGACTGTTGGAGGGAAACGGAGCCCCTGGAGGAAACCCACACAGACACGGGGAAAATGTGCAGACTCCACTCCAGAGAGTGACCCAAGTTGAGAATCGAACGCGGCTCTCTGGCGCTGTGAGGCAACAGTGCTAACCGCTGTGCCACCATGCCGCGCAGTTTAAAGTTTATTTATTCGTGTCGCAAGCTAACATTAACACTGCAGTGAAGTTACTCTGAAAGTCCCCTAGACGCCATACTCCGGCTCCTGTTTGTGTACACCGAGGGAGAATTTAGCATGGCGAATGCTCCTAACCAGCACATTTTTCGGACAGCGAGAGGAAACCGGGGCACCCGGAGGAAACCCATGCAGAAACGGAGAGAATGTGCAGATTCCACATAGACAGTGATTCAAGCTGGGAAATGAACCCGGGTTTCTGGAGATGTACAGCAGCAGTGCTAACCATTATTCCACAGTGCAAATACCAACTATCTGACAACATTATTGTTAGCTATCATTTTCCATATAATTACGAATTATAATGCACATAAATGGTTTTTCAAAATACATTTTTGGTGCTAACTAGATTATAGTAAAATGCCACGCCCATTGTACTAGGTAACCTCTCTAGTGATGGATAGTTGACGGACAAGGTGTCCAGTGTCAAACTAGACTAAGTGATGTTCAGAACTTATCCAAAAGGCTTTGCCTTTATAGGTGCTTTGCCTATGCTTAATGTTTCACTATCTACTTCGGTAACTACAGGATGTTACAGTGTATGCTTCCTCGGTCTTTTTGTGATATTTTGCAAGAGCGAAAGAACTGCGCCTTTGCTACTGTGTCTCCCATACCCTGTAGATAAATTACCTCAAATACTTAACCAAGTTTCTTTGGAAGGCCTTTTCTTCAGCTGCCGCCGCGCCAAAGTTTACTAAATTATATTAGCACTAATGCCTCACAGCTTCAGGGACCCGGATTCAATTCTCGCCTCCGCTCACTGTCTGTGCAAAGTCTGCATTTTCTCCCCGTGTCTGTTGCGTTTCCTCTGGGTGCTCCTATTTCCTCCCACTGCCCAAAGATATGCGGGTTAGGCTGATTAGGACTTTTTTTCTATGAACCGAAGTATTTACACTCCCTCGAACTTTTCTATCAGGTGGAAGGAATTTGACCTGCTCAGATCTCTCTGTATGCGTGTAGTATACCCTTTGTAGCATCATTCTGACAAACCTAAGAACTGGTTTCTTGGATTTCTACTCTCTAATTGGATACCATATATGTGGTTTGGTCAATGTTTTGAAGAATTTCCGTAAACGTTTACCCTCGCACATAAATGGTTCCTTACAGAATTTAAACTTGTGTTGTTTTCTCTCTCTCTGACTTTATCTTTCAGAAACAGCGCGTTGAATGCATCATATATTTTACTCTCAAGGCCTCAACATCCTGGGGACTTTCCCATTGATTTTATGCTGCCAATGCTGTTTTCCACCTTAGAAATGTCACCCCTTCTCCGCAAAACACACACATACACACACACACACACACACACGTATATACATCCTTAACCTTACAGAGACTAAGCCCTCTAAATTGTTTGGTACTGTTAAGATACTCTCTTGCAAATTTTGAGATTTTAGTAACATGCACATTTACGAATGATTATTTGTTTTCTGTTAGCCTCATGGAACATTTTTTGCAACGAGGAATGCTGGGTTACCAAGCCTCCTTACTTGATATGGGGAATTAAAATGTTAAGTTATTCAATCCCTAGTTTAATAGCACAATTTAGATATTCAAGATGTAGTTGAAAATTTGGCTAGATGTTCTCCTACCTCCTTCATTCCTGATCCCCACATCCCAGCGACCCAATTGCATTGACCTGATGGGAGCATCCCCTCTGCCCACCACACCAGTAGGAACAGTAGAAAACCGCATCCGCTGCCAAACCAATTCACTTTCTACATTGGTTCTGGAAATTGCTCCACATTGTTCTCCAGCATTTTTAGATCCTTCTTTGTCTTTTCAGAGAAGAGAATCTGGCACGTCACCCAGACGAGTCTACTTGTGACTGTAATCCCCAAAAGTGGTTGAATCTTAGGGTACTCTGCTATGCATCTGTATGTCACAGTGTTGCAAAACAACTGGGGCAAAACAGAACAATTGAGTCAAATAACGGGTAACCTATCTGAAAAACACAAGCCGTTGTTTCAGAACAACACTCAGCTGTTCAAGTCCATGTAATCTTACAAAACATTTCTTTAAAGTTTAAAAGTCAGTTTATTAGTGTCACAAGTCGGCTTACATTAACACAGTAATGAAGTTGTTCCGAAAATCCCCTAGTCATCGCACTCCGGCGCCTGCTCGGGTGCACTGAGGGAGAACTTTAGCTCAGCCAATCCATCTAACCAACACGTCTTTTGGACTGTTGGAGGAAATCAGAGCACCCAGAGGAAATCCACGCAGACATGGAGACAACGTGCAGACTCCGCACACATAGTGACTAAAGTCAGGAATCGAACTCGGGCCTCTGACTCTGTGAGGCAGCACAGACTCATAGAGTCACAAAGGTTTACAGCATGAAAACAGGCCCTTCGGCCCAACTTCTCCATGCCGCCGTTTTTTTAAAACCCCAAAGCTAATCCCAATTGCCCTCATTTGGCCCATATTTCTCTATACCTACCTTACCCATGCAACTATCGAAACGCTTTTTAAAAGACAAAATTGTACCCGTCTCTGTTATTATCTCTGGCAACTTGTCCCAGACACTCACCACTCTCTGTGTGAAGAAATTGCCCCTCTGGACATTTTTGTATCTCTCCCCTCTCACCTTAAACCTATGCCCTCTACTTTTAGACTCCCCTACATTTGGGAAAAGATATTGACTATCTAGCTGATCTGTGCCCCTCATTATTTTATAGACCTCTATAAGATCACCCTCAGCCTCCTACGCCCCAAAGAAAAATGTCCCAGCCTATCCAGCCTCTTATAACTCAAACCGTCAAGTCCCAGTAGCATCCTAGTAAATCTTTCCTGCACTCTTTCTAGTTTAATAATATCCTTTCTATAATAAGGCGACTAGAATTTCACACAGTATTCCAAGTGTGGCCTTACCAATGTCTTGTACAATTTCAACAAGACATTCCAACTCCTGTATTCAATGTTCTGAACAATGAAACCAAGCATGCTGAATGCCTTCTTCACCACTCTGTCCACCTGTGACTCCACTTTCAAGGGTCTCTGAACATGTGCCCTTAGATCTCTTGTTCTGTAACTCTCCCCAACGCCCTACCATTAACGGAGTAAGTCCTGCCTTGGTCCAATCTACCAAAATGCATCACCTTGCATTTGTCCAAATTTAAACTCTATCTGCCATTTGTCAGCCCACTGGCCCAACTGATCAAGATCCCGTTGCAATTGGAGATAACTTCCTTCACTGTCCACTATGCCACCAATCTTAGTGTCATCTGCAAATATACTAACTGTGCCTCTTATATTCGCATCCAAATCATTAATATAAATTACAAATAACAGTGAACCCAGCACTGATCTTGAGGCACACCGCTGGTCACAGGCCTCCAGTTTTAAAAAGAACTCTCTCAACCACTTTCTGGCTTCTTTCGAGAAGTCAATTTTGTATCCGTTTAGATACCTCACCCTGGATCCCATGAGATTTAATCTTATGCAACAACCTACCATGTGGTACTTTGTCGAATGTCTTGCTAAACTCCATGTAGACAACATTAACTGCACTGCCCTCATCTACCTTCTTGGTTACCTCTTCAAAAGCTCAATCAAATTGGTGAGACATGATTTTTTTTTACTCACAAAGCCATGCTAACTGTTCCTAATTAGTCCTTGCGTCTCTAAGTTATAGTTTGAGTTATAAGGAGAGGCGGGATAGACTGGGGCTTTTTTTTCACTGGAGCGTAGCAGTGCTAAACGCTGTGCCACCATGTCACCCCAACCTTGATATGAACAAGTTGATGCTAAAGAAAAATAACTGCATCACAGATTGACATTGGATATGAACAAACGAACTGGATCAGGAGTAGTGCATTAGGACCCTCCAGTCTGCTGTGTTATTCAATAAGATCATGGCTAATCTGATTGTACCTTCACCTCCGTCTACTTCTCCATCCACATGCTCTTTGACATCCTTGTCAGTCAAGACTCTATCTAACTCTGCCATTGACAAAGTACCACTTGGTGGGTTGTTGCATAAGATGAAATCTCAAGCCAATTGGATACAAAATTGGCTTGACGACAGAAGGCAGAGGGTGGTTGTGAAGGGCTGCTTTTTTCAAACTGGAGGCCTGTGACCAGTGGTTTGCTTCAGGGATCGGTGCGGGATCCACTATAATTTACTTATATTAGTGATTCGGACGAGAATTTAGGTGCATGGTTAGTAAGTTTGCAGATGACACCAAGTCTGTTGGCATAGTGACCAACGAAGAAAGTTATCTAGGATATTGATCACTTGGAACCGTGGGTCGATGAATGGCTGATGGAATATAAGTGAGATAAATGTGAGTTGATTTTGATCGATGGAATCCGGCTGGACCTATTCAATTAATTGTAGGGCGGTGGGGAGGGTTATAGAACAATGAGATCCAGGGGTACATGTTCATAGCACCTTGAAAGTGGAGTCACATGTGGATAGATGGAGAAGAAAATATTCAGCATGCTTGGTGTTATTGATCAGAACACTGAATGCAGGAGTTGAGACATCTTGTTGAAGTTGTATAAGACATTAGTAAGACCACGCTTGGAATACTGTGTACAGTTCTGGTCGCACTATTATAAAAAGGATACTACTGAGCTAGAAAGAGTGCAGCAAAGATTTGCTAGGGTGCTACCAGGAGCTGATGGTTTGATTATAAAGAGAGGCCGGATAGTCTGAGACTTTTTTCACTGGAGCGTAGGAGGCATAGGGGTAACTTATTGGTGTCTATAAAATAATGTGGGGCATAGATGAGGTAGATAGTCAACATCTTTTTCCAAAAGTAGGGGATTCTAAAACTAGAGCGCATAATTTTCGGGCGAGAAAGGAAACAATCAAAAAGGGCCCAGAGACACACTTCTTTCACTCAGGGCATGGTGAGTGTCTGGAACGAGCTGCCATAGGCAGTAGTAGAGGGGGTTACAATTTTGTTTTTTTAACAAGTATTTAGACAGCTACTGGGTAAGATGCGTATAGAGGAATATGGGCCAAATGCGCGCAATTGAGATTAGCTTAGTGGTTAAAAAGGACAGATGGGCAAGTTGGGTCATAGGGCCTGTTGCCATGCTATAAAACTCTGTGACCTATAAACATCCAAGCCTCTACCGCTCTCTGGTGAAGGAAGTTCCACAGACTCAGGACCCTCTGAGATAAAAAGAAATCTCTTACTTCCAAAACCCCCCTCCCATTTTAAACCTGTTTCCCCCCTAGCTCTAGTCTCCCCCACAAGATGAAACAGCCTCTCAGCATCCGCCCTGTCAAGTCCTCTCAGGATCTCTTTTGTTTCCAAAAGATCTGCTCTCATTTTTCTAAACTCCAATAGATACAGGCCCAACCTGTGCAACTTTCCCTCATTGACAAGTTCTTCATCCCTGGAATCAGTTGACATTGACCTACTTTTGGAAGCTGATCTTTCAGCCAGTATCCCTGTCTATATTCTATTTAATAGCGCTAACATCAGAACAGTATGCATTTGTCTGACTGTGGCCAGGGGTATATCAGCATTCAGTCTATTCCACTAAAGGCTTCACTGCATCTGTTAAAGTAAGGGAGTTTGTGTTTTCTACAAAGAGACCCTTAAATTAAGCACATGTTCGTGTTGAATACACCTTTTAAGAACCCCGAGGGAAACAACACTGCATAATGCACTCTGTAGTGGGGCTGTAGTGTCCACAAGCCAGAGTGGTTGGTTGGTCATGAGAGTAACTCAGCTAAATGAGCTTTGAAGGACATAGCTACCAGACTGGGCATTCTCCAACTTGTATTTTCCCTCTCAATTCAATTAACAAATATGGGGACATCAATAACGATATATTTTGGGGACAGATAAACGCCTATCGAAGGGGCTGGTGTGAGGAATCCAAAGATTACTACTGTCTGATGGCTATAGAAATATGAAAATTAAATAGAATAATTAATTTATTTGACGTTAGGTTTCTATTACACTAGATAATCGAACAGCATACACAAGATGCAAAGCAGAAATTAATAAAAGGCAATATGACAAAGAGTGTTCATGAAGGTAAGTGGCGAAGCAAAATAAGAAGGTCCACCCTATCTTTCAGAAAGGCGCAGAAAGACAAGTTGTCTTGAAAGGAAAGATTGTCCCAACTGGGGAATAATAAGAAGATCTGCCTGTGCGGCCTAAAGACTTGGTTAAATGTATATGTCTTCACAAAACAGCCCATGCCATAGAATGATAGAATTGAGGCTGGGTCCCTGACGTTGTTAGACAGCAGTGCGACCAAATGTGCCGCAGTAAAAACAAAGCGAGGGCCGCTCTGCACAGAGTCGAATGACCTATCTATCACTACTGGGATACTATATCAGGGCGGAGGGCGGCGGGGAGAAGGGTGGAAGAGGGGAGGAGAGGGTTGTGGTGGGAGAGGGGGAAGTGCACAGAAATAACTCAGAATGAAACAAATAATGAGGGTGCATTTTAAAGGTTAGCAGCGTTAATAGTAGAAAAGTCACATTAAATGTCATTCATTCGTGGCGGCTGAGGGAAGTAAGGCTGGAAACAGGATATGTGGTCCTTGGAATTATCACTATCGTACAAGTCTAAAAAATATGCGAAAATATTTGTAAATAAGGGAGTAGGCGCCCATGGGAGTTTTCCATCACATTCTCAAGTCGACAGTTCAGGAAAGATGCCCATATCTTGGAGAGGATGCAGAGGAATTTTCCTTGAATCATATCAATGGATCTGTTATTATCAGGGACTTTAGTCATGTGGGAGGCTGGGCCTGACCTCATGAGAGTAAAGATAAGAAATACAATAACGGTATTGGAAATTCTAATTGACTTTGATAGAATTAATATCGAGAAACTGGCAGGAGGCTTGTAATCAGATAGCACAGATAGGTGATTGGCGCAACAAAACGGAAAATCAAGAAAATGACCGGCTGCCAATTGTTCCGATCTGGAATGTGTTGCCTGTTAGGGTGGTGGATACCGATTTAAATAGTAGATTTATTGCACCTCGAAGTTGCAGAAGGACGTCATTCGGCCCATCGAAAATGCACTGACTCTACACTAGAGATTCTTACCCAGGCTCACTTCCTCCGCCCTATTCCCGTAAAGCCACATACTTACCATGGTTAATCCGTCTAATTTACCTATCTTGGGGCACTAAGTGCCAGTTTAGCATGGCCTAACGTGCACATCTTCGGACTACGGGAGGCAACCGGAGCATCTGCAGATACAGCTGGAACGTGCAAATTCCACACATACAGTCACCCAAAGCTGGGATTGACCCCAGGCCCCTGGCGCTGTGAGACAGCAGTGCTAACCACTTGGCCACAGTGAACTAAATGCAGCATTGCAAGAGAAGACAAATACGGTCCAAAAATGTGCAAGTTAGGTGGATTGGCCACGTTAAATTGTCCCTTAGTGCCCAAAGATGCGTCGGATTTTTGGATTAGCAATGATAAATGCTAAGGGTGAGGTTAAAGGTGGTGGTGGGGGGATGGGTGATGCGTGTTGAGTAAGATACTCTTTCAGAGTCCGTGTAAACTCTATAGGCTGAATAGCCTCCACCTGCACAGTAGGGAATCGATGATCCTATGGTTCCATGGCTATGGGGACATGGCGACTGGCGGCGATGGTGGTGAGGGTGGGAGTGTGGGGTGGGGGGTGAGAGGGGAACTGGTTGCTGTGGAGAAACTGAGCACACAAGTCGTTTCAAGAAGATGCTTAGGCACGATTTGTAGATTGAATGAGGGTGACATGATGCTTTAGCTTGTTGCTTTGTGCCATCAACTGCTTGAATGTAATTCTGCTGTCTTTTGGTCAATAGCTGATGTTTGAGTTGCAACCTACGTGACTCAGCTGTCATTATCAGTTAAAGCCGAGCAGAACTGTTGAGTTCAGTGTTTCCTTTCTAGAATAGGGTCACAGAGTGCTTCCATTAGCCATCAGGCCTGTGCGTACGTTTATCTAGGTCAGGTTCTGACAGCATGAAGGACAAAACGTATAGAACGCCTGAAGAAGAGTTTTTTGATCTGCAATGTCGTAGCAGAAATTCACGCAACCCTGTTTACCACTGTGGTAATATGATAGGAAGAACAAGCCAATGAATAATTTATTTTGCAATCGGTCACTGATGTCATAATCGACCAGTCACTAGCTAAACATTTGCAAACACAATCTATTGACCACAGCCTGATCATAGTACGCAAAAAACAAAGAACAAAGAAAATTATAGCACCGGAACAGGCCCCTCGGCCCTTCAAGTCTGCACCGACCTTGCTACCCGACTGAAGTAAAACCTCCTACCCTTTCGGAGACCTATCCCTCTATTCCCATTCGAATCATGTATTTGTCAAGGTTCGCCTTAAAAAGTCACTATTGTATCTGCTTCCATTACTTCCCCCGGCAGCAAGTTCCAGTCGCCCACCACCCTCTTTGTAAAAAACCTACCCCATACATCTCTTTTAAACCTTGCCCCTCTCACCTTAAACCTATGCTGTGTAGTAATTGACTCTTCCATCCTGGGGAAAAGCTTCTGGCTATCCACTCTGTCCATGCCCCTCACAATCTTGTGGATTTCTATCAGCTCACTCCTCAACCTCTGTAGTTCCAGAGAAAACAATCCAAGTTTCTCCAACCTGTCTTCATAGCTGATGCTCGCCATACCAGGCAACATCCTGGTAAATCTTTTCTGTACCCTTTCCAAAGCGACCATATCCTTCTGGTAGTGCGGCAACCAGAATTGAACACTGTACTCCAAGCGCGGCCTAACTAAGGTTCTATAAAGCTGCAACATGGCTTGCCAATTTTTAAACTCAATACCCCGGCTGATGAAAGCAGGCATGCTATATGCCTTCTTGGCTACCTTCACCACCTGCGTTGCCACTTTCAGTGAGTGACCTGTGTGCCTGTACACACAGACTCCTCCGGATATCAATACTCTTAAGAGTTCTGCCATTTGCTGTATATTTTCTATCTGTATTAGACCTTCCAAAGTGCATTACCTCACATTTGTCCGGATGAAACTCCATCTGCCATCTCTCTGGCCATGTCTCCAACCGATCTATATATCCTGCTGTAACCTCTGATGGTCCTCCTCGATATCCACAAGTCCACCAACCTTGGTGTCATCCGCAAAGTTACTAATCAAACCAGTTATATTTTCCTCAAAATCATTTATAAATATTACAAACAACAAAGGTCCCAGCATTGATTCCTGAGGTACGCCACTTGTCACAGCCCTCCATTCAGAACTGCACCCTTTCACTGCTACCCTCTGTCTTCTATGACTGAACCAGTTCTGTATCCATCTTGCCAGCTCACCTTTGATCATGTGACTTCACCTTTTGCACCAGTCTGCCATGAAGGACCTTGTCAAAGGCCTTACTGAAATCCAGGTAGAAAACATCGATTGGCCTACCCTCATCAATTATCTTTGTCACCTCCTCGACAAACTTGAGCAAATTAGTGAGACACGACCTTGTCTTCACAAAACCTTGTTATCTCCTGCTAATTAGCGAAACCAGTTATTTCCAAGTGGGAGTAAATCCTGTCTCGAAGAATCCTCTCCAATAATTTTCCTCGCACTGACATCAGGCTTAACGGCCTGTAATTACCTGGATTATTCTTGCTACCCTTCTTAAATAAAGGAACAACACTGGTTATTTCCAATCCTCTGGGCCTCCCCTGTAGCCATCCAGGATGCAAAGATTTTTCTCACGGCCCCAGCAATTTCCTTCTTTGATTCTTTCAGTATTCTGGGGTATATCCCATCAGGCTCTGGGGACTTGTCTATCTAATGTTCGTCAAGATTCCCAATGCCTCCTCCTTTTTAAGCTCAACATGACTCAAGCTATGTCCACATCCTTTCCCAGACTCATCATCCACCAAGTCATTCTCTTCGGTGAATACTGACGCAAAATGTTCATTTAATACCTCACCCATTTCCTCTGGCTCCACACATACATTCCCTCCCCTGTCCTTGAGCAGCCAACCAATTTCCCAGCTACCCTCTTGCTCTTTATATATGTATAAAAGGCCTTGGGATTTTCCTAAATCCTCCTGGCCATTGACATTTCATGACCCCTTTTAGCCGTTCTTACTCCCTGCCTAAGTTTCTTTCTACTTTCCTTGTGTTCCACACTTGCTTCGTGTGTTTCCAGCCCCCTAGCGTTGACAAATGCTTCCTTTTCTCTTTGACTAGGCTCACAATATCTCTCGTTATCCAAGGTTCTCAAAACGTCCCATACTGATCCTTCACCCTGAACAGAACGTGCCGGTCCTGCATCTCTATGGACTTTCACATGAAAGCCTCCAACATGCCAGATGTGATTTGCTCTCAAACATCTGCCCCCAATCTACATTTAGTTCCTGCCTAATTTTATAATTAGCCTTCCCCCAATTTTGCACCTTCACTTGAGGACTACACTTACCTTTCTCAGATGTTGCCATTTTATTGAATTCTGCAACATATAAAACAAATGTAGTGGATTTCATGATCTTTATCGTCCTTTTACCTAGAAAAGCAATGCCTATTGTGAATTTATTTACGAGGAAATGTCTGGCGCTGCTTACAACTGAAGACCGAGATAATTTTTTGCGCGCTTTCAGATGGGATTAGAGAAACTTCAGCGTGTTTATCGTCTCGTGTGTCTTTCTAAGTGGAAGGCTGTATATTTCAGAGACTTATATCAATAACTAAATCTCAAAGCCGCATGGACTATGGACAGCTCTAAACTGGCAGAGGAGACCCGTTCACTCCATGCATGACGTGGCAGCTGGGTGATGAAAAGTGTACACTTTTAAAAAATCACTGTATACTGAATGAGGTGCCTTATGGACTATAAAACCATAAGGTATAGGAGCAGAATCAAGCCATTCGGCCCATCGGTTCTGCTCCGCCGTTCGATGATGGCTGATATGTTTCTCAATCCCATTCTCCTGCCTTTTCCCCGTTGCCTTTGATCCCGTTATCAATCAAGAACTGGGGGACTTAGTGGATTTTGTAGTTGGTGCTAAATTATATAGAAAGGGTGCAAAATAGCAGTTACACCTTTGTTTTGTTGTTGCTTTAGTTCTGAGGATGTGGACTGGAGCTGATATGTAGCCTGCCATCTTACGTCTTCCTGTATTCGCCAGGATCGTTAATTTCGTTGACGTCTGACTTCCTGTCAAATGTGAGCCTGTCAGTTTAGCCATATACTGCAAACCCAAGCTGCAAAGATACCAGCAAACCGCGGTGCTGGCTGTACCATTTCTCACTGTAGAGCTCCAAGGTGTCTCACGCTGAAGGCTGATCTTATCGCATGCTGCCATTCAGACTAACGAAGTTTCTTTTCCTGTTAGATAGCAGTCCGTAGCAATGGCGACAGAACGGTGGGCAATGACCTCTCTATTTCTCCTGATTTCAAATTGTCTAGCGGGTAAGTGAATAGTCGCGCTCTGATTGTTTAAATATTGTAAAAAAAACCATGGGAGGCAACATTTCTTTCGCTGCACTATTAACCCAGAATCTCAGCTATTGATCTGGGGGCCCGGGTTCAAATCCCCCCACGGCAGGTGACGGAATCTGATTTCAGTAAAGATCTCTGGAATTAAGAATCTGTTGGGGGGCAGCACGGTGGCATAGTGCTTAGCACTGCTGCCTCACAGTGTCAGGGACCTGGGTTCAATTCTGGCCTTGGGTCACTGTCTGTGTGGAGTTTGCACATTCTCCCCGTGTCTGCATGGGTTTCCTCCGTGTGCTCCGGTTTCCTCCCACACTCTAAAGATATGCGGGTTAGGTTGATTGCTCATGCTAAATTGACCCTCGTGTCAGAGGATTAGCAGGATAAATATATGGGGCTATGGGAATGGGATATGGTTGGGATTGTGGTCGGTGCAGACTGAATGGCCTCCTTTTGCACTGTGGAGATTTTATGATGCCCATGAAACTATTGTCAATTGTCGGGGAAAAAAACATCTGGTTCAGTAATGTCCTTTAGGGAAGGATACCTACCGTCCTTGTCTGGTCTATATATGCCTCCAGAGCCACAGCAATGTGGTTGACTCTCAACTGCCCTCGGGTACCTGGAGTTGGGCAATAAATGCTGGCCAGCCAGCGATGACAACGTTCCATGAATCAATAAAGAAAACAATTAGACAGACCAAGTAAACGATCGCATACATTTCTAAAACACGAGAAAAGCACGCCTTAATGCCTTGCTATATTGGTCTAAGGGAAGGTAGCGATAAAGACCAACCCAACATTTGCTGTCCACCTTTATAATTACACAGACCCGCCAACTTATATTTAGCATCAAGTTCCCTTTTTAACTTTTGTTTTGCAAAGCATTACGAGGTACTAACCGAATTCGGAAGCCTGATAGCAATAATTCAACTGAACATCTGAATGACTTGGTGTTTTTCATCCACTCACGTTACATATCTATATTGATATATTCGGAATGCTTTTTGCAGCAAATTATTAAACCACGTGCTCACATTTCTCTTTTTTTTCTATGTCTATTATCTAAAGAAATGCCTTGCTCAGTTACCTCCCTGGAACTAATAACACACAATTGTTAGTGAGGTTTTTTTAACGGACTCTGTGGTCTCTGCAAATCAAAGAACGCATTCAATTTAGTAACTGTCGAGTCATTTAGCCCACGAATAGTCCCTCGTGCATTTTTGATAATCCTCAATCCTAACTGTTGTTTCTTCCTCACACCTAAGACCTTTATTCCTTCCGTTACAATTGCCAACAAAATATTCCGCCTTCTTGCGACCTATAGGGAATAAATTCCTACAGCATTTCCGATTTTTTGGGCTGCTTGTAATTTGTGAATATTCCAAAATCCTGTGACCGATATACAGACTGACTCCAGTTAAATAAAAACAAATTACTGCAGATTCTGGAATCTGAAACCAAAAGAGAAAATGTTGGAAAATCTCAGCCGATCTGGCAGCATCTGTGATCGGCTTTGACAAAGGGTCACCTGAATTCGAACCA
Source organism: Carcharhinus amblyrhynchos (assembly GCF_965287045.1). Taxonomy (NCBI): domain Eukaryota; kingdom Metazoa; phylum Chordata; class Chondrichthyes; order Carcharhiniformes; family Carcharhinidae; genus Carcharhinus; species Carcharhinus amblyrhynchos. The sequence goes on along the minus strand of NC_137332.1, from coordinate 110,642,921 downwards.
ACAACTCTTTTCTCTCCTTGCTGCCAGAGCTGCCAAGATTTTCCAGCGTTTCCTCTTTTGGTTAAAGACTGACTCCAGTTTGCGCAATCCATTATAATTTTAGATCATTGTACCATGTGCTCTTTTAGATATTCTAAAAAGAAATCCCAATTGTCGACAGTTCCTCAAAGTTCATTCCCTTCAATTCAGGGTTTAACCGTACAACTCCGTACCTCTTCTGATGCAATACCCCTGATACAATCTCACCAGCAAGCTATGGTTTTCAAATCGCCAATCTAGAGGGTTTGGTTTTGCTTCCTGCAACGCAGCCAAGTTGACAAATACTTTACACAAATAATTGCTGGAAATTGTACAATTAATCAGAAGTTACAGAACTACTCTTTCTAATAATCTTCTGCTCTAACGTTTGGGTTTAATATCAAGATACTTTTAAATAAAGGATTTGCAAAGCATTGCCAGTGATATTATCGAGTAATGTCTAACTTCAGATGCCTGGTGCTAACAACTCAAAACAACTGTTGGCTCCAATTCTCCCGGTATTATTGGAAAGAACATGTGATGTAATTCATATTGTTTTTCCTTTTCAAAATGAGCCAATACGTTGATAGAATTGTGCTGCCAGAAAACAGACATGCAACTAAGCGTACAGTTTAGAATAGTGACTGTAATACCTTGTTGCTTATCGTGGAAGAATACTTTCTTTCAAGTCAGAAATCTTATTGTCACAAATTTCGGGTAGGGATCAGAGAGAAATGTGCGCTTCTTGTTAATCGTGTAAACAACGTTCATAGTATTTCTTTATTATTGTTACTCGCAGCCGAAAAATCGATAAGTTTCATCTCAATCCAACCATGCAGTCATTGTTTTTAAGGATTACTTTACATCATGTGGGCGAGGCTGGCTAGGCCAACATATATTGCCCACCACTAGTTGCCCTTGCCAGGTTAACGGTGAACTGTGTTCTTGAACCACTGCAATCCATGTGCTGTAGGCAGACCTATGATGCTGTTAGGGAGGGAGTTCTAGGATGTTGACTTAGCGGCAGTGAAGGAACAGCGATGTATTAGCAAGTCAGGGTGATGTTCAGCAGTTGACGGTGTTGCCACGTATCTACTGTCCATGTCATTCTCGATGTTTGGAACCTGCTGCCGAAGGAACACTGATGAGTTCAGGCAGTACAAATTGTTAATGGTACACAAGCTGCCACTGTTCGTTGGTGGCGGAAGGATCGAATGCTTGTGGAATGCATAGCAGTCAAGTAGTTTGCTTTGTCCTGGATGGTGCCAAGCATCTTGAGCGCTGTTGGACCTGCAGTCATTTAAGCAAGTAGAGAGCATCACATCCCTTGCGCCTTGTGGGTGGCGCAGATTTTGGGCAGTCAGGAGGTGAATTAATCGGCCCAGGGTTCCTAGCATTTAACCTGCTCTTGTAGCTACAGTATTTATATCGCTAGTCCAGTTCTGGTCAACGTTAATCCCCACGATGCTGATTAAAAATAAACCAGTGAATTAGCACGAAAACTAAACACGTAGCTTTGTTATGTGTGAATACATTGGAATGATCATATTTTTATATGCCATATCCGATATATTCATAGATAGCTGTTCCTTTACTTTGAGGAGAGCAGCTCTTAAGCAAAGGGATGACACCCAATAGGGTTAATGCCCTAGATTGTAATATGTAAATCTAGAAAGTAAATTCAATTCAGTTATTTATGGTCATGGCATGGAAAAGGATATTTCCTTGATCGAAGCTCAACTCAGCACATAGATAAAAAAGCATTCAATCTTCAATGAAAAATCCAGTTCATGTTTTCAGGAGAAGCAAGGGCCTCACTTCAATATGTGAGCAGCTATTCAAACAGGTTCACAAACAAACATATTTTCCTGCATTAATCTATTTCTTGATGGTTGCTTGGCACAGGAACTGTGTTCCGCCAGATCTCTGAATATACTTGGGCAAATGTTTTGTTTCCCTGAATTCATGATGTGAACAGTTTTCAATGATTTGTTGTGCACTGTAGTATTCTATGACTCTGTTCACATTCAACAGTATGGGCCACGTTTGTCAAATGGGGTTAGGTGGACAGGTCAGGGCCTTTTATGCGGCGGTGCCGACTCAATGGACCGAAGGGCCTCTTCTGTGATTCTTCTCGTTTACTGTTCCATTAACACACAGTGTTAATATCAAATGCTAGTGTAGAATCATAGAATCCTACAGTGCAGAAGGAAGCCATTCGGCCTATCGAGTCTGCAGGGAGCAGAATCCCACGCAGGTCCTATCCCCATAACCCTGTGCATTTACCCTAGCTAGCCCCCCTGACACTAAGGGACAATTTAGTATGGCCAATCCACCGACCCTGCACATTTTTGGACTGTGGGAGGAAACCCACGCAGACACGAGGAGAATGTGCAAATTCCTCACAAACAGTGACCCAAGCAAGGAATCAAGCCCGTGTGCCTGGTGCTGTGAGGCAGCCGTGCTAACCACTGTTTCATCATGCCGCCCATTTCGAATCATACTCTGGCCCTATGTATTAATGAAACATATTTTATTATAATATCCTATTTCTGAAATCAGATATTTCAGATAATTATCTAAGGATAAATCTATTAAATTGATTTTTTATTTTGTAGTATCAATTCAACAATACAAAATTGTTTTTGATTTTCTCTTCATTATTTTCTATTTATACCTGTTATTCTCTCTTTCCTTTTCCAATACTTTCTGTCTTGAGTTTTTTAATCATACATATCATAATTGATTTCGAAACTAATGATCACAAACTGTTGAACTAATGCAGAGAGCAATCTGAGGTTGCATGATTTGCCATTCAAGACTTCCCAAAGTTTTAGGGTTTATTTATTAGTTTATTTACTTGCGTCACAAGTAGGCTTACATTAACACTGCAATGAATTTACTGTGAGAATCACCTAGTCACCACACCCCAGGGCCCGTTCGGGTACACTAAGGAAGAATTTAGCGCGGCCAATGCAAATAACCAGCACATCTTTTGGACTATGGGAGGAAAAGAACTTCATGGCTAATGAATGCCAAATGAACCATAACCTTTTTTGCTCAACAGGCCAATGCGCCAAATATTTTGTTCATATCGAGATTCTTCAATTAGGACACAAGAGTTTTTTTTTCGTTTTTTTTCTATAGAGCATCAACGTTTTTCTACTGTATCTTGAGGAGAAAAACATTCCCTTATTTATCAATATTTTCTTAGAATGATATGCGCTTACGACTTGCAATTATGTGTGTCATAGGCGAAGGTGCCACAACAAAACAGAATGGTATTGGTTCAACATGCGTGATACACTATTCTTTGTTAATTAATCCTTGTCTTTCTTTGTAACCCGCTAGGTACGGAGACCGCCACTTCCCCCGTAGTGCAAAGCCCCGGTTCAGTTCGTATACTCCAAGGTGAAAGCGTGACTTTGAATTGCCGTTTTCAGTTAGATGGGCTGGGTACTTACAGCTGGAGAAGGGATGACAGCCCCATAGATTTTGAGTCTCCGAAGTACAAGGACAGAATTGTTAAAGCGGACCAGCATGCTTTCAATTCGAGGAAGGATGCATCCATTCTCATTAAGAATATGACAGAATGCGAGTCCGGGGTGTATTACTGTGAGATTGAAATCTTGGGGAAACCGAAGCAATCAGGCAATGGAACCTTGGTGACTGTACAACGTAAGGAAATCTAACCAGAAAGCTTTGCAGTTCGGTTCGCACAGTTAAAATTCTCCCCCAATTTTTCCACCATACTGTTGTTATTCTGCTTTTGTGAAACTCGTTTTTGATTTCCGAATGGTTAAAAGGTCTAGTTCTTTCATTCCGTCCATGTACTTCACTCTCTCCCCATGTCCATATTCTTTGTATGCCTCTGTTTCCTCTCCGCCTGCCTATCTCCCTATCCATTTCTAGCTTTATGTCCCTTTGTGTCTCTTCGCTATTGTTCTTTCGTTACGAATTTATGAAGCAGCAACTTCTGCGTTATTTCTTTCTACAGATGTTTGCAACAAGCCACTTCCTGCAAACAACTTTCCGTTTGACTGGATATGGATCGCAGTGGCAGGAGGGGTCACCTTGCTTATTATGCTGGTACTGCTGACAGTGATAGTAGTTCTTGCTCGACGAAACAAAGGTATTTGAAGTATTGAAAAGAGTAGCCATAATTTGGCATTTTTTACTATCATGCTTCATTCTACCAAAATATCATTACAATGTGACATTTTTATAGAAAACGTCAAGTGAATAATCAATACATTTTACAGTAAACAAGGGCATGCATGATACCAAAGCTTTTCATATTTGAAGTATATGGTTCCTTTTGGTCTGCGTTTTATAATAAAGCATGGTGTTTAGTCACTACAGAAAGCACAAGAAATAAGCTTTACTCGATCTATGGATGTAGAAACATTCATTACATTTCTTGCATGCTGTGCCCAAAGACAGATCTTTGCCCCACTGTCTGCTGATGCTTCATCATGAAGCATTTCCTTCGATGTCTGTCAGTGAACTTTGCCATTGCCTCCACTCTCAGGGATAGGATGAAGAGACAGTTCCCAAGACTACCTCAGTTGAGGGTGGACCAGAATGCGCGTTGTTGGTGTTATAGAAACAAAGAAAATGGGAGCAGGATGAGGCAAATTGGCTCTTCGAGCCTGCTCTGTCATTCATCACTACCATGGCCGATCGTCCAAGTCAATAGCCAAATCCTGCTTTTTCCCCATAACTTTTGATCTCATTCGCTCCAAATGCTATATCTAGTTGCCTCTTGAATACATTCAATATTTTGTCATCAACTACTTCCTGCGGTATTGAATTCCACAGGTTCACCGCTGTTTGGGTGAGACATGTCTCCTTATTTCCGTCCTAAATTGTGTAGCCTATATCCTCGGATTGGGACCACTGGTTCTGGACACAACCAACATCGGGAATATGCTTGCATCGACTCTATCTAGTCCTGTTACAATTTTATCAATCTCTATGAGATTCTTCCCTCATTCGTCGAACTCCAGCGAAAACAATCCTAACCTAGTCAATATCTCCTCATACATCAATCTCTCCATCACCGGAATCAGTCTAGTTAACTTTTGCTGTACTTCCTCGAGAGCAAGAGCATCTTTCCTCAGAAAAAGAGACCAAAGCTGCACACAATATTCTTGGTATGGCCACACCAAGTCCTCGTATAATTGGAACAACACATCCCCTCTCCTGTACTTGAAACCTCCCGCAATATACCATTTGCCTCCTTTACCGTCTGCTGCACCTGCATGCTTACGTTCAGCGACTGATGCACAAGGCTTATCCTGAAGCACACTATTTAGCTGCCTAAGCTAAAGACTCTGCCTAAGAACTTATACTAGTTAGGAAAGATTAAGGAGGCGGCATGTGTTTCCAATGGAAAAGGAAGATTCGGAGCCACCCCGATTTTCAAAATTATGAGGGACAGTAACACCACTTGACTACTAATCTAGAGGCCCAGATTAAAGCTTTGGTTCCAGTTCCCCACGTGGCTGATGGTAGGACTTAAATTATATCAATAAATCTGGAATATAAAGCTAGTCTCAGTGCTGTTGACCACTAGATTATCACCGATTTTCATAAAAGCCCTTTGATTCACTCATGTCTTCTGGAGATGTAAGTTTGCCGTCGATAAGTGACTCCAGATCCAGAGCAACATGGTTGATTCTCAACTCCTATCAAAAATGGCCGAACAGGCAGTTCAATTCAAGGCCAATTTGGGGGTGGGTGACACACGTCAGCGACATTGCATGAAAGGATTAATAAACAAACAAAGAGTGTGGAAGCGTTTGACAAGTACAAGTTCAGAGACTTAGCATAGGCTATTTATGAGGCAGAACAGAACTACGGGCCATCAATACAACCTGCCCATTAATAAATTCAATCATGCATTCGCGTTAACCCGCTTTATCTGGAAAGCGATTAGAATGTGAAGCTTCGCCCACAAACTTAGTTAAGACCACTAGTACAGAGACATTTAATGGGACACTAGAGAAACACTTGAGAGACAAAAACAAGTTCAAGAACCCGCTGATGGGGTTAGATGAAGACGCGTTTGAACAGTTGTTTGTCGATCAAAAAGAACAGCATGAAGCAGCGGAGTCCCATGGTCTGTTCATGTGCTGTAACTAGCTTCTAATTTTTAAATTAGCGTGTTTTGGAAAAGTATTACTTCATGGGATAGCATGAACGGCATTTATTACTCATTCATAATAACTCTCTTCAGAGGCCAATTAAGAGCCCACCATATTGGGTCTGGAGTCACATATAAGGGAGGTCGGTTTAGGGTGGCAGATTTTTCTCCAGGGAAATGTATTAATAAACCAGATGGGGATTCCTTTTACACCAGTCGATGGTTGTTTTCATGGTTCCCAATACTGAGGCTAGCTTTTAACTCCAGACTTATTAATTCATTTTATACTTCACCAACCGCTGAGATGCCATGGTGGGATTTTGTTGTTCCCCGAGCATTAGCCTGGGTCTGCCAATCGCTCGTCCAGTGTATTGCCACCACATGCCAAAAGAGCTTTTATTTTTCAGAAAACATGAATTGCAGGGCAATAGTTCAATACATCTTAATACTCTAACATGTTGCCAGGAACCTAGCAACAGGGAAAAATTAAAGGAAGTGACATTAAGAGGTAGGCAAAAATAGGTTAGGAACAGCAGATATTGATTGTGAGTAAGTTCATAATGTAAATTTCCCATTTATGTCACTATAGCACATTTACAGAAAGTCCACCTGAGCAGAGATACGAGATTTCAATATTTTTGAGATCGCATTGTGGTCATTGTTTCGGATATCAATTGCCAATATTAATAACAGAATTAACCACAATTATATTTAATTATTTTCTTATTTACAGCTTACGCTTTACTTGTCAGGTAAGACAATCAATACTTCCTTGCCAAATTGTAATGTCATAATGACTTACTGCAAGTGTTTGCACACGATGAAAAATTACAGCACATCTGCTAAATATCTTTTTGTTCTACAGAGAATGTTCTTCTTTTGATTGCGCAAAAGAACCAGGTAAGTGATCGCCATCTTTATTTGATCAAGATGTTAGCAGTTGTTTGTATTAATGTAAAAAGATCTGCAGGTTGTGTGTATGTACATGCATGTATGTATATGTGTGAGTCTGTGTATGCATGTAAATAAACGTGAGGTTGTGTGTGAATGCCTGTATGTGTACGTGAGTGTTTATATGTATATGTTTGTGTATGTGTCTGTGCGTGTTGTGTGTGTTTTTCTTTGTGTGTGGATGTGTATATGTGTCTCTGTTTTTGTGAATGTGTGTGCGTATGTGTGTATTTGTGTGTGTGTGCGTGTGAGTCCGTGTGTGTGTGTCTATGCGTGTGTTTCTTCAAATCAAACAAACCACTGGGTTAGAAAGCACAAAAATAAACACAGCACGCAAATATACAAATAAAAGTTTATTTATGCAACATTGTGCCTAAAATAGATCAACCTACATTGATCCACCGATTGTTATTAGTAAGCAAAATAAGGATTTGTCTTTATTCAGAGCAGCAAGGAATATCTATTCCCTTCAATCGGGAAATAAACAGATTGGAATTTGATCACATGTCAACTAAATTTTGAAAGAGGTGGCCTTTCAACAGTGAGATGATTCAGAAAAAGTTATTTTATTTCAACACAGCAGTCACTGACTGAGCTTAGGGTGATTCTGAGATCTCTTTCCATGACCTGTAAAGGAATCAGAATTGAAAATTGGAAAGTTTAGCTTAACATAAACTTGTATTTAAAATCAGAATAAAATACATTTTGAAATGTCATTTCCATTCAGGCTCATTTACACACTTTCTTAACATTGTGATAACAATTTGGAGCCATGAAGCTCAAAATCGGCTTCAGAGGCGCTGTTAAGGCAAATTGTTCTCACTTTGTACAGGCAGAAAGTTATACATTTGAGGAGTGGTGAAGTGTAAGTGACATTCACGGTATTTATACTGCAAGCCTTTATCACAAAACGGATACAAGCAAACACGTTTTAATGAAAGCAGAAAGCTTCCTTAAGTCTTTTTCTTTAGAGAAATGCTCTTAAATGAAAATGCAGAAACATCAATCTTAGCAACAACATCCACGCTCTCATAACGTCGCTATTTATATAACATTCAAGACTTCACGCCTTATTTTCTCTCAACCATTTTGAAATATGAACTCCTTCTCATGGCTTGGTCAACTTTTATTGCTAGATACTCCTGTGGTACGCGAAGCAATATCAGCATAGTTTAAGTAAGATCATAAGAACATGATAAATGTGAGCAGGAGTAGACCATTCGACTCCTTAAGCCTCTTCCATCATTCAATGTGATCTGGCTGCTCCGCTGGCTGAACCACATGTGCCCCTGTAGTGGCCAGCTCCTGTATTCAGAAGTTGCTGAATTGACCAGAAACTATTTCGGTCAATTTCAGCTTCAAAAACAACATTAATCTATATAGTAAACAACGTATGCATATTCGTATACAGAAAATATATTTTTTTAAGTCAGTGTAAACTGATAGGAAAAACACTGAAAAAAACACTTGAATTGCTGTTAGTGCCAACGACGGAGGCTGCAAAGAGTTAAACCAGTCCATTTCTGTAAACCACTACAACACAAAACGGCTGTGATCAGATGTAGGTTTAAATAAAACAGTATGCGTAAAGCACACAATAAAAAAGAACATCTGACCGCCTGTTAGTCTTCCCAAAATAAATACAAATTCCGAAATGTGCTGTACGGTCACTTAAAAAAATCTTTAGTTTTTTTACTCTTCCCGTACTTACGAACACGAATTGATGCAGAATTATTTTGCTGCCTTTGTTTGCCCGAAAGGGTTAACCATCCATTTTTCCTCTCGGCACGATCACTCTTTACAGCTTTTGTATTCCCGAATGAGCCACTGCTAGCCAGCTATTTTCCTTTCTGTGGCTGTAATCCATTCTCTTCTGCTTCTATTTTTAACAATTTCTGCTTATTCTCTTTTTTTAAACTTCTCGGATACGATAATAGCCAACGACGGCATGTAACCTCGCTTGCACAAAATAAAGCATCGATCTGTTCCAGACTACATTATTCCCTGTTGAGGATATTCCCGCGTTGGTCACAATAACTTGGCCACACAATAACTTGGCCACATCCTTTCCGCTTCTTTGCACAGGCGTGGGCAGCAGTTCACATTTATTCGCTGCCAGAATACCCACATCGCCAGTTATTCTTTCAACCAGTTGTCCTTTCCCCATCAGAGGCAAGAGATGATTCCTCTTAATTTTGTAACTTTAATTAGAATGTTGTGTGATGTGTTCAGCAAGAGTTCTTCAACGGCGTTTCCTCGGCCTAGCCATAGAATCCCTAGAACCGTATAGTCCCTACAGTGCAGAACGAGATCATGTGGCTCAAAGTGTCTCCACACGACTCTCCGAAAGAGCTTTTTACCGAGCTCTCCCCACCAATCCTCGTAATCCCACACATTTACCATGGTTAATCTACCTAACATACACATCTTTAGACACTAAGGGGTAAATTAGCATGAACAATCCACTCAACCAGCACATCTTTAGACTGGGAGGAAAACCGGACGATTCGGAGGAAACCCACGCAGACACGGGGAGAACATACAAATTCCACATAGACAGTAACCCAAGGCTGGAATCAGAGCCGGGTCCTTGGCACTGTGGGACAGCAGTGCTTACCAGTCCGGACTTGAGTGACTGCCTGTGCAGAGTTCTCATTCTGCCCTTGACTGCGTGTGTTTACTCCGGGTGCTCGGCTCGTCTCCCACACTCCAAAAATGTGCAGGTGATGCACCCAACTGGCCTGCTGAGGCACAATATCGCATAATGAGCCTCCAGCCCTTTCTAATTATATTGTTTCATGTTCGCCAATAACTCTTGACAAGAAGCTTTGGTAGTTCAGGTAAATGGAGCCAGAGTGACGATGCATCTTTTTTTACTGAATTAAAGTGCATTTCATTCTGTGGAACTGTAAACCTACAGCAAACAGCAGTGGTTAAACTTGTTTCAAGAAACATCGACTGAAGTGACAAACGGACTGGTGTTCTCTAGATTGAGTGCATTTTAACAGCGTTATTTCTTTACGTCTGTTTATGGTCGTTTTGTGTTGATAATCCATAGGTCCGGGAGGGATGTTACGGCCTCGCTCGGGCGAGACGGACATTTCCATTGTCGGGCCCTCGCCCACGCGGATTCCACGGCGGGCGAGGTGATAGAGTCCTGGCTGTTTTGTAGAATGATAAGGGTTTAGCCCTTCGTAGCCTCCATTGTACTAACAGCAATCCAAGCGTTTGATCAGTGTATTTTCTATAAGCGCATGCTCACTTTATGAATTGGTTTCTCTGTATACTGATATAAATAGCTTTTTTTAATGAAATAGATACATTTTGTCTTTCTGTTTAAAGTTGAAATTAACCAAACGAATTTCTGATCAACTCATCAAATTTTGAACATTGTGGTTGGCGGATCAGTCACAAAAATCTAGAGTTTCACCAGCAGCTAAGGGGCAAGGTCAGCCAAATTGCATTCTAACACATTGAACAGTGAAAGATCTTAAATATTAACTAGCTATAACGCACAAACAGAAGAAACGACGAATCAAAAAGCCAACAAAGTCGTACACATACTAAATCTGAATCTCACTTGTCTACACATCCACGGCCAGAGTATCTTACAACTTCAAAAGTACTTAATTGATTTAAAAATCTCTTTGGAGATCCAGAGGTTTGCAAAACTTTCCTTTCTTCTTTAAAGCTTAGTTTAGACGCTGAGCAGGTGAGTGGGCATATCTCTAAACATGAGTGCACATAGACCTTCAACAGGCAAGATAGTTTCATTCGCAAGTGCAACATTATTGAAAAGCTACTTGCTGGAACACACTCGAATGTGCGACTCGACAGTGAAAATATTTATTTGTCCAAAACATCAGGTGAAATTTAGGTTTGATTTTGATTTGATTTGAATTATTAATGTCCCATGTATTGCGATAAAGTGAAAAGTATTGCTTCTTGCGCACTAAAGAGGCAAAGCATACCATTCATAGAGAAGGAAACAGGTATTACAGTCATAGCTAGGTTGTAGAGAAAGATCAGCTTAATAATATTACAATTCATTCATAAGTCTGATGGCAGTAGGGAAGAAGGTGTTCTTGAGTCGGTTAGTACGTGACCTCAGACTTTCGTATCTTTTTCCCGATGGAAGCAGGTGGAAGAGACAATGTCTGAGGTGCATACTGTCCTTAATTATGCTGGCTGCTTTGTCGAAGCAGCGGGAAGTATAGGCAGAATCAATGGATTGGAAGCTGGTTTGTGTGATGTAATGGGTTACATTCATGGTGAGATGAATTGCCTTTAAAATATGGATTAACCATGTTCTCCTTTTGCCCGAAACAGAAGTGCCTCAGAGAAAGAAAGTACGGGAAGTGCGAGATCGCCCCCAACATCAGGTAAATATGCGTCTGACTATTTTTTAAGTGTATTTATTAGCCACAAGTAAGGCCGTGAAATTACTGTGAAATTCGCTAGTCGCCACGCTCCTGTGCCTGTTCTGGTCAATGTATCTAACCAGCACATATTTCAGATTGTGGGAGGAAACCCGAGCCCCCAAAGGAAACGCACACAGACATGGGGAGTACGTGCTAACTCTGCACAGAAAGTGATCCAAGCCTGGAATTGAGCTTGGGTCTTGGCGCTGTGAGTCAGCAATGCTAACCACAGTGCCGCTCCAAAACATGTCGAGGTCCCATCACACGTGAAATATATATCTTCACAGGCACATTTTTGTGCAATCGTATTACATAGAACATAGAACAGTACGGCACAATAGAGGTCCTTCGGCCCTCAATGTTGTGCCCAGCTGTGACCAAACCTAAGATCAAGCTATCCTACTCCCTATCATTCCGGTGTGCTCCATGTGCCTATCCAATAACCGGTTGAAAGTACCTAAAGTGTCCCACTCCACTAGCACAGCAGGCAGTGTATTCCACACCCCAACCACTCTCTGAGTAAAGAATCTACCTCGGATATCCCTCCTATATCTCCCACCATGAACCTTATAGTTATGCCGCCTAGCAACAGCTACATCTACCCGAGGAAATAGTCTCTGAACGTCCGCTCTATCTATCCCCCTCATCATCTTATAAACCTCTATTAAGTCGCCTCTCATCTTCCTCCGCTCTAAAGAGAAAAGACCCAGCTCCCTCAACCTTTCCTCATAAGACCTACCCTCCAAACCAGGCAGCATCCTGGTAAATCTCCTCTGCACTCTCTCCAATGCTTCCACATCCTTCTTATAGTGAGGTGACCAGAACTGCACACAATAGTCCAAATGTGGTCTCACCAAGCTCCGGTATAGTTGCAGCATAACCCCACGGCTCTTAAACTCAAACCCCCCGTTAATAAGCACTAACACACTATAAGCCTTCTTTGCTGCTCTATCCATTCGAGTGGCAACCTTCAGAAATCTGTGGATATGAACCCCAAGATCTCTCTGTTCCTCCACATTCCTCAGAATCCTGCCATTGACCCTGTAATCTGCATTCAAGTTTGTCTGACCAAAATGAATCACCTCGCACTTATCAGGGTTAACCTCCATTTACTGTTTTTCTGCCCAGCTCTGAATCCTATCAATGTCTCTTTGCAGCCTGCAAGAGCCCTCCACCTCATCCACTACACCACCAATCCTGGTGTCATCAACAAATGTGCTAACCCATCCTTCAGCCCCCTCTTCCACATTATTGATAAAAATCACAAATAGCAGACGTCCCAGCACTGATCCATGTGGTACACCGCTGGTAGCTGGCCTTCAGTCTGAAAATTTTCCTTCCACCACCGCCCTCTGTCTTCTTTGAGACAACCAGTTACTTATCCAATGGGGCAAATTTCCTCATATCCCACATCTCCTTACCTTCTTCACGAGCCTACCATGGGGAACCTTATCAAACGCCTTACTAAAATCCATGTATACAACATCAACTGCTCTACTCTCGTCTACACACTTAGTTATCTCCTCAAAGAATTCAATCAAATTTGTGAGGCAGGACTTACCCCTCACAAAACCGTGCTGACTACCCTGGATTAAACTGCATCTTTCCAAATGGTCGTAAATCCTATCTCTCAGGACCCTTTCCATTAACTTACCGACCACCGAAGTAAGACTAACTGGCCTATAATTACCAGGGTCATTCCTATTTCCTTCCTTGAAGAGAGGAAGAACATTCGCCACTCTCCAGTCTTCTGGCACAATACCCATGGACAGTGAGGAATCAAAGATCAAAGCTAAAGGCTTCGCAATCTCATCTCTTGCCTCCCAAAGTATCCTAGGCTGTATCCCATCTGGCCTAGGGGGCTTATCGACCCTCAGGTTTTTCAACATTGCAAATATATCTTCCCTCAGAACAGCTACCTTCTTCATCCTATCAGCCTGTATCACGCACTCATCCTCAAAACCATGGCCCCTCTCCTTAGTGAACACTGAAGAAAAGAATAGCGACCCGTTGCTCTGAGACTATGCCCTCTGGCCCTAGAATCTGCCACAAGGGCAAACACCTCTCAACATCTACCCTGTTAAACAACATGAGAATCGTATATGTCTCAATAAGGTTGCGTCTCATTCTTCTAAACGCCAACGAATACACTCCCTACCAGTCAGCTTATTCTCATAAGAAAATCCTCCATTGCGGGGATCAACCTAATGAACCTCTTCTGAACAGCCTCCAATACCAGTATATTTTTTCTGAGATAAAAAGGCGAAAGCTTCTAAGCTCATCCCAGTAGAAGAAATTCAGGATGGCAAAACAATTTAGAACTCTTTAGCGTTTTGTCCCTAAGGCGTTGGCTGGAAACTGTTTCCAAAACAACTGTTGCTCTTCAGGAGCTTTGTAAACAATGATACTCTGTGTATCTACTTCTCTTTCTACTTTACAGAAATGCGGCTGAATTATGTGAATGAAATGTAATATTAGTTCTGTAATACAATCTAGCATTATGTTAATATGATTTTTATTTGACTGTTGCTCCTTCAGTTTGAAGGCTTTTTCTTACTTTACTCAGACGGGGACCGTTGCTATGATTTTGGCGCCTTCTTTATCTGTAGCTCCATAACATGTCCTATACCTGCGGTCTGCATCCCTGTTTTTTTAACATCAAGGACTTGGAAGTTTTAAAGAAAGGAATGTGCCATCGGTATCTTTCATTTTTCACTCAAGCTACGCAAGATAAACCAATAGTAAAGGGAACAGTGGTTTATACTTCATTATTGGTTGGCAGGTGTACACTGGTTGCCAACAAGTGATGCATAAAATTAAACGCGTTAAAAAATGCATTTCTTTTAACAAAAGTAATGCTTGTGTCCTTTCCCCAAAAGCAGGATGATAGTTACCTTCAGTGTCACCATAATGAAGCCAAGGCGAAGCAAAACCGGCCGGCGCTGCCAAGGAGGAACATACAGTAGATCTTCGCATTGTTTGATAATTGCCGTGTCTCTATTTCACCATCCGGCCTTGTCAAAATAACTGTGAGATAAGAATAACTACTTTCAACTTTTCAGTGTTTTGTGATAATTAGTTGTTGATTATTGATGTACAACATGCGCTGTATGAAATTTCAAATATATGACTTTGTTTCTTTTTCAAATAGAATGTCTTTGAAGTTGTTGTTCCCACGGCAACCTATATACTATTATTATTCATTATTATTAATATAAGAGTTAAAAAATGAATTATGGTGTGTTGCCGTATCTGACTATTGTAAAATTTATTGCCCATCCCTATTTGCCCTTAAGAAAGTGATGATGAGCTGCCTTCTTGAACTCTTATAGTCCCTGAGCTGTAGGGACAGCCAAAGTGCTGGGAAGGAGAGAGTTCCATGATTTCCACTCAGTCATTCAAGGCGGAGAATTGAACCTGGGTCCCTCAAGCTGTGAGGCACTTTGCTAACCATTGCGCCACCGATGTTCAAGGCTTTCATAGGCCTTTTTAACGGCATTGTTGAATTGAGATTTGGGCGCTCTCTGATAATCTCAGCACTGCCAATCTCTCCATAAAGCATGGGATGTGGCTATGTTTCATCCAATGCAAATACCCAAGGCTTCGTCACTTGATTTGCAGTAGCATGTTTGTTCTCGAAGGGACTGCTTCACTGGTTACTTTATCTTTAAAAGGAATCATCGTAAACACAAGATATGGATGTATTTCAGCTTTTGTTCTTGTAAGCTGTCCACTTGTCGCTATCTTGCAGAAATGTGCTGTGGATTCAGGACTTGTAGGTAAGTATCTTGGTTTTGTGGGTCAGATTGCTGTTTACCCATGCCATCTTTGTTAGTGGACTTCAGTTGATGGCTGCCTTTTCAATGTTCTAGTTAATTATGATGCAAGTTGTCCCTAATCGTTAAACGAGATAGTATAATTTCCTCGCTGTTTCCATAGGTGAGATATTTCCTCTGATTTCAGAGGGAGCTGTAACAATCTATTCCATTCTTACATTTTACCTGGCACTTTTGGTGACGCCAGGATGACGCAGACGATCCATTAAACTTTGGAATTGTTTTTCTCTTTGAACAACTGGTACGACATTACCAGAGTACAAAGATTCTCTGATCAGGATATACCACAGCTTTGTCGTGGTTTCCAGTTTTGACTATTTAAGGAGTTTCCTGTCTGATCGTGTGAGGAGATACACTCCTCTCACGACGACACGGAAAGCACAGGACAATAGGACACTTAAAAAGCTGCCAAACTGAAGCAGACCTGCTTAACCCTATTCTTGATCTGACAACTATTAGAGTGGGAGCCATCGAACTGAATGGTCCCACGCATGTTATCACGCAATGACCATATTTGACAGTGAAATATTTATTGGAGGCCAGCCAATTTCCTCTGGTAGACACCCGGCCTGTTCATTGTGTGCAATGGTAGTGCGATCCGCAAAAGTAGGTTATAGTGGCTTATACAATTCTGTGCACTTCTCTTGAAGCTGGGCGTGAGGGAAGATCATATCTACCCTGAATCTATCGCTGTGAAGCCACATTGTGCATCTGTTGGTTAGCTAGTGGAGCCTAATTACAATGAAGGCCTTCTCAGTGTTGCGGAGGAGTGAAATGCCCCAGAAGTTTTGCAATCTGCTCGATGCTAACATGTACGCTTACCAATTGTGCCTCTCCATTTTGCTGTTCTTCCGAAGATGTTTTTTTTTAACAAAAGAGCCATTTTTCGATTTGGGAATTTAGGAATAATTTGGATCATAACTTCTGCCAGACATGGGCTATTGGAAATGGGGTTAGTGCAAAATATTTACATTTGTTTTGCTGCCTTTTTGTGATAATTTAGTTTATTATTTTGTACAAGAGGAGAGAACAATTCATTTCTTTATCTTTGACTGTTGAATGACGGAAATCACTCAATGAATTTCTAAGCATCACTATCACAGTGTATTCAATGAAGAAATATTGCTGAATGGAACTTGACCACATATAGATGAAATACTATTTCACCAAAACTTTTAATGACAAAATACGAAGAAAATCTAGCAAATGCAGTTCGAAAAAGATAGAATTGATTCAGTTTAACGTAGTAAAACTGGGTAATTTTTTTGTAGCGAGAGCAATTGCTTTCTTTGGCATAGGATCATTGTTCTGGCTATATGTCAATAAACCTACTTTTTACCCGTTAGTGCCCAGATTCTCTAATGTCATTCTCCTGGATTGATAGAGTTATAGAGGCATAGATATTTGCAGCATGGAAACAAGCGCTTCGGCCCAACTTTTCCATGCCGCCTTTTTTGTAAAACCACAAATAGTCCCAATTGCCCATATCCCTCGATACCTATCTTACTAATGTAACTGTCTAAATACTTCTTATAAACAGAATTTACTTGCTTCTACGTCTGGAAGCCTTATCCAAATACTCACCACCCTCTGTGTGAAAAAAATGCCCCTGTCCCCTTTTATATCTCTCCCCTTTCACCTTAGATCTATGCCGTCTAGTTTTAGATTATCTTTGGAAAATGATGTTGACTATCTAGCTGATCTATGCCCCTCATTACTTTATAGACCTCTACAAGATCACCCCTCAGCCTCCTACGCTCTAGGGGGAAAAAAAATTCCCAGTCTAGACGGCCTCTCCTTATAACTCTAATCATCAAATCCCAGTAAATTTTTTGTGCTATCTTTCTAGTTTAATAATATCCTATCTATCATAGGGTGACCAGAACCGGAGACAGTAGTCTAAGTTTGGCTTTAACAATGTCTTATACAACTTCAACAAGAGGGCCTAACTCCTATATTCAATGTTCTAACCAATGAAATCGAGCATGCTAAATGACTTCTTCATCACTCTGTCCATCTGTGACTCCACGTTCAAGGAGGTATGAACCTGTACTCATAAAACTCATTGTTCTATAACTTTCTCCAGCACCCTACCAGTAACTGAATAAATCCTGCTCTGGTTTGATCTACCAAAAGGCATCACCTCGCGTTTATCTAAATTCAAGTCCATCTGCCATTCATCAGCCCACTAGCCCAATTGATCAGAATTCTGTTGCAATACTAAATAACCTTCTTCACTGTCCACTATGTCACAAATCGTAGTGTCATCTGGAAACTTAGTTACCATGCCTCTTAAATTTTCATGCAACTCATTAACAGAAATGGCAGGCAACAGTGGACCCTGCAAAGATTCCTAAGGCAGACTGTTGGTCACAGGCCTCCAGTTTGAAAACTATACATCTGTCTTCTGTCATCAAGCCAATTTTGTATCCAAAATGCTCACCCATTTGTCTTTATTTTGTCCTCTGAAAATCTCCAAGACAATTTCCTTCACGTGAATAGTGTTGCGCAAATCAGGGTCTTCAAAATATTGAAACCAAGAAGAATTATTTCCGAATACATTATTGGATGGTAAGAATGTAGACATCTTGCAATACAGATAAGCTGCTGACAATTGTAAAATATGGTGAAAATTAAAACAAGAAAAGCTGTGATATCAGGGAATTTTTATCTTAACCTCCCCCTTGAAAACTGAGTGAACTTGCGTACAACATTCGTTTCGCACCGTGCTCAATATTTTTCTCCAATGAAATCAAATATTGTGTTTCATAACTCTCCCGAAAAGCACCATGTTGTGTTATTTTACTTTAAATGCATCAGTTTTCAGTTAACTCCGCAATTCTTTTTTTTCCCCATGGGATGGCAGTGACGCTGGAAATGTCATCCACCATTTTTTACCCCTCCATAATTGCCTTCGAGCTCTGTGGCTTGCTAGCCCATTTGCGAACGCAGTTAAGTCGTGGATTTGCAGTCATTTGCCGGTCAGGCTTTGTACAGATGGCTTCTTTTCCCTAATGGGTTCTTAACAACAATCAACCATATTTTTCACTGTCACTGTTAGCTTTTAACTTTATATTCCAGATTTATCAATGGAACTGAAGTTCCACCAGCTGGTCGCCAAAGCACCAGCTCGGACTCCTGAATTATCAGTTAGCGATATTACCACTCTGCCACCACCTCCCAATCTTCAACATATCATTGGAACCTCACAAGAATCCATCTTCGAATCGAATAAGTGTTATTTTTCTAAAGTCATTCCAAGCTTGAACAGTTCGCGATCAACATATAAATGGTTTAGTTTTCTATCACTTAGCACTTATTTTGCCTCAGAAAAATAATTTTGCGTTACCACACTTTGATTCATACTTCAAAAGGATAATTTTCAATCTGTCTTGCAAATTTCTGCCCTGCTCAATCAGCAATGGAAACATTAACTCGACATTAGGCTTAGTTATTATACTGTGGTTTAAGTTTGTGACATGCAAATGCCGCCCACATAAGCTTTTGTGCATCTGATATCTCCACGCTAAAATTTAGAGCAGCCTAATGTTCAGATATCTTGCTTAATAGTTTATTGCAATGCATGGCAACAATTGACCTTCGTCTGTGATCAAACGTGCATGCTAACATGGGTTATATGATGATTGAACTTTCTGTGGTCAGTGGTCTGTGCGTCAACAGTAAAATTGCAGCTTTTACAAATGCTGAATGATTTGCTTCTCTGTAAGACCAAAACCCACAAAGGTCCTAAGAACTTATAACGTAACTATAGCTACTTGTCTACAGAAAATACATTTAATGTGGAAGAACTCCTCTGTGACTGGAACACAGGACGTTAAGGGACCATTTACTAGTGACCTGTAGGTAAAATAGACTTGATAATTCACTTAAAGCTTCATTTTGAAAATCCTAACTACCTAACCTTTGGTCCTCCATTCGCCAGTAATCTTTCTGCAAGTACTGATTTAATCCCTTGTACCCTTTGATGTGCTAGTCCCCAACCAGACCATTCCACCCTCGCTGTCTGACCTTTCGCCTTGGTATTACCCTCATCTCCACTCCCTAAATTCCAAAGAACACAACTTGACGGAATATGGTGGGCACCTAGCCTAGATATCCACTGCCAGGCGTGACTAGGCCACTTGAAGCACTATCGGATCCTACTGTCGTCTTCTAGCACTGCTCAGTACTTCAGAATCATCCTGGATTGCAAAGATAACCCGCGCTTCCTTTTCCTAACAGCCAACCATCTTCTTCAAATCCTCTTCCGTGTTTCCCATTCTCAATTCCAACAACATGTGTGAAGAGTTCACGGACTCCTTTGTTACAGAAATTAGGACAATCTGATCCGTTGCCTCTGCTTATCACTTGCTTCCGCCAATCCACTTGGTTAAACTTTCTGAAGTGCTCTTCCTGGCTTTAGACGTCAGCTCACACCTTTCTCTAGTTTCCCTCCTATCTACCTACATGTTTTAGGTTAATCTTGTCAATGTGAGCCAATTGCTGTTCCGGTGATCTTATTCCCACTAACCTACTGATTACCCAATTCCCCCTGCCACTCAGCTCCCTTTGTTAGCTGATATTGTAAATTGCTGCCACTTTTCAGTCGTTGCCTGGCTTTGCTATATTGTGTAGAATAGAATAGAATAGAATCTTTACACTGCAGAAGGAAGCCGTTCAGCCCATCGATTTGTGTGTCCTGTTTCGCAATTGGCCTGGATTAAAAACGCTGAACTAAGCCAATTATGAGAGTTGTGGGTGAATCAAGCCAACCTACTAGTTTGCGAATGTAAATATATGGGAGACCCCAATCTATATGATTCAACATTTCTTCAGTATATTTGTATACTATTTTTGTCGACGTTACAGTGTTAATCATGGTAATAGAATATACCACAATCCATTGTTTATACTTGCAACCTTGTATGTTTGTGTCCATGCAAAAGTGATAGTTCCTCCATCAACTCCCGTTTCCTCTATGAATCTCCTTCCTCATATCGAAAGTGCATGTATTCTGTCCCTGCCAATGTCCTCCTTCCTCTTTATTGACTCGTTCCCATCGGAAAACAGCAAATTGTTTCAAAGAAATACACATATAAAAATAATGCCTAGCTCAGACACTTAGCAAAAAGTCCCCTTACATCATGGTTGGAAACCTATTCGTTTCATCATACCCTAATTATGCTGTTTGTTTCAAGTTTTTTTCCCCTAAGTTTGTCTGCAAATTCAGCAAAGCAAAGCCAAATTTTGCAGCGTCTATGTATAAATGGTGACCTACTCTCTCATCTCCAACCCCCTACCTCTCAAAAGTCCTTAATCCATTCCCATCTTTCCCAGAATTCCAAGCTCGAATCCCTCCAATTACGTTTCAGTTTGGACCAATGTCACAAATAATAGCCGATGTGACAAAAGTAATGTGTCCCTCCTCGATCTTCTCAACTTGGTTGCAACTTCTAATACCCGTACCATCCTCCGCCAATACCTTTCCACTGCCGTCCAAGTGGATGGGCCTGGTTCCACGTTGTTCCAACCTTACAACCAGTGAATCACTTGCAATGGTCAGAATGGTGTCTCTTCAAGCTTCCCCACCATTTCTCAAGAAGTATTCCTTCGCCCCATCATTCTTTTATTCATCCATATTTCCCCCAAGGCAACGTTACCTGGAAGCGTAGAATTTATTTTCCTATCGACCCTGGTGACATCCAACACCACTTCACTGCCATCTCCTCGACAGTTTCTGAATTTTCACGCTGCTATTCAGACATCCAGGACAGGATGAGCATAAATGTCCTCCAATTAAGTATTGGAAAAGCTGAAACCATTGTTTCTGACCCCTGCCCCATCGTTATCGATACTCTCCCTCTTCCTCGAAACAATCTGGCATTGTGTTAGTCTCATAAAAGCCTTGCCTGAGACGATCTCATGATCGGTGAGCTTTGATCTTCTATGTGCAGCAAAACCATCTAATTCCACCTTCATAACTTTGAGTCATAGAATCATAGATATTTACAGAGTGGAAACAGGCCCTTCGGCCCACCTTATCCATGCCACCCAGTTTTTATCATTAAGCTAGTCCCAATTGCCCGCGTTTGGCCTATACCTTACCATGTAACTCTTTGAATGCTTTTTAAATGACAAAGTTGTACCCGCCCCTACTGTCACCTCTAGTAACTGTTCCAGACACCCACCATCCTCTGTGTGAAAACTTCGCTCCTGTCTCAGTTCATCTGCTGTTGTCACGCCCACCCATGCCTTCCTTTCCATTCGATTCGACTATTTCGACATTTTCGTGGCTGGTCTTTGCCGTGGTTCTTTATCAGTTGCATTTAGAGAGGCATTACACGCAACAACAACAACTGCATTCTTATCTAGTTTTTCTATCATTACATCAAAGATCTCAACCAAGTTAGTCAAATCTAATCTATTCCTTGTTTTTTTTAAAATATAGATTCCACTATAGAACCATTTATTTGTTGCAGCACAGAGGAGACCATTCAACCCGTTAAGCCCGTGCTGCATCTCTGCAAGAGCAATTCCAAAAAAATCTAATATTCCATGATTTCGCTGTATTTCTGTATATTTTCTCTTCAACTTTGTTGAAGTGCCATTGCAAAGTCAAGATTGTAACTGCCTCCGTCACACTCCCAACTTGCCCTTTGCACTTTTCCATTCACATTAACTCCGTATTCTCTGGTTCTTGACCCTTCCGCCAATCGTAACAGCTGTACACTATGGGGATGGAGAACAGGAGGGGACATTGCATTATTACTGAAAGAGATCTTGACTACATGAGGGAGGCTGTCTTAGAAGACTCTTCTAATGAGGCCAGATTGGTGGAGTTTAGAAATAATAAAAGGGCGATTAATTTGCTGGATCTATATTACAGGCCTCCCGACAGTCAAGGAGATTAGAGAAGCAAGTATGTAGGCAAATGACAGGCAGGTGTGAGAAGAATAGGGTTATTCTAGTAGAGGATTTCAACTTCGCCAGTGACTGGATAAATTGGGTTTGTTTTCCCTGAAGCAGAGAAGGCTGATGGGGGTTGGGGGGGGGGGGGGCGGTGGGAATATAATAGAGGCCTATAAAGCCGTGAGAGGCATAGATAGCGTACATCTCTTCCCCATTGCAGAGCTGTCTAAGAGCAGAGGGCATAGATTTAAAGTGAGAAGTAAATTCTTTAGAGGGAATCTGAGGGAAAACATTTCACCCAGATGGTGGTGGACATATGGAATGCGCTGCCTGAGAGGGTGGTGGAGGCAGGTACCTTTGCAACATTTAAGAAGCATCTGGACGAGCACCTAAATCTCTAAGGCATATTAGGCTATGGACCAAGTGTTGATAAATGGGATAGTTTACCCTGGTATTAGATAGTCGGCATTAGATTGGTATTAAATAGTCGGTATAGACATGGTGGGCCAAATGGCCTTTTCCGTTCTTTATGACTCTGACTGTGTAAACAAAACCATACTCTGGCAAAATGTGCAGATGCCGGCGTTGGATTGGGGTGGGCACAGTAAGTATTCTCACAATAGCAGGTTAAAGCCCAACACGTTTGTTTGAAATCAACCTATTCGAAATAAACTGATTCAAAATAAACGGTTGGACTTTAACCTGGTGTCGTGGGACTTCTTACTAAACTCTGGCAAAACAGTTGTCTCAGCAAAATACATTGCTAAATGTCTGTTTAGCCGAAGTTCCAGAGGACGAGCCGGTACCGATAGACCGATTAGTCCTACGGACAGATGAATCCATGTTCCTCGTCATTGCAGACATTGAGCAGACGTTGAAATCATTCTAGACGATTTTAAATACTGATTGTGTCCATCCATTTAAATTCTATACACAATCTGTATAACGTTTAAGTACTTCTGATTCTGTATTCCCCATTTAAGGTTATCACTCTATCCTTTGTTTTGGAAGTAAAACAATTCTGTACGCATTTCAGCAGCACAGACAGAAAAAATTTTTCGCAACAAGTCGCCTGTAAAAAACTGTCAGTGATAGGGATTTAATTTAATGATGCAGTTACACCAAGTAAGAAAAGTTTGAGACGATGGGTTCACTACATCATTCATGAGCGGATAACTGCACATTTTGGTGTATACTGAAGTAGTGGGCAGGAAAGATACCATAAAACATTCTTTAATGTTAGCAAGGAGGTGTAAAAGTGACAAAAACTTTGATGAGAGGAATTGTCCCACGATTTATGAGAGCCAGTCAGGGAACAATAAAACATACACCCAACAGATGAACATCAAACTCGAGGCACAAATCAGAAACTGATCATGCGACGTGCAGACCAATCACAGATAGATCACACATTGCTCAAGCCAATTAGAAGCGACCCATATCTCGTTTAAACCAATTAGAAAGCAATAATCGGGGCGGCAGGGTGGCACAGTGGTTGGTACTGCTGCCTCACAGTGCCGGTGACCTGGTTTCGATTCCTGGCTTGGTTCACTGTCTGTGTGGAGTTTCCACGTTGTCCCCGTGCCTGAGTGGGTTTCTTCCGGGTGCTCCGGTTTCCTCCCGCAGTCTGAAAGACATGCTTGTTCGGGTGCATTGATCCGAACGGGTGCCGGAATGCGGCGACTAGGGAAATTTCACAGTAACTTCATTGCAATGTTAATGCAAGCCTTACTTGTGACTAATGAATAAACTTTAACTTCATGATGTAATTACTCGCGCTCTGCGTTGTGGCTCGAAAAGAGTTAATGAGCAACAGTTTTCACTCATCAAGGAGCGTTCCAAGTTTGAAACAGAAGTTTACAGTGCCAGCTGTCCACAGGGAAGCAGAAGTAATGGCGAGAACACAGACCGAATATCGATCTGTGCCTGAATCGGGAAGCAAGAACTGCAGCGCGCCTGTGAAGTCGCTGCCCTATTTTCATACCTATTAGATTACAGTTTATTAAAATTTTCTGCGTTACTTCACGAAGCTGTCTCATGATGCTTGTATGATTAAAGTCTCAAGTGATCACAATTCGAATTTACTTACGCTAAATTCCCTTAGCCAAGAACGACATCATACGTGTTAGCAATTTTGCCACTGGAGCAGTAACGAGTAGAGACCCCTACAGCGATCCTGGGGAGGGCGGTTTGGAGTGTCACTTGAATGTGACCCAACGTGAAGAATCATGAAATAGCGCCTGCCACAGGAATATCAGAATAACATGTTTTCTGTGGGATTAATCAGCAGGAACAGGGAGCATCTCATCAATGTGACCACATAGTCATCAGTTTCGAACAACACCGCCATCGCGTGGAGAAGTTTAGAACTGCCCGAAGCACTTTCCATGTCGTTGTTGAACCCGAGATAGGATGATGTCAAATGTAAAGAACTCCCGATTGACGCTCACCAGAAGCTTAAGTTGATGATTTCTTCCGGTTTCCTCCGGGTGCTCCGGTTTCCTCCCACAGTCCAAAGTTGTGCGGGTTAGGTTGATTGGCCATGCTAAGAAATTGCTCCTTGGTGTCCAGGGTAGCGGAGGTTAGAGGGTTTAGTGGGTAAAATATGTAGGGATATGGGGGTAGGGCCTGGGTGGGATTGTGTACGGTGCAGACTCGATGGGCCGAAGGGCCTCTTTCTGCACTGTAGGGTTCTACGATCTATGATCTATGAAAAGAGGAGGTTATCGGAGAAGGCAAAGAAACGAGAATAGATCGTGGACTTAATGTATAAAAAGAGGCAAGAAGGGATATCGAAAGAAGTATTTGATCGAAGTAAAAGTTTATTTAATATTAGGTTTACGTTAACACTACAATGAAGTTGTTGTGAAAAATCCATTAGGCACCACACCCCGGCTCCTGTTCAGGTACACTGAGCGAGAATTGAGCATGACCAATGCACCTAACCTGCACCTCTTTCGGACCATGGGAGGAAGCCAGATTACCCTGAGGAAACCCACACAAACATGGGGAGAACGTGCAGACTCCAGACAGACAGTGACCCAAGCCCGAAATAGAACCTGGATTCCTACCGCTGGAGGCAGCAGCGCTGGCCACTGTGCCACAGCGGCGCCCCATACGAATCGAAGACAATGAATGAATCTCCACCAAAACCTACTCGCCCAGAGATCGCAGGCTGAGGTGATCTACCTGGCCTTGAAGCAGTTTGAATACATTTTGAGAAAATGCTTCACCAGCAGAGATACTTTTAGCAGGGAATGAACTTGTATTCAATAAATATTGAATTTTCCTTCAAACAAGTCACAGTAGGATGGTCTCCGCACACTTTGCCAGATCCACGTCGCAGTTACGAAGCTGCTTCAGTCAAAGGAGGAAACTCCGCTCACGGGGTTGGGGATGGTAGAGGGTGGAGGAGGTGGAGGTCGTTACCTACCCGCCAATCCCCAAGCTCAGCCCCATACGGAAAGCAGAGGGATTGGATTGTATATCTAAATCTCCAGCCCGGCATATCAAAACGGCAATACATGAGTCATTTCGTTTTGTTGCCAAGGTATACGTATGAGATACGTACAGAGTCTTCAAACTGTTCAGTCTCTCAGTATGTTTAAAGAACAAAGAACAACACAGCAAGGGAAACAGGCCCTTCGGCCCAACGAGCCCGCGCCGCCATTTTAACATTATGACTGCCCTCCTCTACCCATGACCTTTGCCTACACCTATTGGGGAAGATTGAGGGAAGGCTAATTTAGGGACAATTTGTTACACCAGTCAGCCTAAGAGCACGTTTGTTGGGATGTGGGAGGAAACCGGAGCACCCAGAGAAAACCCACGCAATCACGGCAAGAACGTGCAATCTCCCGCAGACACCGTCCCAAATCCATGTATCTGCACAGCAAACAGTGATAGTCACTGAGCTTTCATGTTGCCCGTCAGATGGTCCAGTTTAAGTGTACACTAACGGCGTGAAGCACTAGGCAACTCTCGAAGCAACATCCAAGAGCAGCCATCGCACGACCCACCGCGTGTATGCCCCTTGTTGGTCAACAAGGCGGACCGAATCATCTGTGAAGTAAAAGAAAATACATCAATAAACATGCAAAACTTAGACAGACATTTACGGAATCCCCAGAAGCGCAGAAATAAAGCAAGTGAGCCATGAAATATTTTGGAAGGTCCATAGGAATCAATTGATTCCCAGGGACGTCCTAAAGCTCTTGATCTTTATTTAGAAAAGTTTCCTGTATCCCTCCATCTCTAGTCTGCTCATGTGCCTGTCTAAGTAAGCCTTGAACAACCCCAGCGTGCCTACCTCCACCACCTTACTTGGCAGTGCATTCCAGGCCCTCACCACAATCTGTGTGAAAAACCTCCCTCTAACATCCGAATTATACCTCGCCCCCCTCACCCTAAGCCCGTGGCCCCTCGTAATTATTGTATCCAACCTAGGAAAAAGGTTACCACTGCTCACTTTATCTATACCCTTCATAACCTTATACACCTCTATTAGATCTCCCCTCATCCTCCGCCTTTCTAAGGAGAACAGCCCCAATTTGCCCAATCTTTCCTCGTAGCTCAGGCCTTCCATACCAGGCAACATCCTGGTAAACCTCCTCTGCACTCTCTCCAGGATGTCCACGTCCTTCCGGTAGTAAGGCGACCAGAACTGGACGCAGTACTCCAAATGCGGGCGAAACAATGTTTTATACAACAGCAACAGTAGATGCCAGCTTTTATATTCTATACCCCTCCCTATAAAGGCAAGCATACCACAGGCCTTCTTCGTCACCTTCTCCACCTGTACTGCCACCTTCAAGGACTTGTGTACTTGCACCCCCAGGTCCCTCTGCGTTTCTATACTCTTAATAGGCCTACCATTTATCGTGTAACTCCCCACTACATTCTTTCTTCCGAAATGCATCACTTCGGACATATCTGGATTAAATTCCACCTGCCATTTCTCTGCCCAATATACCAGCCTATCTATATCCCGCTGTATTTCTTGACACTGCTCCTCACTATCAGCTAGTCCAGCCACCTTCGTTTCATCTGCAAACTTGCTGATCACACCACTTACTACCTCTTCCAAGTCATTTATGTATATTACAAATAACAAAGGTCCCAGTACTGAGCCCTGCGGCACACCACTAGTAACAGACCTCAAGCTAGAAAAGGACCCTTCCACTACTACTCTCTGTCTCCTATTACCAAGCCAGTTCTTAATCCATCCAGACACCTGTCCTTGTACCCCATGAGCCTTAACCTTTTCCACCAAACTACCATGAGGGACTTTGTCAAACGCCTTACTGAAATCCATGTAGACGACATCCACGGCTCGTCCTTCGTCGACCGTTTCTGACGCCTCCTCAAAAAGTGCTACCAGATTCGTAAGGCACGACTTCCCCTTAACAAATCCATGCTGCCTATCACTAATCAAATTGCCACACTCTAAATGCTTATACATCCTATACCTAAGAATCCTTCCCAACGACTTCCCTATCACTGACGTCAAACTCACCGGCCTGTAATTACCCGGGTTATCCCTATTACCCTTTTAAAACACTTTTTGTTTGTGTGGTAAGCCAGGCGGGTGAAGATTGTCTTTGGAGGATTTTTGTTGGGGTGGGTGAGATGTCGAGGCAACAGGGACAGCAACGTCTAGCTGTCTGCAATAACATTTAACGTTTACTTAGTAGTGTCACAAGTAGACTTACATTACTACTGCAATGAAGTTACTTGTGAAAATCCCCCAGTCGTCACACTCCTGCGGCTGTTCGGGTACACTGAGGGAGAATTTCGCATGGCCAATGTACCTGACCAGTATGTCTTTTGAACTGTGGGAGGAAACCGGGGGAAACGCACACAGGCACGAAGAGGACGTGCAGACTCCACACCTCCAAGGCTAGAATCGAACCTGCGACTCTGGCGCTGTGAGACAGCAGTGCAGCCACGCCGCCACCATGCCTCCCACACCCAGTAGTTGTCTATCGAACTTAGCTGTCCGTTGTATGAATAAGCACGAAGATTATTGGCCTCCCGGCTCCTTTTGCAACATTTTTATTCTTCACAGCAATAGATGGGAGAATAACATAATCAACCTTATCAGCCAACCATACAAATTTTATTCAAAGAAAAGACTTCGTTTAATGGAAAATTGCTAAGCCAACATCAGCAACCCTAAACGAAATACAGACATATTCAACCACCTTCTTATCCGCGACAGCAACATGTCTGGAGAAAATCTACTCCTCAATATCTCCAGGAGAGCTTACGATAGTTAGAGGATTCATTCATTGGAAAATGATTACGATGACAGATGCCAAATAGTGAAGACCGTACAAAAAAAGCAAGTCATCATAATTTGTAGCCGGTTACAATGATTAAAATCAAAATAAAGAGTGAAAGAATAAAAATAAATGGCGTGTTTATAAACTTTTGAGAATAAAATAACAGCAATATATTGCAAAAATGCGGCTCTTTAATTTACAGGAACGGTCTACTGCACCTTGCATTTTGTACCAAAGGTCATGTTCATCGAAATCTCAACCCTGAACTCACTATTGATATACCATTTTTCAGTCCTTTTTCTGTCGATTCCATGCCTGAGACATCACTGGCGTACTGGGGCCCGAACCACTTCGTACACTACCGGTTCTTCCATCTGGTTTCGAGGTCTCACTGGCGCCTGATTCTTGTTGTTCTTATCACGACCTGGCCTCACTACCGCGTACACAACATTGTCTTCTCCTCGTTGAGGCGGGGGGCCCGCGACATGATTGTTCGTGCGGTTCCCCGGTCGCTGTGTTTTGGGTTTGGCGATGTGCAGGTCAGCATAAATAACATCGCTCGACGTGCCTCCCTCAAGTGAAACAAAATTTAAAAAGAAAGAAAAAGAAATGTTAACACTGCAGTTGCTCAGCATAATAATGCCATTCCTGACCTAATGGAAAACCGCAGGAAGATGAGTTACAAAGTTCCGCTTAGAAGTTAGAAATGCAAGCACCTAGAGTGGCAAAAAAATGAAACATTTGTAGCGAAAGGCCGAACCAAGGCAACAGACTTTCAGACATTTGGATCTTTTTGAACTCAGCCAATCAATTTGAATTAGGCAATTAGAAAGCAGCAACCTATTAAACTTAAATCTGATGATTCTGGCAATTTCGGACCAATCCCATTGTGAGGGATATTGATGTGTCTTCACAGGTATAAAAGAAAAGAGCAGCAGGACAAAAGGCAGAAGTCAACTGCCGCCTGTTACAGCTCATAGTTCTTAGCTCAACGCCTCGTGTATATAGTAAAGATACCAAAGAAGAAAGAAGAATAGACAGAGAAGGCCCAGAAATTTCCAAAAGACACAAAAGCTGGTTGCAATTTAGAGAGTGACTAAAACTCTATTTTTTGTTAATGATTTGGAATTGTTTTTGATGAAACATCATCCATTAGCATCGTGTTTTATTCGGTTTGTTAATCATTTAGCTATCTTGGTCACTGTTATTTGGATAATAAATTATTTCTTGTTAACTTTACAGAGAGTGTCAGGGAGTTATCTTGGATTTACCTACTAGAGGTTGCTGAAGAGCAGGTCACACCACTTCATATACTCCTCTTTGAATGGTTAGGTGTTAATCCTCAGATGGGGGATAAACCTCTGCTTCATAACAGATGTCTTTTGCATCCACTATTCTCCTGGCAGAGCAGGAATTCAGAAGTAGCTCGAAATCTCAGCAATTAATATTGAAGCGAAATTCCTTCAAGTTGTCAACTTGCAGTTAAACCGATTAGTTTTTTGTTGTTGGTATTCTAACGAGGCAGACAGTGGTATTATCCTCAGACTATCAATACAAAAATACAGCTAATGTTTTGTAAATCCTA
The DNA here is from genome assembly GCF_965287045.1 of Carcharhinus amblyrhynchos. Taxonomy (NCBI): domain Eukaryota; kingdom Metazoa; phylum Chordata; class Chondrichthyes; order Carcharhiniformes; family Carcharhinidae; genus Carcharhinus; species Carcharhinus amblyrhynchos. The sequence continues at coordinate 110,612,769 of NC_137332.1, read as the reverse complement.
GTACAAATTCCATCATGGCAGATGGTGGATTTTGAATTCAATAAAAATAATTATGGAATTAAGAATCCACAGATGACCATGAAAACATTGTCAATTGTCTGAAAAAGCTTTCTTGTTCATCATGTCTTTTAGGGAAGGAAACCTGCCAAACTTACCCGGTCTGGTCTACACGTGACTGCAGAGCCACAGTAGTGTGGTTCACACTCAGCTGCCCTCAGCAAGCCACCCAGTAGTTCAAGAAGGCAGCTCACCACCAAGGGGAGCTAGCGATGGGCAACCGAAATCCATGTCCCACGAGTGAATCAAAAAAAAATACCAGTGAGAGAGACTGAGAATGTTTTGGATTTTTTAGTCCATCAGTTGGTTAGCTGTGAACGGATTTCTATTGGTTACAAGTGTTGTTAAAAGTACATTGAAATCTTTGACAGCTCTTTATTGATCCCAACCTCTATTAAATGAGGCCATATATAACCTCTCAGAATTTTTTTGTTAGTCAGTGAGGTTAGGATTAGTTTTATTGAAATAGAGTTTGCTGTTTCAAAACAGGACATGCTAGCAGTGTTCCTGTCCTGCGCCATCGCCCCTGCAGCGATTGAAGGTTGGAAAATGATTGTTAGAGCTGATATTTGTTCCTGGCACCCATTAGAACCCAGGTATACATTTTGGGTGTGGATATTTATCCACTTACAAGGACTTTAAACAGCCTTCTATTTTCTCCCTTACTACATTTACCTTATCAAATATTTGAGCTTTGCCTCCCTAATTACTTTATCTGCTTTGTTCCTCTGAGGAAAACAGATGGAAAGAATGCTTTAAGATGCTTGTCCGTGTCACATACTTCCAGGTGTACTTAAACTTTTTGATCTCTAATTGGCCTTGCTCCTTCCTTCGTTATCCATTTGTTCTTTATGAATAGATAAAACACATTGGGATTTTCCTAGATTATACTTGCCAATGTATTGTCGGTTCCTTGTTTCCCTAATATTCATAGAAATCATAGAATCCCGATAGTGCAGAAAGAGGTCATTCGACCCATCGAATCTGCACCGAAAAACAATCCCACCCAGGCCCTATGCCCAACACCCCACACATTTATCCCACTAATCTTTCCAACCTTGCCATCCTTTGACAAAAAGACCAATTTAGTATGGCCAATCAACTTAACCCGCACATCTTTGGAGTGTGGGAGGAAACCGGAGCACACAGGGGAGGGGGGGGGGGTGGTGGGGGGAGGAAGATGCAGATTGCAAACCTTCAGTGACCCAAGCCAGGAATTGAACCCAGGCTTCTGTAGCTGTGAGGCAGCAGTGCTAAGTACTGTGCCACAGTGCCGCCCCAAGAGTGTGAAAACGCAATCCCCCACTACCAGAAATTTTGCAATCGGGTATCCCGCATTTGGGGACATCGAATAATAATTGTGTCCAATTCTGGTCACCATAATTTGCAAGGACAGGAATGATATTTGGAAATGCGGGAAGGAGATTTAGTGGAATGGTTCCAGGGTTGAACGGTTTTATTTACAAGGTTAGATTGGAGAATTTGGCGTCGTTCTCCTTGGAGCAATTGTAATTGAAGAGGGCTATTTGATGGAAGTGTACATGAGTTGCCAGATTAAGATAAGGTAGAAATTAAAGACTGTTCCTGTCAACTGAAGTTGCAACGAATATTTAAGGTTTTAAGCAGGAGAGCGGGGAGAGGGTATGAGGCAGAATTTCCTTATTCAGCGATTGACGATGATCTGGAACTCACAACCTCTAAGGGAGATAGAGAGAAGTGAAGCAAAGCTGGTGAAGGATTTCAAAAGGAAATGGGATAGGAACATGAAGGGAATAAACTTACAGGGTTTAAGTAGGCGAATGGGAATGGTTGGATGCCACTACAGAGAGTAGGCATGGACTCCATGGGCCTAATGGCTGTCTCCTGACAGTATTGACTCTGTACCTCCATGATTATGCTTAAGAATACTTACCTGACGGCGTCAGCAGACCCGAAGTGCAATGGGATAACTCGTCCTGGGTAAACCATCTGCTTGATCATGGTTTCACGCAGTCAGGGTAAATGCATGGTGTTATGGGGATACGGCGTGGGTGGGATTGTGGTCGGTGCAGGCTCAATGGCCCGAATAGCCTCCTTCTGTGCTGTAGGATTCTATGCTGAGATTTCATTCCTGACCTCCATCCGAAAGCAAAAGTCTATTAAAAATCTAAACGCTTCTATCATTGTAATGTGGTACATCTTTCTTACCTGTGCTTCATTTTGAGTTGTTGGTGTTCTATCTGCAAAACGTTTGAGATAAACAGATTACATTTATGCAGCGAAGAAGGGAAGTGGAATGAATGAATCAGTTTTTCTTCCGATGAATTAAGTAGTCGCTCAATAATGATACGAAACCAAAGTAAAGTTCTGCACTCGGGCCTGAATCCATAACCTTTCACTGCGCAAGCGCACGTACCATAATGTGAGCTTTGTGCTAACTTGAGCACAATGCTGGAGTCCTGGAAATTTTACAATACGTAAGGAGAGTTTATTACTCTGGGAATATGAGTCCACATGTCAGTGTGGAATTTAAATTCAATTAATAAATAAATATTTAATTGAAAGCTTGTCTCAATAACGATAACCGTGAAACCATCGATTGCGGCAAACAAGCTCATCTGGTTTGATAATGTCTCCAGGAATCGTTCTTAGTTAATGTCGTCTTCATGACGCCAGACCCACAGCAATGCATTTGACTCCGAACTGCTACCTGAAATGGCTCACTACACTATTCAGATGTACCAAACCGCTGCCGGAAAGTTAATGAACTGCAGTCATTCACCACCGCCTTCGCAAGGTCAGTTAGGATGGGCCACATGCTGGCCTTACCAGCGACAGCCACATCCCGTGAAAGTGTATATACATAAAGGAAATGAAACATAATTGCAAGTGCATCCTGATGTTAAATATAACCTAATCAGTTACAATTTACTTCTTAGCTCTAAAGACATTATGGTGCTTTACAGCGCATACCATGCTACAAACTGGAAACAAATAAACTAGCAGTAGGAATAGGCCATTCAGCCCTTCGAGCCTATTCCACAATTCAATATGATCATGGCTGATCTTCTATCTCAATAATCCTGCCTCCGCCCTACACTTCTTCATCTTCAGCTTCATGACTGTGAACCGGAGCACCTGTAGAGCTCTCATCAGTCTATGCTCAAGCATAGAGAGTAGTTGTCAACTCATTAATTGTTGCTGATTTTGAAGGTTGTCCTCAAGGTTAGCACTGCCGTCAGCTACTGTAATATTCAGCGATGACTGATTGCCCTCTCTCGAAAATTTCTCATTGCTATCTGCATTAGAAGGTTGTGTGCTCACGCCCCACTGCACAACTTTCAACACAAAGTCTAATACTGCAGAAGAAGCTCTCCAGTGTCGGAGGTGATGTATTTGGGATGTGACGTGAATTCAAGTCTAGGGTGACACTCTTATCCCAAGATCTTTTAATATGAATATAAACGATCACTGCCGACGGGCAGAGGAGTTACCACCATCGCCCCCTCACCATCAAACTCAGCCCCCACTCCCATTGAATCCTGCAGCCAATATTGATCACTGAGGCAAAAGTCCATGACCAAATTATGTGATTATTATCACATTCTTGTATTTAACAGCCTGCCTTGTCGATCTCCCCCACAGTAGATTGTGCAAGATATAGTTCTTGGGGCTAAAGCGACTAAGGGATACGGGGGGAGGGCGGGATCAGGATTTTGATGATCAGCTTGATCAAAATGAATGGCGGAGCAAGTTCAGCAGGTCGCATCTCCTACTTCTGCTTCCATTTTACTATTATGAAACTATTTCATTAATTGTAAGTTGCTCATCAGTTCCGGAAATGCTCTGCATGTGATGGTGTCGCCAGCATGGTCACAGGCCATTCGGCCCAAAACGATGTAAGCTCTCTTTTTCTTTATGATATTGTGCAGTTGATGCTTAGTAGCGCTCACGCATCTCCATCCAAGGCTGCTTTTAAACGCTAAATATACCCGATCACTACTCACCACGATAAGACGTATGCGAATTATTTTGACGCTTGTTGCGGCTCAAGAAGATAAGAATTGCGATTAGGAGAAGCACCAGTGTAGTGACAACCAACGTCGAAGACAAAGTGATCAATTTGTGCTTTGAAGCTTCTTCCTTGCCCTCGTCCCGACCTAGGGAATATGAAAGGATTATTAATAATAACATTCTAGTTACCTTTTCAATGAACTAAGCCACATATTTGGCTCATTGTAAAGTCACTTTTTTAAAAAGTAGGTCCTATGTTTTAAGTGTTTAGTTCCCTTTTCCATGACAATGTATTTGTTTGATTTGATTTATCATTGTCACCTGTTTTGGGGCACAGTGAAAAGTGGTGTTTCTTGCATGCTATAGACAAAACATACCGTTCATAGGGGAGAAGGAAAGGAGGGAGTGCAGTGTATAGTGTGACAGTCATAGCAAGCGTGTAGAGAAAGATCAGATGTCCTATTGTGTTCTGCCAAGTTATGTAAGATTACATGAATGAATCTACCTGTGAGCGTGTGTGAGGTGGGATCTGCCATGTTATACTAACACGAAGCTCGCTCTAATTCAATTAACTTTGGATAACTGAGTATGCCCCTTGGCGAAGAAGCTGTGATATAGAATATAAATTCATGCACATGCAATGATTGTCCGATATAACTATGGATGAATAGGTATCTGTGCACGCATATTTGCGTTTCAACACCAAGTCAAGGTTGTATTATTTGTCGTAATCGGTTTGAAATGGAACAGGGAAATCACATAAACTTTGACCGATCTGGACAAGAACAATGCTAAAAAAAACTCTCATTTTGACTCGTGCCAATGAAGGAAACATAGAAAGTAGGACCAGGAGTAGGTCATTCAGTTCGGTGAGCCTGCCCTGCTATAAAGCAAAATAATGGCTGATTTTGTATCTCAATGCCTTACTCCAGTGCTCTCCCCATAGCCCTAACATCCTTAGAGCCTTGAAATCTATTTCCTTCCTAACTTTTCTCGGTCTCCACTGACCTTCTGTTGTAAAGAGCTCCAAGGCTGTTCACCCTCTGAGCGAAGAAACTTCTACTCATCTCAATCCTAAATGACCTACCCCAAATTATGAGACTGAGATCCCAGCAGCTAGAAGAATTACCAAACTTGCAGCCAGTCTGTCCAGCCCTGACAAGATGTTATACATTTCAATGCGAGCCCCTTCCATTCTTCTCAATTTCAGTGAATACGAACGCAGTTGACCAAATCTTTCCTCCGAGGACAATCCTGTCAACTCAAGAATCAGTCTAATGACCTTTCACTGCACAGCCTCTAAAGCAATTATATTATTTCTTAAAAAGGGACATACAAACTGTACACAATACTGCGAATGTGGACTCATCGAGGTTTGTAAAGCAGCAATATAACATCCTTGCTCCTGTACTCAAAACGTTTTGCAATGAAGGTCGACATGCCATTTAGCTTCCTAACCCGTTGCTGTGCCTGCATGCTTGCTTTCAGTGAGTGCTGTACTAGATCGCCCAAGTTTGTCTGTGCATCAACATTTGCCAATCTCTCACCATTTAAATAATATTCTGTCATCCTGTTTCTTCTTCCAAAGTGAACAACTTCACATTTACGCACGTAATGCTGCATTTGCCATGCATTTTCCAATTCACACAACTTGACAAGTCACCACGAAGCCTCCTAACAACCTGCTCACTACTCAACTTCCCATTGCGCTGCTCTTCATCAACAAGTTATGGAAAAATTGCTTTAAGTTTCCGCATCAATCCAATTGTTGTACATTGTGAACAGTGAGGGCCCATGTATTGCTCTCTGTGAGACATCACTAGTTACTGCCGCTACTTCGAAAAATGCCTATTTATTCCTATTTTCTGTTTCCTTTCTGCTAGCAAATTCTCAACAATCCCGTTCCGCATCCCCCCCACCCCCCATATGTGTCTATTTTGTACACTGATACCCTTTGTGGGACTATTCCAGAAGCGTTCAGAAAATCCAAATAGTCGTATCCACTGGTTAAACCTTACCTATGCTACTAGTAATGTCCTCACAATTTTCAGTAGTATTTTCAAATATAATTTCCCTTTCATAAATTCATATTGACTTTGTCTAATCCCTGTTATATTCTCCAGCAGTTCTGTTATTGCGTCCTTCATAATAGACTCCAGCATTTTCCATGCCTCTTACCTTAAACTAACTTGTTCTCCCTCGCTCATTTTTTAAAATAACAATGATACATGTAGGACCCTTCAATCTGCCAGGACTGCCCAGAATCTGCAGAATTTTGGTGATGACAACTAAAACATGCATCATTCCCCTAGCCAACACCTTTTTTACCCTAGCATGTAGATTATCGGGTCCTAGATTTTTTGGTTCTCTGCCCATTAATTGCTCTGACACTAATTTTCTATTATTGCCATTTCCCTCAAATTCCTCCTTCTGACTACAATGTATATTCCTTAGCATTTCTTGAAGTTTATTGTGTCTTCCTCCAAGCAGACAAGAAAAATGTACTTATTTGACTGCTCTGCTGTGTCCTTGTTCTCTATTATAAGTTCTACTCTTTCTGACTCTAAAGGGGCTACATTTGTCTTCATTATTCTCTTTCTTTTAAGAACATAAGAAATAGGAGCAGGAGTAGGCCATCTAGCCCTTCGAGCCTGCCCCACCATTCAATAAGATCATGGCTGATCTGAAATGGATCAGTTCCACTTTCTCGCTTTCTCCCCATAACCCTTAATTCTCTTGTCTGCCAAAACCCTATCTACCCGTGACTTAAATATATTTAGCGAGGTAGCCTCCACCACTTCAACGGGCAGAGAATTCTAGAGATTCACCACCCTTTGAGTGAAGAAGTTCCTCCTCGGCTCCGTTCTAAACTGCCCCCCCTCCTTATCCTGAGGCTGTGCCCTCGAGTCCTGATTTTATATGCTTGCAGAAGCTTGAGTGACCGCTTCTATGCTATCTGTAGGTTTACTTTCATACTCCATCCCTTCTGAATTAAACTCTTAGACTTCTTTGCTGAATATTGAATGTTTCCTAATCCTTCAGCTTGCTACTTATTCTAGCAAAATTATAGGACTCCTGTTTGGATTTAATATTATCCTTAGCGGTGACATGTTTTGGTCACTTTCCTTGTTTTGTTTTTGCACCAGAAATAGACATGTAACTGCTGCAATGCACACCTTATTTCCTTAAGTATTAGCCATTGCCTAGCCATCATCATGTCTTTTAATTAACTTCTACAATCTACCGTAGCCAACTCATAGGAAGGATAGAAACCATAGAATCCTTACAGTGCAGAAGGAAGCCATTTGGGCCATCGAATTTGCACCCACCACAATTACACCCAGCCCCTATCGGCATAGCTCCAATTATTTAGCCTGCTAGTCCCCCTGAAATTGAGTCAACTTAGCATGCCAATCAATCTAACCCACCCATCGTTCCATCTTAAAGTAAGGAGGTCTTGCTGCGGCTGTATAGGGCATTGGTGAGGCCGCAGCTGGAGTACTGTGTGCAGTTTTGGGCGCCGTACTTAGCAAGGATATTTTGGCCTTGGAGGGAGTGCAGAGGAGGTTTACTAGGCTGATGCCGGAGTTGAGGGCGTTGAGCTATGAGGAGAACCGAATAAATTAGGCTTGTACTCGTTAGAGTTTAGAAGAATGAGGGGAGATCTCATTGAGACGTATAAGATGATGAATGGGATGGATAGGATAGAGGTGGAGAGACTCTTCCCGCTCAGAAAGGATAGTAGGACTAGGGGGCACAACCTCAAGATAAAGGGGGGACGGTTTAGAACGGAGTTGAGGAGGAACTTCTTCACTCAAAGGGTGGTGAATCTCTGGAATTCTCTGCCCGTTGAAGTGGTGGAGGCTACCTCGCTAAATATTTTTAATACGCGGGTTGATGGGTTTTTGATAAGAGAGGGGATTAAGGGTTATGGGGAGAGGGCGGGAATGTGGAACTGAGCCACGACAGATCAGCCATGATCTTATTGAATGGCGGGGCAGGCTCGAAGGGCTAGATGGCCTACTCCTGCTCCCATTTCTTATGTTCTTATGTTCTTATGATACTGTTCCCTAAACGAGCATGCACAAGAAAATTATTAATTACCTATTGTCAATGTATAATTACAAACCTATGATGACATGTCTCCTCGTTGCCTCCTAGTTGAACATACTGGTTAAAAATAAATCGTACACACTTCAGGAATTCATATGCCACAGTATTATTGCTAATTAGCTTTGCCTAATCAATGCGTGGATTATTTTACATTCGTCCATCTGCTGTCGGCTTCCAGATCATTGCCCTTCTCTAATTGCCCTTCAACAGTGTGGCCTGCTGAACCATCTAGAATCATAGAATCCTAGAGAAGAAGCCCATTCGGCCCATCGAGTGTGCACCGACCATAATGCCACCCAGGCACCCTCCCCATAACCCATGCTTTTGCCCCAGCTAGTCACGTTGACGCTAACGGGAAATTTACTATGGCCAATCTATCTAACCTGCATAGGAGGATTATGATGTGGGTATGCCGGCGTTGGACTGGCGTAAACACAGTAAAAAGTCTGACAACACCAGGTTTTAGTCCAACCTATTTATTTGATAATATACTCACTAGCTTTCGGGGTTACCCCCTTCGTCAGGTGAATGGAGAGTTCTGGCCTCAGACAGAGCATATAAAGCACAGACAGTTCAGAGATTACTGATTAAAATGCGAATCCTTACACCTAACCTGCTGTTCAAGACCTGAAGTGGCTGATAATGTGAGTGGAAGGAGCACTGATCACAGTTTAAAGAGATGTGTATTGTCTCCAGACAGTACAGTAAGTGAGGTTTTGCAAACCCAGGCAAGTCATGGGGGTTACAGATAGTGCGACATGAACCCAAGATCCCTGTTGAGACCGTCCTCATGTGTGCGGAACTTGGCTATCAGTCTCTGCTCAGCGACTCTGCGCTGTCGTGTGTCGTGAAGGCCGCCTTAGAGAATGCTTACCCGAAGGTCAGAGGCTGAATGCCCGTGACCACTGAAGTGTTCGCCAACAGGAAGGGAACAGTCTTGCCTGGTGACTGTCGAGCGATGTTCATTCATCCGTTGTCGTAGCGTCTGCATGGTCTCCCCAATGTACCATGCTTCGGGACATCCTTTCTTGCAACGTATCAGGTAGACAATGTTGGCCGAGTTGCAAGAGTATTTACCATGTACCTGGTGGATGGTATTCTCACGTGTGATGATGGTATCCATGTCGATGATCCGGCATGTCTTGCAGAGGTTGCTGTGACAGGGTTGTGTGGTATTGTGGTCACTGTTCTCCTGAAGGCTGGGTAGTTTTACCCAGCCTTCAGGAGAACAGTGACCACAATACCACACAACCCTGTCACAGCAACCTCTGCAAGACATGCCGGATCATCGACATGGATACCATCATCACACGTGAGAATACCATCCACCAGGTACATGGTAAATACTCTTGCAACTCGGCCAACATTGTCTACCTGATACGTTGCAAGAAAGGATGTCCCGAAGCATGGTACATTGGGGAGACCATGCAGACGCTACGACAACGGATGAATGAACATCGCTCGACAGTCACCAGGCAAGACTGTTCCCTTCCTGTTGGCGAACACTTCAGTGGTCACGGGCATTCAGCCTCTGACCTTCGGGTAAGCATTCTCCAAGGCGGCCTTCACGACACACGACAGCGCAGAGTCGCTGAGCAGAGACTGATAGCCAAGTTCCGCACACATGAGGACGGTCTCAACAGGGATCTTGGGTTCATGTCGCACTATCTGTAACCCCCATGACTTGCCTGGGTTTGCAAAACCTCACTTACTGTACTGTCTGGAGACAATACACATCTCTTTAACCTGTGATCAGTGCTCCTTCCACTCACATTATCAGCCACTTCAGGTCTTGAACAGCAGGTTAGGTGTAAGGATTCGCATTTTAAACAGTAATCTCTGAACTGTCTGTGCTTTATATGCTCTGTCTGAGGCCAGAACTCTCCATTCACCTGACGAAGGGGGTAACCCCGAAAGCTAGTGAGTATATTATCAAATAAATAGGTTGGACTAAAACCTGGTGTTGTCAGACTTTTTACTAGGAGGATTATGGCAGGAAACCGGAGCACTCGGAGGAAACTCATGCAGACACAGGGAAAATGTGCAAACTCTACACAGACAGTGACCCAAGCCAGGAATCGAACCCGGGTCCCTGGCGCTGTGAAGCAGCAGTGCTAACCACTGTGCCACCGACTCGTGCCTTTAAGCAAGTCTTTTTAACAATTTTATACACTTTCTGTACCTATAATGCATGGACTTAGAGAATGCATTCCAGAAACCTATCAGCCATGATCAAATGGCGGCACAGACTCAATGGATCGAATAGCCTAATTCTGCTCCTATACCTTAGGGTAATATGGCCCTCTACCTTAGATACTGCAGGGCTGCAATGGTCAACATCAATAGGGAGGCAGTAAAGTATGAAGGAATTTGAATACAAGAATGAAGATTACAAAATCCTCATCCAGGGCTGTCAATCAAATTTAACAAGAACAGGGATGAATGGTGAATGCGATTGTGACCAATTTAAGTTAGGAAATGAAATCTATAGGTAACGAAAGCATGGACGAGGATTTCCGCAGCATGGAGGCTCAGATAGAGTTAGGGCGTGAGATATAAATCAGATAGATCTGCGCAATCTTCATGACGGTACAAAAGGATGGTCAGGAACCAAATATGACGTCAAACAAGGCACCCAAGTTGGGAAATCTCTGACTCAGTTTGAGAGAATTACCTCCAATTGAGACAGTGGACATGAAGGTAAGTTTGTGACGGGGACAGAAAACGATGGTATCAATCTTCCCAATGTTCCATTGCCGAAAATATCTAGTTATCCAATTGCAGCAATTAGAAACAACTCAGTTGAATAATACAATGTGCAATGACATACTGCTCCCACCTGCATACCACCTGGATGGATAGATGGCTGGTTCGACGCTGACCATCCAAACAGCCATAATGCACTGCGGGGCTCTTTAGCCAGGGCTGAGTGGGCTACCCATTCATTATTGTACCCAATACATCCAATTGCATTGACCCTGAGCTCCATCAGTCTCGACAACGCTTGGAACGCGTGAATCGCAGCTACCTGGGGTGCAGATATGCACCGAAACTCCAGTGTCTTCGGAGAAAGTAATTCTATGGTCTTGGTCCAAAAAGGTTTGGTGGTGCTTGGGACAGGAAGCACTGTGGTGGCGTGGGGAGGGGGTGAGGGTGGGAGGTTGTGTTGGGTAAGGTGAATTTCAGAGGGGGAGCGGGTAGGAAGTAAATGGGCGCAATTTCAATCTGGGAAGCCATCCCAGTATATACCCTTAGTCCATTTCAGGATAAAAATCGGACTTTCAGTTCCTGCCCTTCTGCCCACGTCAAAAGCATTTTGTCCAGAAACAAAAATCAGGCAGTCTCACATGAAATTTGAACATTTAACTCCATGCCCCAGGCTAATATAGAAACAACTTTAAAATAAATGCTTTAATGGAGTACAAGTTAAGCAAATAATTAATATATAATTGGATAAACGCTCTTTAATCTTCATGGGTTCAACATTAACACGTTCCTCATGACTATTTTCTCAGAGTTACAGAGTGGATGTTGAGGGAATAATTAATTTGATCTGTTATTGAAAAGAATAAATGTAAAGAAAGGCAGATGGTATCATATAGGAACGTACCTTTAACAGTTACCCGTGTGCCCGTTCCGGATCCTTTGCCAATTTGTGTCAATTCCACTTCACAATAATATATTCCCGAATCATTCCGATTTGCCTCCATGACTGTAATATGGCCGCCGTTTGAAGGTTGTCCATGTTTTTGCAAAACTCGTCCTATAAATCCTTCAGAAGTGTTCGTAATCAAACTCTTTTCACGATCTGATGCTTGCTTGTACCAGCGGAATGCAAAAACTGATGTCATGTTTGACGCAGTCCATGTACAGGAGATTTGAAATTCCCCTCCTTCTACTACTTCGATAGCCTCCGGACTTTGAGTTACGTTGAAGTCGGCAATAGCAGCAGCTGTAATGCAGAAACTCCAGTTACACGCTCCTCTCCTCAAACTACTGTCCTGGCACCTTGCCAATAATTCACTTGCGGCTAATGGCAAATTCAAACAAAGAATCCCCGCTCACATCCCTTGACCTTCAGCAGGAAGATGACCATTGAATTTTCCACCATGAACCATTTTGGTGGGAACAGTTCTTTCTTGCAGTGGAGCCTTTAACCTTCAGCAATTTCGTGGGGTCAATATCACATCCAAATTCGCATCTCAGCATGCGCATACTGTATATTGTCATCACCTTGATGCCTATAGAGCCAGCCTGAGATTGTTGAAGGTTAATGCAATTGCAATACTGCGATTTCTGGAAATCTGACATTAAAGCACAAATGCTGAATAAACTCAGCCGATTTGGCAGCATCTCTGGAGCGGGAAACAAGAGGTATCGTTGCGAGTCCAACGACGCCTCCTCCAATAGATTAGAAAGGCTAACGGTGTCGATTATCACGGGTGCGGCCAGACATGCTCAGCTTATCCAGAGTTTTCTGTTTTTATTTGTGTTACAGGCCAATGTTCAAGGTCCTGTTCACAGAGATTTCCCGGTACTTCTCTAGTCATTTCATGAGAAGTGGTGTTGAACATGTTAGGAACAGCATCAGGCAACACTAAGTGTCAGGTGCTAACCTGGTGTCGATACAGCATATGCAAGCTAAACGATAGAAGCAGCATGTTATGAATACTGATCTATCCAAAACTAACGGATCTGATTCAACCGCTGCAGAGAGGCCGCAACCACTCGTGAATGGTTGTGGGTGATTAAATAACAGGAGAAGGAGGTTCTATAAACGTCCCCCATCCTCAACAAAGGGGAATCCGGCGCATGTGTGCAAAGGAAAGGGCGGGAGCATTTGTAACCATCTTTAATCGGGAGGCGCGGCAGGACAGGGTTAGCACTGCTGGTTCACAGCGCTAGGGACTCGGGTTGGATTCCCGGCTTGGGTCATTGTCTGTGTGGAGTCTGCATATTCCCCCCACGTCTGCTTGGGCTTCCACCGGATACTCCGGTTTTCTCCCAAATCTGAAAGGCGTGATGGTTAGATGCATTGAGCTGAACAGGCGCTGGACTATAGTGGAATTTCACAGTAACTTCATTGCAGTGTTAATGTAGTTGTGACTAATAAATAAATAAACTTTAATAAGCTGTTGAGAGTGAATGATCCATCCCGGCTTGTGCCTGACGTTCATGAAATCAGAGAGTTTGCTTCAAGTTACTCGATTCACTTCACATAACAAAAAGTTGTTGAAAGCTTGAATACAACGCAGGATGTGGGACCTTAATGAAGTTCCACAATCTACCGTAGCCAACTCATAGGAACGATTGAAATCATAGAATCCTTACAGGGCAGAAGGAAGCCATTCGGCTCATCGAATTTTCACTGGCTACAATTGCCCCCAACTCCTATCTGCGTAGCCTGCCAGTCCCCCTGAAACTGAGAGTCAATTTAGCATTGCCAATCAACCTAATCCGCACATCTTTCCATCGGAATGAAGAAATGTGTCATGTTATTCATACGGTTCCCTAAATGACCACGCACGAGAAAACGATTAATTCACCCATTGTCACTGTATAATTACAAATCTATGATGACACGTTTCCTCCTTGCTTCCTAGTTGAATATACTGGTTAAAAAAACTCGTTCACACTCCTTGAGTTCATACGGCACAGTATTGTTGCTAATTTGCTTAGCCCAATCAATGCGTATGTTATTTTACATTCATCCATGTGGTGTAGGCTTCCATCACATTGCCCTTGTCTAATTGCCCTTCAACAGTGTGGCCTAGTGAACCATCTAGAATCATAGAGACCTACAGAAGAAGGCCATTCGGACCACCAATCTGCACTGACCATAATGCCACCCAGGCCCTCTCCCCATAACCCATACATTTGCCCTAGCTAGACTCCCTGACGCTAAAAGGACGTTTACCATGGCCAATCAATCTAACCTGCATGGGAGGATTATGGCAGGAAACCGGAGCACCCGGAGGAAACCCGTGCAATCAGGGAGAGAATGTGCAAATTCCACCCAGACAGTGACCCAAGCTGGGAATCGAACCCGGGTCCCTGGCGCTGTGAGGCAGCAGTGCTAACCACTGTGCCACCTTCTCGCTCCCTTAAAGTTGTCTTTTTAACAATTTTATACATTTTCTGTACCTGCATCTCATGAACTTAGAGAATGGAGTTCAGATGCAAATCAGCCATGATCAAATGGCGGAGGAGGTCCGATGGGTCAAATAGCCTAATCCTGCTCCCATACCTTACGGTAATGTGGCCCTGTACCTCAAATGCTGCAGGGCCGCAATGGTCAACATCGATAGAGAGGCAGTAAACCATGGAGGAATTTGAATACAAGAATGAAGTTTTCAAAATCCTCATCCAGGCCGTCGATCAAATTTAGCAAGAATAGAAGGAATGGTGAATGCGGTTGTTAGCTAGTTAAGATGGGAAACGAAAGCTATAGGTACCGAATGCACGGACAAGGATTTCCGCAGCACGGGAGCTAAGGTAGTGTTAGGGCGTGGAATATAAGGCAAATAGATATGCGCAATTTTCATGATGGTAGGAAAGGATGTTCAGGAACCAAATATGAGGTCAAACAAGGCACCCAAGTTGGGAAATGCCCGACTCATTTTGAGCGAATCATCCCCCTTCCCCTCAATTGAGACAGTGGACATGAAGGCGAGTTTCTGACGGGGATAGCAAACGATGGCATCAACCTTTCCAATGTTCCATTGCCGAAAATGTCTGGCCACCCAATTCCAGTAATTAGAAACAACTTAGTTGAATAATACAATGGGCGATGTCAGGTTGCTCCCACCCGCACACCACCTGGATGGAAAGACGACTGGTTACACGCTGACCATCCCAACAGCCATAATGCACTGCGGACTCTTTAGCCAGGGCTGAGTGGGCTACCCATTCATCATTATATTCAATAGATCCAATTGCATTGGCCCTGAGCTCCATCAGTCTCGACATCTCGACAACGCCAAGAACGCGTGAATCGCAGCTACCTGGGCTGCATATAGGCACCCAAACCCCAGTGTCTTCGGAGAAAGTAATTCTATGGTCTTGGTCCAATAGGGTTTGGTGGTGCTCGGGACAGGAGGCACTGTGGGGTGTGGGGGGAGGGAGTGGAGGTGGATGAAGGGTGCTGTGTCGGGTGAATTTTAGAGAGGGAGCGGGTATTAAGAAGATGGACGCAATTTCAAGCTGGGAGGCCGCCCCATTATATACCTTTAGTCTATTTCAGGGTAAAAACCGAACTTTCGGTTCCCGTCCTTCTGCCCACGCCAAACGCATTATGTCCAGATACAAAATCCAGACAGTCTCACATGCAATTTGAACATTTAACTCCATGCCCCAGGCTAATATAGAAACAACTTTGAAATATATGCTTTAATTGAGTACAAGTTAAACAGATAATTAATATAGAATTCGATAAATGAGCATTAATTTCCATGGATTCAAAATGAACACGTTCCTCATGACTATTAACTCAGAATTACAGAGTGGATATTGTAGAATAACTAGTTTGATCGGTTATTGAAAAGCATCAAATGTAAAGAAAGGCAGATGGTAGCATATAGGAACGTACCTTTAACAGTTACCCGTGTGCCCCTTCCGGTTCCTTTGCCAATGTTCATCAAATCCGCTTCACAATAATATATCCCGGAATCATTTCGATTTACGTCCATGACTGTAATTTGGCTGTTGTTTAAAGATTCTTCATGTTTCTGCAAAACTCGGCCTACAAATCCTTCAGATGTATTCGTAACCAAACTCTTTTCACGACCTTGCTTGTACCAGCGGAATGCAAAAACTGGTGTCATGTTTGACGCAGTAAATGTGCAGGAGATTTGAATTTTCCCTCCTTCTACTAATTCGATAGTTTCTGGGCTTTGAATTACGTTGACGTCGGCAACAGCAGCGGCTGTAATGAAGATTCCAGTTATACTTGTTAGACAAACCTACTCCTTTCCTCGAACTACTGTCCTGGCACCTTGCCAATAATTCATCTGCGGCTAATAGCAAATTCAAACAAAGAATCCCCACTCACATCCCTTGACCTGCAGCAGGAAGATGACCATTGAATTTTCTATCATGAACCACTTTGGTGTGAACAGTTCTTTCTTTCCCTACAGCCTTTAACCATCAGTAATTTCGTGGGGTCAACGTCCACATCCAAATTCGCATCTGAGCATGCGCATATGACAATACGCATATTGGCATTGTCATCTCCTCGATGCCTATTGAGTCAGCCTGAGACTGTTAACGGCTAATACAGGTACAATACCGCGATTTCTGGAAATCTGACATTAAAACACAAATGCTGAATAAACTCGGCAGATCCCGTAGCATCTCTGGAGAGGGAAACAAGCGGTATCATTGCGAGTCCAACGACGCCTCCTCCAATGGACTAGACACGCTAACTGTGTCGATTACCACAGGTGCGGCCAGACATGCTCAGTTTATCCAGAGTTTTCTGTTTTTATTTGTGTTACCGGCCAATGTTCAGGGTCCTGTTCGCAGAGATCTCCTGGCACCTCTCTAGTCATTTCATGAGAAGTGGTGTTGAACCTGTTAGGAACAGCACCAGGCAACACTACATGTCAGGTGCCAACCTGGTATCGATACAGCACATGCAAGCTAAACGATAGAAGCAGCATGTTTTGAATACTGATCTATCCAATACTACGGGACCACATCCAGCCTCTGCAGAGAGGCCGCAACCACTCGTGAATGGTTGTGGGTGATTAAATAACAGGAGGAGGAGGTTCTATAAACGTCCCCCCTCCTCAATAACGGGGAATCCGGCGCATGTGTGCAAAGGGCGGAGCATTTGTAACGATCTTTAATTGGGCAGCACTGCAGGACAGGGTTAGCACTGCTGGTTCACAGCGCTAGGGACTCGGGTTGGATTCCCGGCTTGGGTCATTACCTGTGGAGTCTGCACATTCTCCCCTGCGTGGGTTTCCACAGGGTACTCCGCTTTTCTCCCACAATCTGAAAGGCGTGCTGGTTAGATGCATTGAGCTGAACAGGCGCCGGACTATGGTGACTAGGGGAATTTCACGGTAACTTCATTGCAGTGTTTATGTACTTGTGACTAATAAATAAACTTTAATGAGCTGTTGGGAGTGAATGATCCATCCCGGCTTGTGCCTGGCGTTCATAAAATCGGAGAGTTTGCTTCAAGTTACTCGATTCACTTCACATAACAAAAAGTTCTTGAAAGCCTTGAATACAACACAAGATGTGGGACCTGATTCATATTCAGACAGCACTTCTATTGATTTGTATTCCAGCACTGATTATACTACAAAAACACAAGAATTGTGAGCAGGAGTAGGCCAGTGGACCTCTTGAACCTTCTCCATCATTAAATCATATCATGGCTAGTCTAAGGACCGAACAGCACGTTATTGTCTGTCCATCGTAGCCCTTGACTCACTCGGTGATCAACAACGTGTCAACGTGAGCCTAGAACATAATCAATGACACATTCTCTGCAGGGTAGATTTTCTCAGATTAAAGGCCCTCTGACAGAAAATAATTACTCAGAATCGGAGAATCCCTACAGTGCAGAGGAGGCCATTCGACCCATGGGGTCTACACCTACTCTCCTGCAGAGCATCTTATCCTAGGGCTACCTCCTGCTACATCCCCATAACCCTCCGCATTTCCCTTAGCTGTTCCATCCTTAAAATAAAAGAGGTATTCCAGTACCTCTATATCCCCACTCTGGCTTGTTCGTATATAGCCATTGTGCTGCTTAGAAACTCTGCAACACCTTCCAGCAACACAGCGCGTGCTCCTATACTACAAAGAACTGTAGTAGTTTAAAATAACAGTTCATCAACAACTTCTCAAGGACAATTGATATGCGATAAATGTTGCCCTTTTTAGTGAAAGCCACTTCCCATTAACAAATGTAACAAGAAATGAAACTAAGTTCAAGACTTACCAGAAATTAGCAGTACAGCCATAACTGGATACATCTTTCAATTTTGCCTGTGAATGCAATAAGGAGAATGAGAGTTGCAACGGCGATTTGTATTTGCATTCATTTTGCAGCTATAATTAAACGTTCATTACACGTGACAATGCATGCCTTTGCTCAACACTTTATCTCCAATTTGGTCTTTCATTTGTTTACAAATTTAGTTCTGTATTTATGGAGGACACATTTTGCGACGTTTCCGTCCTCGTCCGTTTTAGATTAGAACAAAAGCTGCAGAAACCCAGGCAGGAAATGGAAACATGCCAGGAGGGGCACAAACAAACACGAGCTGGTTGGGCTCAATGGTTCGTTTCCTAATGATAATTTGTACATATTTAGATGAGAATCAGCCATTTCTAGGATTTCCATCACAGTTAGGACGATGAAAAAAGAGCGCACACTTAACTTTATACACATATGTTTTCCATGATACTGTATTACCAGATTGTCGACCTGAATGTTCAGTAACATAAGGATGGACAGTTTGAGCCTACATTTAGTGATGAATGAGAGGTGATCTTCTTGAAACATATAAGATCCCGAGGCAGCATAATAGGAGGATGTTTTCACTTTTGGAAGAAACTAGTACTAAAAGACACAGTTTTAGGATGAGGTGGTGTTCGAGACGGAGATAATGAGCATCACAGCCCCATCCACACCCACCCAAAGTATCCTTAGAATACGAAATTCGCTTGGCAAAACACAGCGGAGGCTGTGTCGTTGAGTTCAATCAAAACAGAGTTAGAGGGGTTTTAGATAGATAAGGGAGTCAAAGAATACGTGGGGAGGGTGGCAATGTGGAGTTGAGACCCCTATCAAGATTAGACACGAACGTATTGAATGGTGGAGCAGTTTCGAATGGCTGTACAGTGTATTTTTGCTCTTAGATCTTATCACAGAATCCCGACAGAGCAGAAGGAGGGCGATTCAGCATACTCTGCTCCTCTCACAGAGTATCCCACCAAGGAACTTTCATAGAATCGTACAAACCCTACAGAGGAGAAAAAGGTCATTTGGCAATCGAGTCTGCACCGGCCATAATCCTAGCCAGGCCATACCCCCTTACCCCTACATATTTACCCAATAATCCTTCTAACATATGCATCTCATGACACTAAGGGGACATTTTAGCATTGCCAATCAAGCTAACCCGCTCATCTTTGGACTCGTCCTCCGCCCTATCGACGTAACTCCACACATTTACTATGGCTAATCCGCCTAACCTGTGCGTCTTTGGGCTGTGGGATGGACCTGGAGAACCCAGAGGAAACCAATTCAGAAGTAGGCACGCTCCACTCAGACAATCACCCAAGGCCGGAATTGAACCCGGCTTCCTAGCGCTGTGAGGCAGCAGCGCCAAACACTGTGCCACTGTGCTCTTTTGCTTAGTTAACTGGACGAACATTTCATACAGAACTGTGTTTTCAACATCCAGATCTAGAGTCAGGACAGCAGGAATTGTTCCCCTTGTTATTCTTCCGATAACTTTCTTAGAATTCTTTATATTCACCTGAAAAGGCAGAAACCTCCTCGATTTAGCCGCATATCTAAAAAAGGACTCTTTTTTTCATGTGGACATCGCTGGCTGGGCCAACATTTTTTGCCCATCCCTAACTGTCCTAAATTTCAGGGGACATTTGAGAGTCAACAACATTGTTGTGGGTCTGGAGTGACATGTAGGCCAGAACGGGTAAGGAACGCAGATTTCCTTTCCTAAAGGACATTCGTGAGCCAGGCGGGTTTTGACGACAACCGATAATGGTTTCACGATCAACATTAGAGTTTTAATCCCAGATTATTGAATTCAAGTTTCACCATCTAGCGTGGAGAGATCTGAATCCAGGCCCACAGATATCGTCCTGAGCCAGAAGTCGAATTCGCGTATCCCCAACACACGTTACTGCCTTAGAATACTTGTTGCCTTGAATTTTGTAACCAAGTGGGGTTTCAACCCATCGCCTTCTCATTCAGCGGTGAGAGCTTTCGAAACCATAACTTGTGGCGAATATTCAATTCCAACGACTTCAGTAGGCCCGACTATCCGGCAGGTGGTACAGAAGTGGACTTATGTAATTCCGTGTGTTCTGTGTCCCAGATTGTCATTTATTTCCTTTGCTGTAATTTCGAGTCCAAGGGTGCATTCGAGAGGCTTGGTGAGTTGGACTTGGAACCCGGAACGCTTGTAAAACATGTTTTAACAGGGATCTAAAAGAGAGTCACAACGCTGGAAAGGCGGGTGTTTCAGACGGGGAATTTGAAGACAAAGGCAAAGGCAACAACAACTGTGCCCTCATGTTGAGATGGGGGCGAAGTGTGGTGCAAATTAGAGACAAGGGAATGATGATGGCCACGTAGAGCTAAAGGAAGGCTTTTGGGTTATGGGCAGGTTTTAAAAAAGGGGCGCCGAATTTCTGATTCGAGTTATTGGTGAACCGAGGTGCAGTAAAAGTCAATACAGAACGGAACTCGAACAGTCAAAACTGCTGCATAAATGTGTGTGTGTGTGTGTGTGTGTATGTGCGTGTGCGCGCGTGTGTGTGTGTGTGTGTGTGTGTGTGTGCGTGTATGTGTGTACATGTATTCATTTATAGGATGTGGGTGACTCTGGCAAGACCCCCATTTCTTACCCACTTCTAATTGCCTTTGGGAGGGCGTTAGGTTTAATCTGGTCATATGCGCATGAGCATTTAGCGTTGATTTATAAGAGAAATTAACAGTGTATGAAATGAAAGCACGAACAGTAGAAACGCACCAATTAAGGAAGTGGCTGAGTATGAAGGTGACTAGACAAACATCTCAGTGAAAACATCTCTGAAGAGGAGGCACACAGACTCGATAAGCTAAGTGTATTTTTCTCTCTCCACAGATGATGCCATACCCGCTGAGTTTTTTCCTGCACTTTCCGTTTCTATTTTATATTTTTTGCATCCGCAGTATTTTGTTTTAATTCTAATGTGCTAGGATCATAGTAACAGCTTATATTCAATAAATTAAGTTGAACGATCTAGAATGTAATGTTTTCAGTTATGATGACCATGAATCTATCGCCGTACTGTTGTTAAAATTCATCTACGTTACTAATGTCGGTTAGGGAAGGAAATCCACCATATTTACCCGTCCTTATCTACATGTTGGTCGAAACCCTTCGAGTATTGCTTGACTCTGAAGTTCCCTTTGAGATGGCCTCGTGAGCCTCTCACTCCAATGGAAATGACCGGTGGGCAACAAGTGCTGGCCCTAGCTTCCATTTCTCTCTATTTTAAAAATCGAAGTTAACGATGAGAACAGTAAAAAGATATGCAGTTAAATTCTGAACATGACTTCTGCTTTACTCAGGAACAGAACGATAAAAATCTACTTACTTTAACTTGACGGAGAAATTTACAGCTGACTTCTGCAATTAATTTTCGGCTGCACTGTAGAAGAGTTGTTTGTAGAACAAATACAGGAAGCATGACGTCTTACAGCAATTAACGAGGGGTGTCAACATTTTCTTGAAGGACAAGACAGGAGGATTAGGAACTGAAATTCACAGCAAGTGCAGAAGACATGGCCTAATAATAACTCCATATGGAGGATCACTGAACTGAATAGAATCGAATCCGGATCCCATACAGCGATTAAGATCATTCCAAGCAGTAAATGACATTGACACTGGTTAGGTACATTAGCCATGCTAAATCCTCTATCAGTGTACCCGAACAGGATCTGGAGAGTAGTGATTAGGGGATTTTCACAGTAACTTCATTGCTGATTTTGTCCATATGATCATTTGTTTAATTCATGTTGTTGCTAGATGCGTATGCATGATCTACTTGACTATTTCAGTAGAGTAACAATATAGAAGGCCACTCCTTTTGACATTCCAGTCTCCAAGTATTTGTCAATATGTTGTTGCAAGTTTCATTGCTTTGATAGTTCAAGAGTTGACTGAATCCTTGCGGAATGGTCAAACTAGCCAGATATAGAAACAGAAACTGCAGTTACCATGAGAAACTGAGATATGAAGATCCTTGTTTGTATTTTATGAAAAACTATGGTTTATAAAAATGGGTAAGTTTAAAACCTCGCCTTCTGCAAGGATACGAATGAGGAGCAGGAGTAGGCCATTCGGCCCCCTTGAGCCTGCTCCATCATTGGATAAAATCATGGCATATCTGCTTGTAGTCTCAGCTCCACATTCCACCCACCACCGTTAACACTTGTCTGTTTTGTTAGCATCGAACCAAATTGGAATTAAGATTGTCCATTAACTCTATCTTCACCGCTCTCCAAGGAAAAGTATTGTAAAGACTGACGAGCCTCTGAGAGAATACAAAATCTTCTGCTCCCCACCTGGAATGTGAGACAATCTATTTTTAACCTCTCTCCCCTAATTCTGGTCTCTCCCACAAGGGAAAAAACATCCTTTCAGTCTGCATTCGGGCAAGTCCCCGCATGATCTTACGTGTTTCAATAGGGACACATTGAAATTGTCACATTTTCTTCTGAATTTGAACTGTCACAGAACTGACGCAATGGTTGGTGACAGAGACGCGGGTTCAATTCCAGCCTCGGGTCACCGTCGGTGACAAGCTTACACGTTCTCCACTTGTCTGCACGGGTTGCCTCCAGTGCTCCGGTTTCTTCTCACAGTCCAAAGTTAGGTGGGTTAGGTGGATTGGCCATGCTAAATTGCCCCTTCGTGTCAGGAAACTAGCAGGGCAAATGCTAGGTGCTGGCGGGATAGGGCCTTGGTGCGATTGTTATTGCTGCAGTCCCGATGGGCCGAATGGCCTCCTTCTGCACAGCAGAGGTTCTATGATTCTATGAATTGAGTTCTATCATCCCACACTTGTGTTTCACAGTACTTCCTTCTGCTTGCTATACAACAATAGATTTAGACATGCGAAAGTCCCGTTTACTCAACCTCACCTGTCCACAAATAGTGCAGAATCTGATAAGAGTTATTTTGCAAACATATGAGATTTTTCATCAGGAATTCCACAAAGAGTAATTAATTCCCATAAAAAGGCAGCCTTTGTCTGCAATGTAGTTTTAATACTGCCCTAGAAAATCTTCACTCAACAGACCTGGTGTCATTTCCTATTGCTTCAACAAGTTGCTTAAATACTGGGTTCACTTTGATGAACAGTGCTTACTGGATAAAATGCAGTGCTAATTGCATGTTGAGTTCTAGGCAGAAGCGTAGCTTGCTAAATTAGGATTATCTTCAAAGTAATTGAATGCGACAATACACAATTGCGTTTCATGTTCACAGAGGTCCCATTTCCCTCGCCCTGCACAGAGAGAAGACTCATAGTGTGCATTCACCTTCAGCAGCCAAAATGAAGAAGGTTAGTTACACCTCCGAAGCAGAGAGGGCAGCCGAGAGGGCAGCTGTACAGTGGGCTACACTCTACAATTGAACTGGCAAAGGCAGCTTTTGTATGAGAGCTACTTCAAGGTTTACAGGACAATCATAAGATGTGGTGGCCTGCATGAATGAAGATTCACAAAGTCACTGGTCTGGTATGGTTAAAAATACGAATCTAACTCAAGGAATAATATCAGCACAATGATCTGAAATTTATACCAGCTGCTTGTACAACGTGGTAACATTAGAGTGGTGCATGATTGATTTGCTTTAAGTTGACTGTTCTTCTGTATACTTAATCAAAAAATATGCACTGATAATAATAGAAGGTTGCTAACGTACTTTTAAAAATCTTTATGGGCGAGGCTGACATAGAAAGGAGCTGATTGTTCATATTTATTACTAACCCTAATCCGGGAATGATCATCACTCACTTATGTCATAATCCAGGTTTAAAACTCGAAGGGATTTTAAGAAGTCAGTCGAGATCGTTGAGGTCTGGCACAGGTGAGATATTTCACTCCAGGTATGGTTAACATGACCCACGAGGGAACCTCTTTAAAAACAAAGTTTATTTCAGAATATAGATAATACATAGAAGGAAAATAAGCAATTACAATTACAAACAAGAAAAATACAACCATGATACCCTATAAACCTTAACAGCTACGAATACTGTTCCAACACAGCATTCTTACAAACACGCGCCTCCGGTTGAAGGTTAGCACAGAAAATGCATATGCTCACGTGATGCTGGATTCTGTGTCTCTAGCAACAGTAAAAGATGCCATTACAGACTTCACGGTGCCAACTGCAAAATAAATAGATAAATAAATAACAGGCTTGCTTTCATACTGCAGAGAACATGATTAAAAATACACTTCTTAAAGGCACAGCAGCATGTATGTTCCATCGGAATGTTGTCAGATATGACCAACCTCTGTGTGGCTGCTTGTGCACCGAAACAGTAAACCACTTTTGTTTTCTGTAAACTCTTCAGATTAACTTGAATGGAGAACTATAAATTCACAGGTGGTGGACAGACTCCAGATAATATCGGACGGACGGACTGACCGACCGATAGATGATTGACGTATTGAATAAATGTCCTGGCATCACTTCCAATATATGGCGAAGAAAAATGAATTAAGCACAATGCACATCAAAGCTTCAGACAAACATTACGAATTTTACGAATTACGAATCAGAATTTTACACATGGCCCAGTTACAATCAGTTTCATGTTGTTGGACACGGTGGGCTCGAGGAGGAGTTCTTGGAATGCTGCCGGGATAATTTCCTTGAACAGTGTGTGTTGGAGCCGGCGAGGGAGCGAGCTATCTTGGATCTGGTTCTATGTAATGAGGCAGGTAGAATTAGTGACCTTGCGGTGAAGGATCCTCTTGGAGAGAGTGATCACTGTATGGTGGAGTTTCTGGTGCAGATGGAGGAGGAGAAAGTGGGTTCCCGGACACGCGTCCTTTGTTTGAATAGAGGGGAGTACGGTAGGATGAGAGAAGAATTGGCGAATGTGGACTGGGGGAGTGCACTGGAGGGAGGGTCTGCTGAGGAGCAATGGCGGATCTTTAAGGAGATCTTTCTTGGTGCTCAGCAGAAATTTATTCCGATGGTCAAAAAGGACCGTAGGAGGAGAGGTAATAAGCCGTGGATAACAAAGGAGGTGAAGGAAACTGTTAAATTAAAAGCGGAGGAATTTAGAGTAGCTAAGAGTAGTGGGCGAGAAGAGGATTGGGAGAGGTTTAAATGTCAACAAAGATTGACAAAGAAGTTGATAAAGGAGGGTAGGAGAAACTATGAAGCTGGGCTAGCACTTAATATAAAAAAGGATAGCAAGAGTTTTTATAAATATATAAAAAGGAAGAGGCTGGCTAGGGTGAACGTTGGTCCTTTAGAGGATGAGAAAGAGGACCTAGTGGTAGGGGATGGGGATATGGCTAAGGTATTGAATAACTTTTTTGTTTCTGTCTTCACGGAGGAGGACGTGAATAATTTGCCGGGTGTTAGCGATGGAAAGGTGGTAGGACTGGAGGGTCTTAATGACATTACTGTTACTTGAGAGGCGGTGCTCGACAGACTGGAGAGGCTGATTGTGGACAAGTCCCCAGGACCGTATGGAATGCACCCGAGGGTTCTGAAAGAAATGGCGGAGGTTATCGTGGATGCCTTGGTGGTTATTTTCCAGACGTCGCTGGATTCCGGGGAAGTGCCGGAAGATTGGAAAACGGCTAATGTTACGCCGTTGTTTAAGAAGGGTGCCAGACAAAAGGCGGGGAATTATAGGCCGGTTAGTTTAACGTCTGTGGTAGGTAAAATGTTAGAATCCGTCATTAAGGAGGAAATTGCGAGGCATCTTGAAGGGAATTGCTTGATAGAGCAGACGCAGCACGGTTTCATTAAAGGGAAGTCGTGTCTGACAAATTTACTGGAGTTCTATGAGGATGTGTCCAGGGCGGTGGATAGAGGAGAGCCGGTGGATGTGGTCTTTCTGGATTTTCAGAAGGCGTTTGACAAAGTACCTCATAAGAGGTTATTGCAGAAGGTCAGGGGACTTGG
The DNA here is from genome assembly GCF_965287045.1 of Carcharhinus amblyrhynchos. Lineage (NCBI taxonomy): Eukaryota > Metazoa > Chordata > Chondrichthyes > Carcharhiniformes > Carcharhinidae > Carcharhinus > Carcharhinus amblyrhynchos. The sequence continues at coordinate 110,586,682 of NC_137332.1, read as the reverse complement.
AGTTGGGGGTAGGGTGTTAGCGTGGATAGAGGATTGGTTGTCAAATAGGAGGCAGAGAGTGGGGGTCAACGGGTGCTATTCGGATTGGCGGATGGTGACTAGTGGAGTGCCCCAGGGGTCGGTGCTGGGGCCTCAGCTTTTTACCATTTATATAGATGGTCTGGAGGAGGGAACCGAGTGTAGGGTTTCGAAATTTGCGGATGACACCAAGATTGGGGGAAAGGCAAATTGTGCGGAGGGTGTGGAGAGTCTGCAGAAGGATCTAGATAGGCTGGGCGAATGGGCCAGGAAATGGCAAATGGAATTTAATGTTGGCAAGTGCGAGGTGGCCCACTTTGGTAGGAATAATGGTAGGACGGACTATTACTTACGTGGCGAAAAACTGCAGCAGGCGACGGTGCAGAGGGACCTCGGGGTCCTTGTGCATGCGTCGCAAAAACCCAGCTTTCAGGTGCAGCAGGTGGTCAGGAAGGCGAATGGGATGCTGGCCTTCATAGCGAGAGGGATTGAATATAAAAGTAGGGAGGTCTTGCTGCAGCTGTATAGGGCATTGGTGAGGCCGCAGCTGGAGTACTGTGTGCAGTTTTGGGCGCCGCACCTGCGCAAGGATATTTTGGCCTTGGAGGGAGTGCAGAGGAGGTTTACTAGGCTGATACCGGAGTTGAGGGGGTTGAGCTATGAGGAGAGGCTGAATAAACTAGGCTTGTACTCGTTAGAGTTTAGAAGAATGAGGGGAGATCTCATTGAGACGTATAAGATGATGAATGGGATGGATAGGATAGAGGTGGAGAGACTCTTCCCGCTCAATAAAGACAGTAGGACTAGGGGGCACAGCCTCAAGATAAAGTGGGGGGGGGCGTTTTAGAACGGAGTTGAGGAGGAACTTCTTCACTCAAAGGGTGGTGAATCTCTGGAATTCTCTGCCCGTTGAAGTGGTGGAGGCTGCCTCGCTAAATATTTTTAAGAAGCGGGTTGATGGGTTTTTGATAAAAGAGGGGATTAAGGGTTATGGGGAGAGGGCCGGAAAGTGGAACTGAGCCACGACAGATCAGCCATGATCTTATTGAATGGCGGGGCAGGCTCGAAGGGCCAGATGGCCTACTCCTGCTCCTATTTCTTATGTTCTTATGTTTAGTTTTGATTTACGCTACAGTTTGTTTCTGTGTGCATATGCGTTAGTAAATCTTTAGAATCATAGAAACCCTCCAATATTCGGCCCATCTGCATCGAATATCTGAAAGGGCATCACACCAAGGGTCACTCCCCATAAACCCAAGTATTTACCAAGCCACCTAATCTCCATATCTACGTACACGAAGAGGCAATTTAGCATGACCAATCAGCCTAACCTCCACATTTTTGGACTGTGGGAGAATAGCGTGCAAACTCCAGACTGTCACCCAAATTCGGATGACCATTGAGCCACCGTACCATCACGTCAGCATGTCTGCTAAGTCAACATGACAAGGGGTAGGGAACGACAAGCGCAACTATTACAAGGTGATGATCCCGTATCGAATCGCATCATGAAACATGGTGGCAATACCTAAAAGGTTAGCTACAATGCACCATTTGCTTCAAAAGGTGTTGTTAAATCTCATTATTGGGTAACGATAGAAGGACTCTTGTTGCTCATAGAGTGTGTCGAACCTCATATAAGGTTCCTTCACTTGCAGAGTGAACGTACAACGTGGAGTAAATTCAATGCTCAACATAAAAGTCGAGAACAAATACATAGAGGAAAGAAAAATCGAAAATAAATTCATGTTTTATTCTCTGCGATGAAGAGTCATGCTTTGTTAAGGTAACATTCTCCTTGCTTTATCAATGAAACTGAATGTTCCTCAACGAAGCATATCCCATTTCTGTTTTGCAGGGTAGCATCGGAATTTGAACTACAGAGCTGCATACATTGTATATTTTACAGCACATATTTACATTTAATGATAATGAAGGAGAAAACACAATAAATGTTCGCTTATAATGAATGATAGATCTTCCGCTTGTGCCTTCATGTCGTTTTCTGTTCCTTATACGATTGACATTATCTGAATCTTGACATATTTTCCTGTCTTCGCTGGGGGAAAAAATACGACATGGTGTAAGAGCGTTAACATGTATCGATGTCAGTTTTTTTTTCAGCAATAAGGAGATAAAATCACTTAAAGTGGGAACCTGAGACTTGTGAAATTGGCAATGACAGCGCCATCTAATGGACTTTCTACAATAACTCAGAATACAATGTTTTATTAGTAATCCACTTAAATATAAAAGGGGTTGTGGGGGCGGGCGCGGCAGGAGAGATAATGAATAGCACATGATGAGACCCGAACACAAGTGACTTTGGGACACACTGTACATGCTTCTCCCCGTTTGCATTTAACAGCCAGAGCCTTGGGCAGCACGGTGGCACAGTGGTTAGCACTGCTGCCTCACACAGCCAGGGATCCGAGTTCGATTCCTGGCTTGGATCACTGTCTGTATGGTGCTTTCACGTCCTCTGCATGTCAGCGTGGGTTTCCTCTGGGTGTTCCGGTTTCTTCCCACAGTCCGTAAGACATGCTGGTTAGGGGTATCGTCCACGCTAAATTCTCCCTCGGTGTACCCGACTGGGTACTGGAGTGTGGCGACTTCAATGTAGTGGTGGACCAACTTGTGACGCCCATTAAATAAACTGAAAAAACATCAGTCCTTATGCCACTTTATAATCAACTGCTAATACAATTTGACCACAATGTCAATCGGTTTAGTTTAACTTTTTACCATGGGATGCCTGCCAACTGTGTTAGAATCTTCGCGCTCTGCAGTTAGAAGCTTAGGAGAACCTCGAAACTCGCAGAAATATACGAGAGATATCGTTATCATGATTAACACAGCAAACACTGCAAGCCTCACTCCCATCGCAATCAGCTGCCTTTGCAACGAACATCCGGTGCCGTCGTGCTGCTCCCGGCCTGTAGAGAACGAACCGTCAAATATCGCAATTCTTTTATTCATTTCATTCGTTCAGCTTATCGAATTAGTCATGACTTGTGTTACCAATTTCTTGTGTACTGGTGCACCGCGGGTTGTTCATAGCGTATTGTATCCAAAGTTGGATGCCTTGGAAAAGCAGCCAGCATAATTAAGAACCCCAGAAACCCCGTACATTTTCTCTTACACCTTCTTCCGTTGGGAGAAAGATTTTAAAAAGTCTAAGATCACATACAGCAGAGTCAAGAACAGCTTCTTCCATGTTGCCATCGGACTTCTGATTGGAAGCAGAAAATGCTGGAAAATCTCAGCAGGTCAACGTTTTGATTCTGGATATCCATTCATCAGAGGTGAAAGGAGAGCAATGAAAATCACACGAGATGTATACTATGAGGATGGGGGGCTGTAGTTGGACAAAGGAAATGTAAATGATGATGACAAAGGCTGAGAAAGGTGTTAAAAGTGCCCATTAAGAGTTTGGAATGTGTAAATTGCAGAACAACATTAAAGAGACAGTAGGGTGGCCCAGTGGTTGGCACTGAGGCCTCAGAGTGCCCATGATCAGGGTTCGATTCCTGGCTTGGTTCAGTGTCTGTGTGGAGTTTCCACGTTCTCCCCGTGCCTGCGCGGGCTTCCTCCGAGTGCTCCGTTTCCTCCCACAGTCAGAAAAATGTGCTTCTTAGGGCGCATTGATCCGAACGGTTGCCGGAACGTGGCGACTAAGGAAATTTCTCAGTAACTTCATTGCAATGTGGGGGAAAGGCAAATTGTGCGGAGGGTGTGGAGAGTCTGCAGAAGGATCTAGATAGGCTGGGCGAATGGGCCAGGAAATGGCAAATGGAATTTAATGTTGGCAAGTGTGAGGTGGTCCACTTTGGTAGGAATAATGGTAGGAAGGACTATTACTTACGTGGCGAAAAACTGCAGCAGGCGACGGTGCAGAGGGACCTCGGGGTCCTTGTGCATGAGTCGCAAAAACCCAGCCTGCAGGTGCAGCAGGTGGTCGGGAAGGCGAATGGGATGCTGGCCTTCATAGCGAGAGGGATTGAATATAAAAGTAGGGAGGTCTTGCTGCAGCTGTATAGGGCATTGGTGAGGCCGCAGCTGGAGTACTGTGTGCAGTTTTGGGCGCCGCACCTGCGCAAGGATATTTTGGCCTTGGAGGGAGTGCAGAGGAGGTTTACTAGGCTGATACCGGAGTTGAGGGGGTTGAGCTATGAGGAGAGGCTGAATAAACTAGGCTTGTACTCGTTAGAGTTTAGAAGAATGAGGGGAGATCTCATTGAGACATATAAGATGATGAATGGGATGGATAGGATAGAGGTGGAGAGACTCTTCCCGCTCAAAAAAGACAGTAGGACTAGGGGGCACAGCCTCAAGATAAAGGGGAGGCGGTTTAGAACGGAGTTGAGGAGGAACTTCTTCACTCAAAGGGTGGTGAATCTCTGGAATTCTCTGCCCGTTGAAGTGGTGGAGGCTGCCTCGCTAAATATTTTTAAGAAGCGGGTTGATGGGTTTTTGATAAGAGAGGGGATTAAGGGTTATGGGGAGAGGGCGGGAAAGTGGAACTGAGCCACGACAGATCAGCCATGATCTTATTGAATGGCGGGGCAGGCTCGAAGGGCCAGATGGCCTACTCCTGCTCCTATTTCTTATGTTCTTATGTTATGTTCTTATGTTCTTAATGCAAGCCTTACTTGTGACTAATAAATAAACTTTAACTTTATGATGTAATTACTCGCGCTCTGCGTCGTGACTTGAAAAGAGTCAATAAGCAACAGTTTTCACTCATCAAGGAGCGTTCCAAGTTTGAAACAGAAGTTTACAGTGCCTGCTGTCCACAGGGAAGCAGAAGTAATGGCGAGAGCACAGACCGAATATTGACCTGCGCCTGAAGCTGAATTGGGAAGCAAAAACTGTAGTGCACCTGTGAAATCTAGGCCCTATTTTCATAAGTATTGGATTACAACTTCTTAAAATTTACTGCGTTACTTCACGAAGCTATCTCATGATGCCTGTATGGGTAAGGTTTCAAGAGATCAAAATTCGAATTTACGTACACGAAATTCTTTTAGCCAAGAACAACATCATACGTGTTATCAGTTTCGCCACTGGCGCAGTAATCTACAGAGGTTCTAGGGAGAGCCGGGCTGAAGTGTCATTCAAGTGTGACTCGACATGAAGAATCATGAAATAGCGCCTGCCACTGGAATATCAGAATAACATGTTATCTGTGGAATTAATCAGCAGTCGCAAGGAATATCTCATCAATGTGACGACCCAGCCTTCACTTTCGTACAACAGCGCCATCGCGTGGAGAGGTTTAGAGCTGCTCGGAGCACTGCAATAGGTGCCAAAATCATTGCACATGCAACCGGTACGTGAGACTCAGGTCAGACAGAGATGGAATTTCTTGAGGCTTTGGCTGACAAGACTCGATGAATTTTGGCTTTTAGATGCCTTCTGAGCTACTGCGAGATCTGGAAGCTGCCAAAATAAAAGCAACCAGGCAGGTCACCAGAAGCATAACTAACGACAGCAACGAGGTATTAAAGAGGCAGACCGGGTACGAGTTCCTGCCATAGTTCTGGACAAATCTAGAATACAGATTTTCAGCAGTAAGCATTGAGTTTTCGCTATGTGCGAGACTGCTTGAGATCGCCACCCTAAGATGCTAGCAGTTAAATGTGGTTCAGAATTACATAGCAACCAGCAAGGACGTACCAAAGTACCCTTACTCACCAGCCTGTAAAGTTTACAGCAGGGAATATTTTCAGGGTTTCCTGGGACACGCAGTTGTGGCGCATCTGAATGAGCGGCTTGGGCGGGATCAGAGGTCAAATATCCAGAATCTTTCTTCAAAAAAAATGTTGTTTATTGTGATTCATCCGTTCGGTCATCCTTTCATCCATTCGTCCATCCAGCTGTTCGTCCCTCTATTCGTCCACCCATCTGTCTGTCCGGCCGTTCATCTGTCCCTCCATCCAGTAAGTATAATCGTATTGTTGATGTCTGAGTAGAAATCAGACCATTTCCTTCCCTATATCTAGGTCATCATTTGCCGACTGCTTTCCACATTCTTGTACTAGAAATTTGTTTAGCCTAACTATGCCTACTTGCTTTTCCAATAACTGCTTCCTGCAACAACATGGGCTCATTACTCTAAAGGATGTTTCGCAGCTTAAATGATTTAACGTTGGTTTACTTAACATGTGAGTGAGTTGTGGTGATAAACTGTAAGTTTTAGCTACCCGATTTTAGTTGTCCCCGCGGTGATGCTTTAACAAAACAAATGTCATTCTCCCGTGTCTGATTTGCTTTGCCGATGTCTACCTCACTGACATTTGTTTTTGCCTTTGGGTATTTGTTCCCATTTTCGACTACAAGCCGGCGACGCCCATGTCCTATAAACGAACGAATATTTGAATAATGCAGGAAAGGGTTCTCAACTATTTTCAAATATAAAGCTCCCTTGGTGATGTGAGTGAGTGAACTTAAGAAGGGTGTTTATACGCTTTTGCTTTTGGAGTTTCTATTCTTTGTTAAAGAAATCAGAAATGCTTACATTGTAACACTTATTTTTCTTCGGCATAAAGACGAGTGATACAACCAGATATATGTTGATAGTTTTGCTTCAGGTACGCAATATGAATCTTGTTGCAAGCCCTGGGCAATAATTCAATTAAAATTTGGGTATCGACTCCACCCGAAATTTCATCTTTTTGGGGCCGCGACAATGGCACAGGAGGAGCGATCCCCTTAGAGGCCGATCCCTGATCTGCTTACACTGTGTTCGCCGGTTTCTAGGTCAATTTGTGATCTAAGGTCAAAAGTTCTGCAGCTCACTTCCCCCGCAGCTGCCGCTAGAGTCCCGCTGAAGACATCCGACAGCGGCTGATGGTGCCTCAACTCCTCAGGGCACCTTCCATGTCATTGCTGAACCCGAGATAGGAAGACCCTTGTCAGGCCTTAAGACCCTTGTCAGGCCTCATTTAGAGTACTGTGCGCAGTTCTGGTCGCCTCACTATAGGAAAGACGTAGAAGCTATTGAAAGGGTACAGAGGAGATTTACAAGGATGTTGCCTGGACTGGGAGGCATGCCTTATGAAGTTAGGTTGAGGGAGCTGGGTCTCTTTTCCCTGGAGAGACGAAGGTTGAGAGGCGACCTGATAGAAGTTTATAAAATGTTGAGAGGAATAGATAGGGTGGATTCTCAGAGGCTATTTCCCCGGGTTGAAATGGTCGCTACGAGAGGACACAGATTTAAGGTGCGGGGAGGAAAGTACAAAAGTGATGTTAGGGGTAAGTTTTTCACTCAGAGGGTGGTGAGTGAATGGAATCGGCTTCCGTCAGTGGTGGTGGAGGCGAGCTCGTTGGGGTCTTTTGAAAGACTTCTGGATGAGTATATGGGGTTTTATGGGATTGGGGGTTATAGATAGGTCTATAGATTGGTAGGTGTTGATGTGATCGGCGCAACTCGTGGGCCGAAGGGCCTGTTTGTGCCGTAGTGTTCTATGTTCTATGTTCTAAGATGTCAAGTGTAAACAACTCCTGACTGACGCTCACCAGAAGCTTAAGTAGATGAAAATAGGAGGTTATTGGAGACGGCAAAGAAACGAGAATAGATCCTAGACTTAATGAATAAAAAGAGGCAAGAAAGGATATCGAAAGAAATATTTGATATAAGTAAAAGCTTATTTATTATTAGGTTTACATTAACACTGCAGTGAGGTTGCTGTGAAAAATCCACGGGGCAACACACCCCGGTAACTGTTCAGGTACACTGAGCGAGAATTGAGCTTGGCCAATGCACCTAACCAGCACCTCTTTCGGATTGTGGAAGGAAGCCAGAGTGCCCAGAGGAAACCCACACAAACATGGGGAGAACGTGCAGACTCCACACAGTCAGTAACCCAAGCCCGAAATAGAACCTGGACCCCTGCCGCTGGAGGCAGCAGCGCTGACCTCTGTGCCACCGCGCCGCCCCATACGAATGAAAGACAATGAAGGAATCTCCACCAAAACCTGCTCCCCCAGAGATCACAGGCTGAGGTGATCTACTTGGCCTTGAAGCAGTTTGAATAAATTTTGAGAAAATGCTTCACCAGCAGAGAAACTTCTAGCTGTATTCAATAAATATTAAATTTTCTTTCAAACACATCATAGCAGGATTGTCTCTGCACACTTTACCAGATTCACGTCGCAATTACGAGGCTGTTTAGTCAAAGAAGGAAACTCCGTCCACGGGGTTGGGGATGATAGGGTGTGGAGGAGGTGGAGGTCGCTACCTACCCGCCAATCCGCAAGCTCAGCCGCTTACAGAGAACAGAGGGATTGGATTGTACACCTAAATCTCCAGCCCTGCATATCAAAATGGCAATTTATGCGCCATTTAGTTTTGTTGCCAAGATATACCTGTGAAGTAAGTACAGAGTCTTCAAACTGTTCAACATCTCAGTATGTTTGTGTGGTAAGCCAGGGCGAGTGAAGATTGTTTTTGGAGTGGGGTGGATGGGATATAGAGGCAGCAGAGACAGCAACCTCTAGCTGTCTGCAATAATAGTTACTTAGTCGTGTCACAAGAAGACTTACATTAATACTGCAATGAAGTTACTGTGAAAATCCCCCAGTCGTCACACTCCTGCGCCTGTTCGGATACACTGAGGGAGAACTTAGCATGGCCAATACACCTTACCAGCACGTCTTTTGAACTGTGGGAGGCGACAGGGAGAATCGCACGCTGGCACGAAGAGAACGTGCAGACTCCGCACCTCCAAGGCTAGAATCGAACCTGCGTCTCTGGCGCTATGAGACAGCAGTGCAGCCACGCCGCCACCATGCCTCCCACACCCAATAGTTGTCTATCGAACTTGGCTGCCCGTTGTATGAATAAACACGAAAATTATTGACCTGCCGGCTCCTTTTGCAACATTTTTATTCTTCACAGCAATAGATGAGAGAATAACATTATCAACCTTATCAACCAACCATACAAATTTTACTTAAAGAAAAGACTTCGTGTAATGGAAAATAGCTAAGCCAACATCAGCAACCCTAAACGAAACACGGGCATACTCAACCACCTTCTTATCCGCGACAGCAACATGTCTGGAGAAAATCTATTCCTCAATATCTCCAGGACAACTTACGATAGTTAGAGGATTCCTTCATTGGAAAATGATTACAATGACAGATGCCAAATAGTGGAGACCGTACAAAAAAGCAAGTCATCATAATTTGTAGCCGGTTACAATGATTAAAATCAAAATAAAGAGTGAAAGAATAAAAATAAATCGCGAGTTTATGAACTTTTGAGATTAAAAATAACGGCAATATATTCCAAAAATGCGTATCTCTTTAACTTACAGGAACGGTCTATTGCACCCTCCATTTTGTACCAAAGATCGCGTTCATCGAAATCTCAACCCTGAACTTACTAATGATTGACTAATTTTCAGCCCTTTCTCTGCCGATTCCATGCCTCAGACATCATTGGCGTACTGGGGCCCGAACCACCCCGTACACTACCGGTTCTTCCATCTGGTTTCGAGGTCTCACTGGCGCCTGGTTCTTGTTGTTCTTTTTATCACGACCTGGCCTCACTACGGCGTACAGAACCTCGTCTTCTCCTCGTTGAGGTGGGCGGCCCGCGACCTGATTGTTCGTGCGGCTCCCCGGTTGCCGTGTTGTGGGTTTGGTGATCTGCAGGTCCGCATAAACGACATTGTTCGACGTGCCTCCCTCAAGTGAAACAAAATTTAAAACGGAATGAAAACGGAAATGTTAACACTGCAGTTACTCAGCATAATAGTGCCATTCCTGACCTAATGTAAAACCGCAGGAAGATGTGTTACAAAGTTGTGCTTAGAAGTTAGAAATGTAAGCACATAGAGTGGCAAAAAAATGAAACATTTGTAGCGGAAGGCCGAACAACAGGTTACCGAGGCAACAGACTTTCAGGCATTTGGATCTTTTTGAACTCAGCCAATCAATTTCAATTAGGCAATTAGAAAGCAGCAACCTATTAAATTTAAATCTGATGATTCTGGCAATTTCGGACCAATCCCATTGTGAGGGATATTGATGTGTCTTCACAGGTATAAAAGCAAAGAGCAGCAGGACAAAAGGCAGAAGTCAACTGCCGCCTGCTACAGCTCATAGCACTTAGCTCAACGCCTCGTGTATATAGTAAAGATACCAAAGAAGAAAGAATAGACAGGGAAGGCCCAGAATTTTCCAAAAGACACAAAAGCTCGTTGCAATTTAGAGAGTGACTAAAACTCTATTTTTTGTTAATGATTGGGAATTGTTCTTGATGAAACATCATCCATTAGCATCGTGTTTTATTCGGTTTGTTAATCGTCTAGCTATCTTGGTCACTGTTACCTGGATAATAAATTATTTCTTGTTAACTTTAGAGAGAGTGTCAGGGAGTTATCTTGGATTTAACTACTAGAGGTTGCTGTCGAGCAGGTCACACCACTTCACATTGACTTTTTACAGATTATAGGATATAACCCTCTTTGAATGGTTAGGTGTTAATCCTCAGATGGGGGAGAAACCTCTGCTTTATAACAGATGTCTTTTGCATCCACTATTCTCCAGTGTATGGCAGAACAGGAATTCAGAAATAGCTCGAAATCTCAGTAATTAATATTGAAGCGAAATTCCTTCCAGTTTGCAACTTGCAGTTAAACCTGTTAGCTTTTTTTTTGCTATTCTAACGGGGCAGACGATGGTATTATCCTCAGATTATTAACACAACAATATAGCTGACGGCGTCAGCTATAACTCGTCCTGGGTGAACCAGCTGCTTGATCATGGTTTCACGCCGTCAGGTAAGAATTCTTAAGCATAATCATAGAGTCAATACTGTAAGGAGACAGCCATTAGGCCCATAGAGTTCGTGCCTACTCTCTGTAATGGCATCCAACCATTCCCATTCGCCTACTTAAGCCCTGTAAGTTTATTCCCTTCACGTTCCTATCCCATTTCCTTTTGAAATCCTTCACCAGCTTTGCTTTCACTTCTCTCTATCTCCCTTAGAAGTTGTGAGTTCCAGGTCATCGTCAATCGCTGCATAAGGAAGTTCTGCCTCATATCCTCTCCCCGCTCTCCTGTTTAAAACCTTAAATATTCCTTGCAACTTCAGTTGACAGGAACAGCCTTTAATTTCCTCCTTATCTAAATCTGGCAACTCATGTGCACTTCCATCAATTAGCCCCCTTCAATTACAATTGCTCCAAGGAAAACAACATCAAATTCTCCAATCTAACCTTGTAACTAAAACCATTCAACCCTGGAACCATTCCAGTAAATCTCATTCCCGCATTTCCAAATATCATTTCTGTTCTTGTAAATTATGGTGACCAGAATTGGACACAATTATTATTTATTTATTAGTGTCACAAGTAGGCTTATATTAACACTGCAATGAAGTTCCTGTGAGAATCCTCTAGTCGCTACACTCCTGCGCCTGTTCGGATACAGTGAGGGAGACTTAAGCATGGTCAATGAACCTAACCAGCAGGTCTTTCGAACTGTGGAAGGAAACAAATGCAGGCATGGGGAGAATATGCAAACTCTGCACAGACAGTGACCCAAGTTGGGAATCGAACCTGATTCCGTGAGGCAGCAGTGGTAGCCACTGTACCACTGTACTCAAGCATAATCAGATTGCTATAAAACTTGACTTCCCTGTTTCTATACTCAATGCAGCGATTCGGGAAGGGAAAAGTCCGATTGCCTTGTAAGTTTCCTCTCAAGTTTAACTGTTTATACACATAATCCTGCAATTCTCATTTTTTATATTTAACTTCACCCTTGCACTTTCCATGCTCCTGTTTGACTTGTACAGTACTGGTTTATTGGCATCGGAGATTAGCTTTCTTTTTTGCTTCGTCCTACTCTGTATGCTGTGTGGTACATCACTTCAATTTAAATCCCTGTGTTCAACATATCTGTTTACAATACTCAATATTGTGCATGCCGTAGCAACTGCCCATGCAACATTTTACACTCCAGTCAAACACCTTTCATCTATGTTCTTGTGAAATAGGAGCAGGAGTAGGCCATTCGTCCTCTCGAGCCTGATGCGACATTCAGTTAGATCATCGCCAATCTACCTCGGTGCTATTTTCCTGCACTATCTCCACAGCCCTTCATTGTCTCCAATAGACAGACTTGAACCACCTCTGCTGTGCACACACTGAATGGCTAAGCCTCCACATTCTTCTGGGGTAGAGAATTGCAATTGCAGCGCACTCAGAGGGAAGAAATTCCACCTCACTTTAGTTTGACGTGCCCTTCTCATTACTGTGTGTCCTCTGAAACTGAACGTTTGCCTCTGCTCAAATTTCTAACTGTAGAGCACGAACTCACTCTGCCACTAGATTGAATTCTATCTGCCCTGTGTCCACCCAATCCACCAGTCCGTTTATATCCTCTTGAAATCAAAGAACAGTCTCCTTCCTGCTCATGACACCTCTTGTTCTGCAATTTTACCATCATCGTCAATTTGTTTAAAATGATGGTATCAAGTAGCGATCAGAGGAACATGTGAATGAGGATTGAATATATTTCATACTTTTGCTTAATAAAACACTCACAAGTGTGGCGATTCTGTGCCTTTAAGAAATGTATTTTAATCATTTCCTAGTAGCATATTATTGGCACTGTGTTTTCTACAACCTGTGTTCTTTATTTCTGCTGAGGGAGAATAATAGACATTATGCTAATTTTAGTCTGGTCCAATGGAATGTTTTACGGTTTAGTGGTCCTTTGCGGACTGCTGAGCTTGATTTGAGATTGATTGACATTTTATATTAATTACGGAAAGCGATGTTTCAGAAAAAAAGTGGAGTTTCAGTTTTGTTTGAGTTGCTGCTAGAAAGAAGACAATGCCTCCATCTCTGTCTCTCTTCAGGTGCTTGCTGAAAGTTCCGGGACTGAAAGCCTCAGAGATTTAATCCAACATTTAAAGGATCAATTCACAGCCGATATAAAAAGCTTAAAGTCCACTGATTTTGTGCCAAGTCTAGAGAAATGTGTATGTAGGTGGGATGATGTTTGACTTGAATCAATATAGGTAGCTACTTGTAAAGGTTCATGTTGTGTTGTGTTTAATTCGTACAATTGGTAAAATTTATATCAAATCTTTTTGTTATATTTTAACGGTGTACTTAAATAAACGATTTGATAAAAGCTTCCTAGTGTGTCACTTGAATCATACCTCAGCAGAAATAAAGGACACTGGTTGCAGGCAACACGGTGCCAATAACATGCTACTAGGAAGATAATTGAAATACATTTCTTAAAGGCACAGCATCATCACTCTTGTGAGTACTTTATTTAGCAAAATTAGCACATGTATTCTTTCGATAATCACATATTCCTCTGATAGTTATTTGATACCATTATTTTCAACAAATTGATCCCGAGGTAAAATTGCAGAAGAAGAGATGTCATGAGCAGGAAGGAGCTTGTTCTTAACATTTTATGCTCACCCATGGCAAAATCAAATGTAAAATTTAGGGTCTGGGTTAACTTCATAAAATATTTCACTGTTTCTTGCCTGGGTCCTAACACAAGAAAGACCCTTCATCCTGGAGAGGACCCTGCATTTTTCAGAATCAATGTTTTCTTAAAGTAGACTTACAATTCAGATGATTGGGCGATGGAACTGATAATCTACTGTTTCGATGCAATACTTTCGTGTCTAGGCAGCACAATGGTACAATGGTTAGCATTGCTGCACTGCAGTGCCAGTGACCCAGGTTCGATTCCCGGTGTGGGTCATTGTCTGTGCGAAGTTTGCAATTTCTCCCCATGCCTGCACAGGTTTCCTCTGGGTGCTTCAATTTCCTTCCACGGTCCTAAGATGTGCGGGTTAGGTGGATTGGGCATGCTAAATTGCCCTTTCATATCAGGGGGAGTTGCTAGGGTAAATGCATGGTGTTATGGAGATATAGTGTGGATGTGATTGTGGTTGGTGCAGACTCAGTGGGCCGGATAGCCTCCTTCTGTGCTGCAGGATTCTATGATTCTATGCTGAGATTTCATCCCTGACCTCCATTCGAAAGCCAAAGTCTATTAAAATTCTAAATGCTTCTATAATTGTAATGTGGTACATCTTTCTTACCTGCGTGTGATTTCGAGGTGTTGGTGTTCTATCTGCAAAACATAAACATAAAAAAGATAAACATATTACATTTATGCGGCGAAGAAGGCAAGTGGAGTGAATAACTCAGTTTTTTTTCCAATAAATCAAGTAATCGCTCAATAATGATACGAAGCCAAAATAAAATTCTACAGTCAGACCTGAATCCATAAACTTTCACTGCGGAAGCGCATGTATCATAACGTGAGCTATAGGCTAACTTGGGCACAATGCTGTAGTCCTGGAAATTTTACTGGTCTAGCAATACATAGGCAGAGTTTATTTCTCTGGGAATATGAGTCCACATGTCAGTGTGCAATTTAAATTCAATTAATATTTACGAACATTTGGAGAGGTTTGACATGATCAGGAATAGTCAGCATGGATTTGTCAAGGGCAGGTCGTGCCTTACAAGCCTAGTTGAGTTCTTCGATAATGTGACTGAACACATTGACGAAGGAAGTGCCGTGGACGTAGTGTACATGGACTTCAGCAAGGCGTTTGATAAGGTCCCCCATGCAAGACTTCTTGAGAAGGTGAGAGGGCATGGGATCCAAGGGCCTTTGGCCTTGTGGATCCAGAACTGGCTTGCCTGCAGAAGGCAGAGAGTGGTTGTGGATGGGGCTTTTTCTGAATGGAGGTCAGTCACCAGCGGAGTGCCTCAAGGATCTGTTCTGGGACCCTTGTTGTTTGTCATTTTCATAAATGACCTGGATGAGGAAGTGGAGGGATGGGTAAGTAAGTTCGCTGATGACACGAAGGTCGGTGGTGTTGTGGATGATCTGGAAGGATGGCAAAAGTTGCAGCAGGACATAGATAGGATGCAGGACTGGGCGGAGAAGTGGCAGATGGACTTCAACGCGGATAAATGTGTTGTCGTCCATTTTGGCAGAACCAACGGGATGAACGAGTACACTATTAAGGGCAGAAGTCTGAGTAGTGTTGAGGAGCAGAAGGATCTTGGGGTCCGGGTCCACAGGACTCTTAAATCGGCCTCGCAGGTGGAGGAGGTGGTCAAGAAGGCGTATGGTGTACTGGCCTTCATTAATCGAGGGATTGAGTTTAGGAGTCGGGAGGTAATGCTGGAACTTTATAAGACCCTTGTCAGGCCTCATTTGGAGTATTGTGCGCAGTTCTGGTCGCCTCACTATAGGAAAGATGTAGAAGCTATTGAAAGGGTGCAGAGGAGATTTACAAGGATGTTGCCTGGACTGGGAGGCATGCCTTATGAAGTTAGGTTGAGGGAGCTGGGACTCTTTTCCCTGGAGAGACGAAGGTTGAGAGGCGACCTGATAGAAGTTTACAAAATGTTGAGAGGAATAGATAGGGTGGACTCTCAGAGGCTATTTCCCCGGTTTGAAATGGTCGCTACGAGAGGACACAGATTTAAGGTGCGGGGAGGGAGGTTCAGAAGTGATGTTAGGGGTAAGTTTTTCACTCAGAGGGTGGTGAGTGAATGGAATCGGCTGCCGTCAGTGGTGGTGGAGGCGAACTCGCTGGGGTCTTTTAAAAGACTTCTGGATGAGTATATGGGGTTTAATGAGATTGAGGGTTATAGATAGGTCTGTAGGTTGGTAGGTGATGTGGTCGGCGCAACTTGTGGGCCGAAGGGCCTGTTTGTGCTGTAGTGTTCTATGTTCTATGTTCTATGTTCTAATATATAAACGTTTAATTGGAGGCTTGACTCAATAACGATAACCGTGAAACCATCGATTGTGACAAAAAAAATCATCTCTTTTAATAATGTCTCTTAGGAATTGTTCTTAGTTAATGTGGTCTTGATGACACCAGACCCACAGCAATGTATTTGACTCCGAACTGCCACCTGAAATGGCTCACTACACTATTCAGAAGTTCCAAAACGCTGCCGGAAAGTTAATGAACTGCAATCATTCACCACCGCCTTCGCAAGGACAGTTAGGATGGGCCACATGCTGGCCTTACAAGCGACAGCCACATCCCGTGAAAGTCTATATACATAAAGGAAATAAAACATAATTGCAAGTGCATCCTGGTGTTAAATATAAAGTGGTCAGTTACAATTTACTTCTTAGCTCTAAACACATTACGGTGCTTTACCGTGCATGCCACGCTACAAACTGGAAACAAATAAACTAGGAGTAGGAAAAAGCCATTCGGCTCTTCGAGCCCATTCCACAATTCAATATGATGATGGCTGATTTTCTATCTCAATATTCCTGCCTCCTCCCTACACTTCTTCATTTTCAGTTTCATGCGTCTGAACCGGAGCATCGGTAGAGCTCTCATAAGCCTATGCTCAAGCACAGAGGGTAGTTATCAACACATTAGATGTTGCTGATTTTGGAGGTTGTCCTCAAGGTTAGCACTGCCGCCAGTTGCTGTAATATTCAGCGATGACTGACTGCCCTCTTTCGAAAATTTGTCAATGCTATCCGCTTTAGAAGGTTGTGTGCTCACGCCCCACTCCACAACTTTCAACACAAAATCTGACGCTGCAGAAGAAGCGCTCCGAGCGATATTGTGCAGTCGATGCTTAGCAGCACTCACGCATCTCTACCCAAGGCTGCTTTTAAACCCTAAATATACCCGATCACTATTCGCCACGATAAGACATATATGAATCACCTTGACACTTCTTGCGGCTCAAGAAGATAAGAATTGCGATTAGAAGCATCAATGTAGTGACCACCAACGCTGAAGACAAGGGGATCAATTTTTGCGTTGAACCTTCTTCCTTGCCCTCGGCCTGACCTGGGAAATACGAAAGGGTTATTAATAATAACATCCTAGTTAGCTTTTCAATGAACTGAGCCACATGTTTGGCTCATTGTAAAGTCACTTTTTAACAAGGAAATCATATATTTTAAGTGTTTAGTTCTCTTTTCAATGAGAATGTATTTGTTTGATTTGATTTGATTTCATTTATCATTTTCACATGTTTTGGGGCACTGTGAAAAGTGTTGTGTCTTGTATGCTATTGGCAAAACATACCGTGTTTAGGGTGCATAGGGGAGAAGGGAAGGCGAAAGTGCCGAATATAGTGTTACAGTTTTAGCTATTGCGTAGAAAATGATCAGGTGTACCTTTGCGTTCTGCCGAGTTATATGAGATTATATGAATAAATCTATCTGTGAGCGTGTGTGAGATGTCGGATCTACCATTTTGTACCAACACAAAGTTAGTCCTAATTCAATTAACTTTGGGTAACTGAGTATGCCCCTTGGCGAAGAAGCTGTGATATAGAGTATAAATTCATGCACATGCAATGATTGTCCGATATAACTTTGGATGAATAGATACCTGCGCATGCAAATTTGCGTTTCAACGTCAACTCAAAGTTGTATTATTTGTAATCAGTTTGAAATGAAACAGGGAATTCACATAAACGTTGGGAAGTCTGGACATGAACAATGCTAACAAAAAAATTCTCTCATTTTGATTCGTGCCAGTGAAGGAAACATAGAAAATAGGACCAGGAGTTGGCCATTCAGTTCAGCGAGCCTGCTCTGCAATGAAGCAAGATAGTGGCTGCTTTTGTACCTCCACGCCTTACTCCAGTGCTCTCCCCATAGCCCTGACATTTTAAATCTTGAAATCTATTTTCTTCCTAAAATTCTCGGCCTCCACTGACTTTCTGTTGTAACGAGCTCCACGGGTTCATCACCCTCTGATCGAAAACACTTCTAATCACCTCCCTCCTAAATGACCTACCCCAAATCATGAGGCTGATATCCCTGCAGCCAGAAGAATTACCAAACCTGCAGCAAGTCTGTCCAGCCCTGACAAAATGTTATACATTTCAATGAGAGCCCCTCTCATTCTTCTGAACTTCAGTGAATACGAACTTCTCATACGACAATCCTGTCAACTGAAGAATTAGTCTGATGACCTTTCACTGCACTCCTTCTAACGCAATTATATTATTTCTTAAATAAAGACGCACAAATTGCATACAATACTGCAAGTGTGGAGTCATCGAGGTCTTGTAAAGCGGCAATACGACATCCTTGTTCCTGCACGCAAAACCTCTTGCAATGAAGGCTAACATGCCATTTAGCTTCCTAACCCGTTGCTGTACCTGCATGCTTGCTTTCAGTGAGTGGTGTGCTAGGTCGCCCAAGTCTCTTTGTGCATCAGCGTTTGCCAATCTCTCACCATTTAAATAATATTATGCCATTCTGTTTCTTCTTCCGAAGTGAACAATTTCACATTTACGCACATAATACTGCACTTGCCATGCATTTTCCAACTCACACAACTTGATCAAGTCACGCGAAACCCCCTAACATCCTCCTCACTACTCAACTTCCCACTACGCTCTCTTCATCAACAAATTATGGAAAAATTGCTTTAAGTTGCTGCATCCAACCATTGATGTACATTGTGAATAGTTAGGGCCCATGCATTGCTCTCTGTGAGACTTCACTAGTTACTGCCCACTACTTCGAAAAAGATCCATTTATTCCTATTTTCTGTTTCCTTTCTGCTAACAAATTCTCATCAATCCTGCCCCCGCCCAATCCCATATGTTTCAATTTTTTACACTGACACCCTTTCAGGGACTTTACCAGAAGCTTTTTGGAAATACAAATAGACGTATCCACTGGTTAAAACTCACCTATGCTACTCTTAATGTCCTCAGAATTTCCAGTAGGATTTTTAAATATAATTTCTCTTTCATAGATCCATATTGACTTTGTACAATCCCTTTTATATTCTCCAGCAGTTTTGTTATTGCGCCCTTCATAATAGACACCCGCATTTTCCCTGCTACTTACCTTAAACTAACTTGTCTATTTTCTCCCTCGCTCATTTTTAAAATAACAATTATACATGTAGGACCCTTCAATCTGCCAGGACCATCCAGAATCTGCAGAATTTTGGTGATGCCAACCAACACATGCATCATTCCCATAGCCAGCACCTTTGTTACCCTAGCATGTAGATTACCTGGTCCTGGAGATTGTTTGGTTTTCTGCCCATTAATTTCTCTGACACTAATTTTCTATTATTGCCATTTCCCTCAAATTCCTCCTTCTCACTGCTATGCAGATTCCTTAGCATTGCTTGACGATTATTGTGTCTTATCTCAAGGAGACAAGAAAAATGAACTTATTTGATTGCTCTGCTGTTTCCTTGTTCTCTATTATAAGTTCTACTCTTTCTGACTGTAAGGGACCTACATCTGTCTTCATTATTCTCTCTCTTTTTATATGCTTGCAGAAGCTCTGAGTGACCACTTTTATGCTATTTGTAGGTTTACTTTCATACTCCATGCCCCCTTAATCAAGGTCTTGGACTTCTTTGGTGAATATTGAATGTTTCCTAATCCTTCAGCTTGCTACTTTTTCTAGCAAGGTTATAGGACTTCTGTTTGTATCTAACATTACCCTTAGCGGTGATATGTTTTGGCCACTTTTCTTGTTTTGTTTTTGCACTAGAAAGAGCAATGTAATGGCTGAAATGCATATCTTATTTCCTTAATTATTAGCCATTGGCTAGCCACCATTATGTTTTAAATGAACTTCCACAATCTATCGTAGCCAACTCATAGGAACGATAGAAATCATAGAATCCCTATAGTGCAGAAGGAAGCCATTCAGCCCATTGAGTTTGCCCCGGCCACAATTGCACCCTGCGCGTATCTGCGTGGCTCCACTTATTTAACCTGCCAGTCCCCTGAAACTGAGAGTCAATTTAACATGGCCAATCAACCTAATTCGCACATCTTTCCATCTTAATGAAGAATTGTGTCATGTTACCGATACTATTCCCTAAATGACCGTTCACAAGAAAATGATTAATTTATCCATTGTCACTGTACAATTACAAATCTATGATGACACATTGCCTCATTACTTCCTACTTGAACACACTGGTTAAAAAAGTACTCGTACACACTCCAGGAATTCATATGGCAAAGTATTGTTACAAATTGTCTTTGCCTAATCAAGGCATAGATTGTTTTACTTTCGTCCATGTGGTGTCGGCTTCCACCTCTTCTCGAATTGCCCTTCAACCGTGTGGCCTGCTGAACCATTTAGAATCATGAAATCCTACAAAAGGAGGCCATGCGGACCACCAGTCTGCACCGACCATAATGCCACCTAGGCTCTCTACCCATAACCCATGCATTTGCCCTAGCTACTCTCCCTGATGCTAAAGGGAAATTTACCATGTGCAATCCATCTAACCGGCATGGAAGGACTATGGCAAGAAACCGGAACACTCAGAGGAAATCCGTGCAGGCAGGGGGAGAATGTGCACACTCCACACACACAGTGAACCAATCCTGAAATCGAACTCGGGTCCCTGGTGCTGTGAGGCAGCAGTGCTAATCACTGTGCCACCATCTCGTTCCTTTAAACTTGTCTTTTTAACCACCTTATACCTTTTCAGTACCTATATGGCATGGACTTTGAGAATGGAGTTCAGAAACCTATCAGCCATGATTAAATGGCAGCGCAGACTTTGATGGCTTAATTCTGCTCCTATACATTACCGCAATATGGCCCTGTACTTCAGATGCTGCAAGGCCGCAATGGTCAAGATCGTTAGGGAGGCAGTAGACCATGAATTTGAATACAAGAATGAAGATTTCAAAATCCTCATCAAGTGCCGTCAATCAAATTTATCAAGGCTAGAATGAATGATGAATGGGGTTGTGACCAAATTAAGTTAGGAAACAAAATCTATCGGTAACAAATGTATGAACGAGGATTTCCGCGGCACGAAGGCTACGGTAGAGTTAGGGCGTGGGATATAAGGCAGATAGATATGCGCAATCTTCATGATGGCACGAAAGGATGGTCAGGAACCAAATATGAGGTCCAACAAGGCACCCAAGTTGGGAAATGTCTGACTCAGTTTGAGAGAGTTACCCTCAATTGAGACAGTGGACCTGAAGGTGATGTTTGTGATGGGACAGAAAACGATGGCATCAACCTTCCCAGTGTTCCATTGCCGAAAATGTCTGGTCATCCAATTCCAGTAATTAGAAACAATTCGCTTGAATAACACAAGGAGCGATGACAGGCTGCTCCCACCCTACACACCACCGAGAAGGAAAGGCGACTGGATCCACGCTGACCATCCCAACAGCCATAGTGCACTGCGGGTCTCTTTAGCCAGGGCTGAGTGGGCTTCATCATTGTACCCAATACGTCCAATTGCATTTGCCCTGAGCTCCATCAGTCTCTTCAAAGCCAGGAAGGCGTGAATCACAGCTACCTGGACTGCAGGTAGGCACCCACACCCCAGTGCCTTCGAAGAAAGTAATTTCAGGTTCTTGGTCCAAAAGAGTTTGATAGTGTTCGGGGCCACTGTGGGGTTGGGGGTAGTGAGAGTATTGGATTCAAGAGACAAAGCGGGTAGGAAGGGGATGGGCGCAATGTTCAATCTAGGAGGCCGCCCCTGTATCGGTCTTTAGCCTATTTCAGGGTAAAAACTGGACTTTTGGTTCCGGCCCTTCTGCCCACGCCAAACGCATTATGTCTAGAAACAAAAATCAGACAGTCTCACATGCAATTTGCACATTTAACTCTATACCCACGCTAAGAAAGAAACTACTTTGAAATATATGCTTTAATGGAGTACACGTTAAACTAATAATTAATGTAGAATAGGATAATAAGCATTAATCTCAATGGATTCAAAATGACAGAGTGGATATTGTAGGAATAATTAGTTTGATCTGTTATTGAAAATAATAAATGTAAAGAAAGGCAGATAGTAGCATAGAGGAGCGTACCTTTAACAGTTACCTGTGTGCCCGTTCCAGTTCTTTTGCCATCTTGGATCGAAATCCATACACAATAATATGTCCCGGAATCATTCCGATTTGCCTCCATGACTGTAATTTGGCTGTTGTTTAAAGGTTGTCCTTCTTTCTGCAAAACTCGGCCTACAAATCCTTCAGATGTGTTCGTAACCAAACTCTGATTACGACCTGATGCTTGCTTGTACCACTGGAATGCAAAGACTTCTGGCACGTAAGACGCAGTAATTGTACAGGAGATTTGAAATTCGTCTCCTTCTATTACTTCGATAATCTCTGGGCTTTGAGTTACTTTGACGTCAGCAATAGCAGCAGCTGTAATGCAGAGATTCCAGTTATACTTGTTATACAAACCTACTCCTTTCCTCAAACTACTGTCCTGGCACCTTGCTAATAATTCATCTGCGGCTAATGGCAAATTCAAACAAAGAATTGGCACTCACATCCCCTGACCTTCAGCAGGAAGATGATCATTGAATTTTCTATATGAACCATTTTGGTTGTGAACAATTCTTTCTTGCCCTGGAGCCTTGACCCTGAGCAATTTTGTGGGATTAACACCACATCCAAGTTCGCATCTGAGCATGCGCATACCAGATATTGTCATCTCCTTGATGCCTATTGAGCCAATCTGAAACTATTAAGAGCTAATACAAGTACAATACTGCGATTTCTGGAAATCTGACCGAATAACTAAAATGTGAACAAACTCGGCAGATCCGGCAGCATCTCTGGAGAGGGAAAAAGGAGTTAGCATTACCAGAAGTCCAACGACGCATCCGACAGTGGACTGGAAACGATAACCAAAGATGCGGCCATCCCTACTAACTTTATCAAGAGTTTTCTGTTTTTAGTTATGTTAACAGCCTTTATTAAAATCCTCCCAGCACTTCTCTACTCACTTCATGAGAAGTGCTGTACAACATGTTAGGAACAGCACCAGGCAACACTAAATATCAGGTGACGAAATGGTGTCGATACAACACACGGAAGCCAAACGATAGAAGCAACGTGATATCAATACTGATGCATCCAATACTAACGGATCACAACCAACCTCTGCAGAGTGGAACCAACAACTTCTCAATGACAATTGCCATGCAATATATGTTGTCCTTGTTGGAGAAGCCCACTTTCCGTTAACACATTTAACAAGAAATGCAATTAAGTTCAAGACTTACCAGCAATTAGCAGTACACCCATAACTGGATACATGTTTCAATTTTGCCTGTGAATACAATAAGGAAGACAAGAGTTGCGAAGACAGTTTGTATTTGCCTTCAGTTTTGCAGCTATAATTAAAAGCTCTTTATACGTGACAATGCACGCTTTTGCTCAACGCTTTATCTCCATCTTGGTCGTCCATTTATTCGCAAATTTCGTTTTGCATTTATGGAGAGAAAATTTTGCGACGTTCCCGTACTCGTCCGCCTTAGATTAGAGTAAAAGCTGCACAAGCCTAGGGAGGAAATGGAGACCCGCCAGGAGGGGCACAATCAAACACGAGCTGCATGGACCCAATGGTACTTTTCCTAATTATAATGTGTGCATATTTAGACAAGAATCTGCCATTTCTAGGATTTCCGTCACAGTTAGGACGATGAAGAGAGAGCGTCCGCTTAACTTTATACCACACATATTTTTCATGATATTGTGTTATCAGGTTGACGATCTGAACGCTCAGTAGTTTAGGGACGGACAGTTTGAGCCTACACTTAGTGGAGAATGAGAGGTGATCTTCTTGAATATATACGATCTTGAGGCAGCATAATAGGCCACGAAATGGGGGGAAGTTTTCACCTCTGGAAGAAACTCGTACTAAAGGACACAGTTTGAGGATAAGGTGATGTTTGAGACGGAGATATTCAGCATCGCACACCCCACCCAAAGTGTCCTTAGTATATGAAATCCGCTTGCCAAAACACAGTGGATGCTGAGTCGCTGAATTCAGTCAAAAGCTGGGGTTCTTAGGTAGATAAGAGAGTCAAGGGCTATGGGGGGAGGTGGCAATGCGGAGCTGAGACTCCTATCAAGATTAGACACAATTTTATTGAATGGTAAAGAAGTTTCGAATGGTAGAATAATGTATTTTTACTCCTGGATCTTATCATAGAATCTCTTCAGAGCAGGAGGCCCATTCAGCATACACTGCTTCTCTCACAGTGTATCCTGCCAAGGAACTCTCCTCTGCCCATCCCCTTAACTCCACACGTTTATCATGGCTAATCCACCTAACCTGCACATCTTTGGACTGTGGGAGGGACCCAGAACTTTCAGAGGAAATCCACTCAGAAACACGGCCGCTCCACTCAGTCACCCAAGGCCGGAATTGAGCCCGGGTTCCTAGCGCTGTGAGGTAGCAGTGCAAACCATTGCCCCACCTTGCTAACCGTGATTTTATGCTTCGTTAACTGGACGAACATTTCATATAGAACGGTGTTCTCAACGTCCAAATCTAGAGTCAGGCAGCAGAAATTGTTCCCCTTGTTATTCTTCCGATAACTTAGAACATAAGAACATAAGAAATAGGAGCATGAGTAGGCCATCCAGCCCTTCGAGCCTGCCCCACCATTCAATAAGATCATGGCTGATCTGTCGTGGCTCAGTTCCACATTCCCACCCTCTCCCCATAACCCTTAATCCCCTCTCCTATCAAAAACCCATCAACCCGCGTCTTAAAAATATTTAGCGAGGCAGCCTCCACCACTTCAACGGGCAGAGAATTCCAGAGATTCACCACCCTTTGAGTGAAGAAGTTCTTCCTCAACTCCGTTCTAAACCGCCCCCCCCTTTATCTTGAGGCTGTGCCCCCTAATCCTTCTGTCCTTTCTGAGCGGGAAGAGTCTCTCCACCTCTATCCTATCCATCCCATTCATCATCTTATATGTCTCAATGAGATCTCCCCTCATTCTTCTAAACTCTAACGAGTACAAGCCTAGTTTATTCAGCCTCTCCTCATAGCTCAACCCCCTCAACTCCGGCATCAGCCTAGTAAACCTCCTCTGCACTCCCTTCAAGGCCAAAATATCCTTGCGTAAGTACGGCGACCAAAACTGCACACAGTACTCCAGCTGCGACCTCACCAATGCCCTATATAGCCGCAGCAAGACCTCCCTACTTTTATATTCAACTTATAACTTATATTCAATTTATAACTTCCTTAGAAATCCTTGCATTCACCTACAAGGGCTGAAACGTCCTCGATTAATACGCATATCTGAAAAAAGGCACCTTTTTTGATGTGGACATCGCTGGCTGGGCCACCATTTATTGTCCTTTCCTATCTGTCCTCAATTTCAGGAAACGTTTGAGAATCAAGTGCATTGCTGTGACTCTGGAGTGACATGTAGGCCAGACCGGGTAAGGATGGCAGATTTCCTTTCCTAAAGGACATTAGTGAGCCAGCTGGGTTTTGGCAACAATCGATAATGGTTTCACGATCAACATTAGAATTTCAATTCCAGAGTAGTGAATTCAAGTTTCACCATCCGGCCTGATGGGATCTGAACCCAGGCCCATAGATATCGCCCTGAGTTACCAGTCGACTGAGAATACCATTTCGCCTTGCCTCGCCTACCTCAACACACATTCATGCCTCAGAGTATTTGTCTTGAATTTTGTGACCAAGTGAGACTTCAACCCATCACCTTCTCATTAACCGGTGAGAGCTTTCGAAACCATAACTTCTGGCAAATATTCAATTCTAGCGACTTCAGTAGGCCCGACTATCCTGCATGTGGTACAGAAGTGAGTTTGTGTAATTCAGTGTGTTCTGTGTCCCAGGTTGTCGTTTATTCCCTTTATTGTAGTTTCGAGTCCAAGGGCGCATTGGAGTGGCTCGGTGAGATGGACTTGGAACCCGGAAGTCTTGTAAGACATGTTTTAACAGGGATCTAAAAGAGAGTCACAACGCTGGAAAGGAGGAAGTGTTTCAGACGGGGAATTTGAAGACAAAGACAAAGGCAACAACAACTGTGTCCTCATGCTGGGTTGGGGGCGAATTGTGGTGGAAATTAGAGACAAGGAATTGATGAAATGGCCACTTAGAGCTAAAGGATCACTTTTGGGTAATGGGCGACTTAGAAATAGGGCGACGGATTTCTTATTCGAGTTATTGGTGAGCTGAGGTGCAGTTAAGTTCAACACAGAACGGAACCCGAACAGTCTCTGTCAAAATTGCTGCATAAATATGTGTGTGTGTGTGTGTGCGTGTGTGTGCGCGCATGTATTCATTTATGAGATATGGGTGACTTTTTCACGACCACCATTTCTTACCCACTCCTAATTGCCTTTGAGAGGGTGATAGGATTTTTCTGCTCATATACGCATGAGCATTTAGCGTTGGCTTGTAACAGAAATTAACAGCGCATTAAATAAAAGCACGAACAGTCGAAACACATCAATTAAGGAAGTGGTTAGTATGAAGGTGGGTAGACAAACGAGAAAGTGGCTAATGCACTGAAGAAGGGGCACACAGACTCGATAAGTTAACTACTTTTCTCTCTGCATAGATGATACCAAACCCACTGAGTTTTCTCCTGCACTTTTAGTTTCTATTTTATATTTTTAGCACCTGCAGTATTTTGCTTTAATGCTCTGGGAACGTATTTACAGCTTATATTCAATAAATTAAGTCTAACAATGTGGAATGTAATGTTTTTTACAGTGATGATGACTATGAATCTATTATCGTATTGTCGTTAAAATCCATTTACTTTACTAATATCCGTTAGGGAAGGAAATCAACCACCTTCACCCATTCTTATCTACGTGCTGGTCGAAACCCTTCGAGTTTTGCTTGACTCTTACGTTCCCTTTGAGATGGCCTCGTGAGCCTCTCACTCCAACGGAAATTACCGACGGGCAACAAATGTCTGCCTTACCTTCCATTTCTCTCTATCTAAAAATCGAAGTTAACGATATGAAGAGTAAAAAAAACTGCAGTTAAATTCTGAACACGACTTTGCTTTACTAAGGAACAGAACGATAAAAATCTACTTACTTTAATTCGGCAGAGAAACTTACAGCCAACTTCTGCAATTATTTTTCGACTGTACTGTAAAAAATTAGTATTAGAAAAAAATACGGGAAGCATGACGTCTTACGCCAATTACCGAGGCACGTCAGCATTTTCTTGAAGAACACGGAAGGAGAATTAGGAGCTGAAATTCACGGCAAGTGCAGACAACAAGGCCTAATAACTCCATATAGAGTATCACTGAACAGAATAGCATAGGATCCAGATCCCCGAGAACGATCAAGATCATTTCAAGCAATAAATGCCACTGACACTGTAGAGGTACATTCGCCATGCTAAATTCTCCATCAGTGTACCCGAACAGGCTCTGGAAGGTGGCGATTAGGGAATTTTCACAATAACTTCATTGCTGATTTTGTTCATATGATCATTTGTTTAATTCATGTTGTGGTCAGATGCATATGTATCGATCTACTTGACTATTTAACTACAGTAACGATATAGAATGCCATTCTTAATGACATTTCAGTCTCAAGTACATGACAATATGCTGTTGCAAGTTTCATTGCTTTGATAGTTCAAGAGTTGACTGAATCCTTGCGGAATGGTCAAAATAGCCAGATACTGAACCAAAAACTGCAGTTACCATAAGAAACTGAGATACTGAAGATTCTTGTTTGTATTTTATGAAAAGCTGTGCTGTAATAGATTATAAAAATGGGTAAGCTTAAAACCTCGCCCTCTACAAGCATACGAATGAGGAGCAGGAGTAGGCCGTTCGGCCCCTTTCAGCCTGCTCCATCATTGGATAAAATCATGGCTAATCTGCCTGTAGCTTCAGCTCCACATTCCATCTACCACCGTTAATACTTGTCTGCTTTGTTAGCATCGACCCTAAATTAGACTCAAGATGACCATTTAACTCTACCTCCACTGCTCTCCAAGGAAAAGTGTTCTAAAGACTGACGAGCCTCTGAGAGAATACAATATCTTCTCCTCCTTACCTGGAATGCGAGACCATTTATTTTTAAACGCTATCTCCAATTCTGGTCTCTCCCACAAGCAAAACCATCCTTTCAGCCTGAGTTCGGTCAAGCCCCTGCATGATCTTAAGCGTTTCAATAGGGGCACATTGAAATTGCCACATCGTCTTCCGAATTCGAACTGTCACAGCACTGACGCAGTGGTTAGTGACAGGGAGGTGGGTTCAATTCCAGCCTCGGGTCACCGTCGGTGGCGACTTTATACGTTCTATCCCTGTCTGCATCGGTTTCTTCCGGTGCTCCGGTTTCTTCACACAGTACAAAGATGAGCGGGTTAGGCGGATTAGCCATGCTAAATTGCTCCTTCGTGTCAGGGGATAAGCAAGTCAAATGCTTGGTGTTAGCGGGTAGGGCCTCGGTGGGATTGTTAGCACTGCTGGCTTGATGGTCCGAATGGCCTCCTTCTGCACAGCAGACAATGGATGATTCGATGAATAGCGTTCTATTATCCCACACTTACATTCCAAAATACTTCCTCCTGCTTTCTATAAAAGATTAGATTTAGGAATGCGGAAAGTCCCGTTCACTCAAACTCACCTGTCCATAAATTGTGCAGAATCTGAAAAGAGTTATTTTGCAAACATATGGGATTTTTTTAAAATCGGGAATTCAATGAAGAGTAATTCCAGTAAAAAACACAGCCTTCGTCTTCAATGTAGGTGTAATAGTGCACGCAGAAAAGCTTCACTCAGCAGATCTGGTGTCATTTCCTGTTGCTTCAACAAGTTGCTTAAAGGGTAATAAAATTAAATCGTGAGGACAAAATGAATCGCCATTTCGTGTTGTCGGTCAGGTCGTGTTTCCTGATAGTCATTGCCTAATAAAACATGCAGAAATATAGCGCAGAAATTTAGTGAACTGGGTGGAGATTGCATTTCAACTGTGCTTGGTTTATACAGAGAGCATTTAAAAATGTGGTTGAAAAAAATTGTGATTCGTCCTACGTCTTTCCCGACCATTACGACTAAAATGCATTACCAGTAACGACGTCTGCATTTCTTGTATTGCATGCTTGAGAAAAAGAAGGTTCAATAATGTGTTCACTTTGATGAACGGTGCTTACAGGGCACAATACAGTGGTGGCTGCATGTTGGAGTTCTAGGCCGAAGAGTAGATTGCTAGATTAGGATTACCTTCAAAGTAATTGAACGCGGCAATACACAATTGTGTTTCATGTTCACAGAGGTCCCATTTCCCTGCACGCAGAGAATACTTGCAGTGTGCATACACCTTCAGCAGCCAAAATGAAGAAGTTTAGTTACACCGCCCAAACAGAGAGGGCAGCCGAGAAAGCAACTGTACACTGAGCTCCAGTCTGTACAAAGGAGCTGGCAGAGACAGCCTTTGTATGACAACTACTTCAAGGTTCACAAGATCCACCATAGGATGTGGTGGACTGCATGAATGAAGGTTCACGATGTCACAGGTCTGGTATGTTTAAAAACATGAATCTTACTCAAGGAATAATATCAGCACAATGATCTGATATTTATACTGGCTGCTTGTACAGCATGACAACATTAGTTTGATGTATGATTAGTTTGCTTTACGTTGACCGTTCCTCTGCATACATAAACAACAAACTATGCACTGATAATAATAGAAGGCTGCTAATGTACTTTTTAAAGTCTTCATGAATGAGGCTGACATAGAAAGGATCCAATTGTTCATATTTATTACTAGATCTTAGCTGCAAATGATCATCACTAACTTATATTATAATCCAGCTTAGAAACTCCAAGGGGTTTTAAGAAGTTAGCCGAGATCATTGAAGTTTGGCACAAGTAAGATGTTTCACTCCATGATTAACATGACCCACTAGGGAGTTTTTATGAAACAAAGTTTACGGAATACAGTTAACACATAGAAGGAAAATTGGCAATTGCAATTACAAACAAGAAAAATAGAACCATTATATTGTATAAACCTGAGCACAATATAAGTATTGTTCCAACACAATATTCTTATAAACATACACCCTCGGTGTTGGTTTAGCACAGAAAACGCATATGCTCACGTGATGCTGGATTTTGTGGCTCTAGCAACAATAAAAGATGCCAATACAGACTTCATAATACCAACTGCCAATTTTAAAAAAAGTCTTGCTTAGAAACTGCAGAGTACATGATTAAAAATACACTTCTTAAAGGCGCAGCAGTGTGATATGTACCATCGGAATGTTGTCAGATATGCCTAACCTCTGTGTGGCTGCTGGTCCACAAAACAATAAACCACTTCTATTTTATATACGGTCTTCTGATTAAATTGAATGGAGAACTATAAATTCACAGATGATGGACAGACTCCAGGAAAATATAAGGCATAGATAGATGGACAGATAGACAGATTGACAGGCACATAGATAGATGGATAGATAGACAGACAGACAGAGAGTCAAATAGAGGGATGAACAGATAGATAGACAGTGAGGCATACACACAGACAGACAGACGCACAGACAGGTAGATAGACAGACAGACAGACAAGTAGATAGAAAGACAGATAGACAGACAGACAGATAGACAGACGGACAGATAGATAGATAGATAGACAGATAGGTTGATAGATAGATAGATAGATAGATAGATAGATAGATAGATAGATAGATAGATAGATAGATAGATGGATGGATAGATGATTGACTTATTGAATAAACATCTTGGCATCGCTTCCAATATATGGCGAAGAAAAAAAAATGGATTCAGCATAATCCACAACAAAGCTTCTGAAACATTACGAATCATGTCTAAGGTAATAAAAGTTACCATAGTGACGTGCAGACATCCTTACTTTATCAAACAGAAGCAAAGATTCATCTGAACTCTGTGTTTTATTTTAAAGTCCACAATTCCGACATTGCCAGATTGAATTCATTCAGGTTTCAGTCTTTAATTGTAACGAGAGAGTCTGTGACAATACTCGGTCATTTCACTTTAAACCGATCTACTTTAAAAAGAAATATGTGGCAGTATTCGTTACAATTAGAATTTTACATATGGTCCATTGACAATCAGTTTCATGTTGTTTAGTTTTGATTTAAGCTACAGTTTGTCTCTGTGTGAATATGCGTTAGTAGATCTTTAGAATCATAGAAACCCTTCAGTATTCACACATCTGCATCAACTCTCTGAAAGACATCTCACCAAGGCCCAATCCCCATAAACCCCAGTATTTGCCAATCACCTAACCTCTACATCTATGTACACTAAGGGGTAATTTAGCATGACCAATCAACCTAACCTCCGCATTTCTAGACTGTGGGAGGATAGCGTACAAACTCCAGACTGTCACCCAAATTCAGATGACCATTGTGCCACCGTACCACCACGTCAGCATGTCTTTGATATGTCAAAATGACAAGGGGTAGGGAGCGACAAGCACAGTTATTACAAGGTGATGATCCGGTATCGAATCGCATCATGAAACATGGTGGCAATACATAAAAGATTAGCCACGAGACACCATTTGCTTCCAGAGGTGTTGTTAAATCTCATTGCTGGGTAACGACAGAAGGATTCCTGTTGTTCATAGACTGTGTCGAACCTCATATAAGGTTCCTTCACTTACAGAGTAAACGTGCAAAGCGGAGTAAGTTCAATGCTCAACAGAAAAATCAACAACAAATACTTAGAGTAAAGGACAAGAAAAAACGAAAATAAATCCGATTTCATTCTCTGCGATGAAGAGTCACGCTTTGTTAAAGTTAGAATTCGCCTTGCTTTTTCCATGAAACTGCATTTTCCTCAATGAAGCATCCCCCTTTCCTGTGTTGCAGGCTAGCATCGGAATTTGAACTAGAGAGCTGCATGCATACATGTATATTTTGCAGCACATATTTACATTTAATGATAATGAAAGAGAAAATACAATAAATGTTCGCTAATAATGAGTGATAGATCTTCCGCTTGTGCCTTTATGTGGTTTTCTGTTCCTTATACGATTGACACTATCTGACTGTTGTCATCTTTTCCAGTTTTCGCTGGGGGGAAAAATACGACATGGTATTAGAACGTTAACACGTATCGATGCCAGCTTTGTTTGTTTTTCAGCAATTAGGAGATAAAATTACTTAAAGTGGGAACCTGAGACATATGAAATTGGCAATGACTGCGTCACCGAATCGACTTTCTACAATAACACAGAATACAATGTTTTATTAATCAGCCACTTAAATTTAAAAGGAGTTGGGGGAGTGGCGGGAGTGATAATGAAGGGCATGTGATCGTACCGAACACAAGTGACATTGGGGCACATTGTACACGCTTCTCCCCATTTGCATTTAACAACTAGCGCCTCGGGCAGCATGGCGGCACAGTGGTTAGCACTGGTGTCTCACGCAGCCAGGGACCCGAGTTCGATTCATGGCTTGGGTCACTGTCTGTGTGGAGCTTTCACGTCCTCCTCGTGTGTGCGTGGGTTTCCTCTGGGTGTTCCAGTTTCCTCTCAGAGTCCGAAAGACGAGCTGGTTAGGGGCATTGGCCATGCAAAATTCTCCCTCTGCACGCAACGAGGCACTGGAATGTGACGACAAGGGGATTTTCACAGTGACTTCAATGTAGTGGTGGGCCTACATGTGACTCTAATAAA
Source organism: Carcharhinus amblyrhynchos (assembly GCF_965287045.1). Lineage (NCBI taxonomy): Eukaryota > Metazoa > Chordata > Chondrichthyes > Carcharhiniformes > Carcharhinidae > Carcharhinus > Carcharhinus amblyrhynchos. The sequence continues at coordinate 110,554,184 of NC_137332.1, read as the reverse complement.
TAAACTATAAACATCACTTCTGCTGCTGCTTTATAATCAACTGCAAACTCAATTTGACCAAAATACCGATCGTTTTCGTTTAATTTTTTACCATGGGACGCCTGCCAGCTCCGGTAGCTTTTTCACGCTCTGCAGTGAGAAGCTTAGGAGAACCTCGAAACTCGCAGCAATATACGAGAGATATCGTCATCATGATTAATACAGCAAACACTGCGAGTTTCAGTCCCATCGCAATCAGCCGCCTTTGCAGCGAACCTCCGGTGTCGTCGAGCTGTTCCCGGCCTGTAGAGAATAAACATTCAAATATAGCAATTCTTTTATTCATTACACTCGATCAGATTATCGAAATAAAAATGAATGCATGGACGAGAATTTCCGGAGCCTAAAGGTAGTGTTAGGGCTTGGGATATAAGGCAGATAGATATGTGCAATCTTTTGACTGTACGAAAGTTGGGTCAGAAACCAAATGTGGGGTCCAACAAGGCACCAAAGTTGGGAAATGCCTGACTCAGTTTGAGAGAATTAGTCCCAATTGAGACAGTGGACATGAAGGTAAATTTGTGACGGGGACAGAAAACGATGGCAACAACCTTCCCAATGTTCCATTGCCAAAAATGCCTGGTCATCCAATTCCAATAATTGGAAACAACTCGCTTCTATAATGCGAAGGGCAATGACATGCTGCTCCCACCCGACACACCACCTGAATGTAAGGAAGACTAGCTCCATGCCGACCATCCCAACAGCCATAATGCACTGCGGGGCTCTTTAGCCATGGCTCTGTGGGCTACCGTTTATCATTGTACCCAATACATCCAATTGCATTGGCCCTAAGCTCCATCAGTCTCGACAAAGCCAGGAAGGTGTGAATTGCAGCTACCTGGACTGCAGATATGCACCCAGACCCCAGTGCCTTCGGAGAAGGTAATTTCAGGGTCTTGGTCCAAAAGGATTGGATAGTGTTGGGGGCAGGGGACTCTGTGGGGAGGGAGGAGGGCTTGGGAGATGTTGGGGGTGATAGGGTTAATTTCAGAGAAGGAACAGGCAGGAAGGAGATGGGCACAATGTTCATTCTAGGAGGCCACTCCTATATTGGCCTTTAGTCTGTTTCAGGGTAAAAACCGGAATTTCAGTTCCCGCCCTTCCGCCCACGCCAAACGCATTATGTTCAGAAACAAAAACCAGACAGTCTCACATGTAGTTTGCACATTTAACTCTATGCCCCAGGCTAACATAGAAACAACTTTGAAATATATGTTTTAACGGACTACAAGTTAAACAAATAATTAATATAGAACTGGGTAAATGGGCATTAATGTTCATGGATTCAAAATGAACACTCTCCTCATGACTATTGTCTGAGAATTACAGAGTGGATATTGTAGGAATAATTAGTTGGATCTGTTATTGAAAAGAATAAGTATAAAAAGGCAGATGATAGCAAATAGGAATGTACCTTTAACAGTTACCCGTGTGCCCCTTCCGGTTCCTTTGCCAATGTTCATCAAATCCACTTCACAATTATATATCCCGGAATCATTCCGATTTGCCTCCATGACTGTAATTTGGCAGTTCTCTAAAAGTCCAATGTTATGCAAAACTCGGCCTACAAATCCTTCAGATGTGTTCGTAACCAAACTCTGATGACCTGATTATTGCTTGTACCACCGGAATGCAAAGATTGGTGACACGTTAGGCGCAGTAAATGTACAGGAGATTTGAAATTTCCCTCCTTCTATTAGTTCGATAATCTCTGGGCTTTGAGTTACTTTGAAGTCGGCAACAGCAGCAGCTGTAATGCAGAGATTCCAGTTATACTTGTTAGACAAACCTACTCCTCTCCTCAAACTACTGTCCTGGCACCTTGCTAATAATTCATATGTGGCTAATGGCAAATTCAAACAAGGAATCCCCACTCACATCCCTTTGACTTCAGCAGGAAGATGACAATGGAATCTTCTATATGAACCATTTTGGTGTGAACAGTTCTTTCTTCCCCTGCAGCCTTTAACCCTAAGCAATTTCGTGGGATCAACACCACTTCCAAGTTCGCATCTGAGCATGCGTATACTAGATATTATCATCTGCTTGACGCCTATTGAGCCAGTCTGAGACTGTTATAGGCTAATACAAATACAATACTGCGATTTCAGGAAACCTGACATAAAAACACAAATGCGGAATAAACTCTGCAGATCTGGCAGCATCTCTGGAGTGGGAAACAGGGGGTATCGTTACGAGTCCAATGACGCCTCCTACAATGGTCGATAACCACAGATGCGGCCAGACCTGCTCAGTTTATCCAGAGTTTTCTGTTTTTATTCGTTTTACAGGCCAATGTCAAAGGCCCTGTTCGCAGAGACCTCCCGGCACTTCTCTACTCATTTCATGAGAAGTGATGGTGAACATGTTACGAGCAGCATCAGACAACACTAAGTGTCAGACGCCAACCTGGTGTCGATACAGCATATGCAATCTAAACGATAGAAGCAGCATGTTATGAACAGTGATCTATCCAAAACTAACGGATCACATCCAACCTCTACAGAGTTGCCCCAGCCACCCGTGAATGGTTGTGGGTGATTAAATAATTAACAGGAGAAGGAGATTCTATAAACGTCCCCCATCCTCAATCATGGGGAATCCGGCGCGTGAGTGCAAAGGAAATGGCGGAAGCATTTGTAACCACCTTTAATCAGGCGGCACTGTAGCACAGTTGTTAGACTGTTGCTTCGCAGTGCTAGGGACTCGGCTTGGATTCCCAGCGTAGGTCACTGTCTGCCTGGAGCCTGCACATTCTCCCCGCGTCTGCGTGGGTTTCCACCGGGTACGTCGGTTTTCTCCCAAAGTCCGAAAGGCGTGCTGGTTAGATGCATTGACCTGAACAGGCTCTGGGCCGTGGTGACTAAGTGAATTTCACAGTAACTTCATTGCAGTGTTAATGTAAGCCTTACTTGTGACTAACAAATAAATAAACTTCAATGAACTGTTCAGAGCAGGTAATGCATCCCGCCTGGTTCCTGACGTACATGAAATCAGAGATTTTGCTTCAAATTACTCGATTCACTTTGCATAACAAGAAATTGCTGAAAGATTGATGTGGGACCTGATCACATTCAGGCCGCAGTTCTATTGGCTTGTGTTCCAGAACTGATGTTACTCCAAAAACACAGGAATTGTCAGCAGGTGTGGGCCACTCGGTCTCTTGAACCTTCTCCATCATTCAATAATACCATGGTTAATCTAAGTGTGGATTGAACAGCACGTTATTGCCTGTCCATCGTAGCCCTTGACTCACTCGGTGAATAAAAAAGTGTCAACGTGAGCCTAGAACATAATGAATGACACATACTCTGGAGGGTAGAATTTCACAGATTAAAGGCCCTCTGAGAGAAAATAATGTTCCCCTTACTCAGAATCGTAGAATCCCTATAGCGCAGAGGAGGCCATTCAGCACATTGAGTCTACGCCAACCCTCCTGCAGAGCATCTTACCCTAGCCCTCCCTCCTGCTACATCTCTGTAACTCCCAGATTTTCCTTGGCTAATCCATCCTTAAAAGAAAAGGGCACCAGGCGCCTGGTAATTCCAGTACCTTTATATCCCCACCCTGGTTTGTGGAGATGGCGGCGTTGGACTGGGGTAACCGCAGTAAGAAGTCTCGCAACACCAGGTTAAAGTCCAACAGGTATATTTGGTAGCAAAAGGCACTAGCTTTTGGAGCGCTTGCTGCCTCTTTGCCAGGTAAATGTGAATTCTATTCACAAACGGGGCATATAAAGAAATAAACTCATTTGACCTCTGATCTTCGGCATTTGGCTTCTGATATTCAGGTAAGCTTTCTCCAAAGTGGCCTTCATGACACATGGCAGTGCAGAGTCGCTGAGCAGAGACTGATAGCCAAGTTCTGCACACTGGAGGATGGCCTCAACCAGGATCTTGGGTTCATGTCACAATATCTGTAACCCCCATGACTTGTCTGAACTTGCAAAATCTCACTAACTGTCCTGTCTGGAGACCCTACACATCTCTTTCACCTGTGCTTAACGCTCTCTCCACTCACATTGTCTGTACCTTTAAGACTTGATTAACTGTAAAGACTCGCATTCTAATCAGTATTTTGTAAATTGAGTTTGTGTCTTTATATGCCCTGTTTGTGAATAGAACTCCCACTCACCTGACGAAGTGGCAGCAAGCGCTCCGAAAGCTAGTAGCTCATGCTACCAAATACACCCGTTGGACTTTAACCTGTTGTTTGAGACTTCTTACTTGGACTACATGCCCATTGTGCTGCTTTGAAACCCTGGAACACCTTTATAACAACACAGTGGGTGTTCCTACAGCACAAAGAACTGTAGCAGTTTAAGATAATGGTTCACCAACAACTCCTCAAGGACAATTGGTCTGCAATAAATGTTGGCCTTTCTGGTGTAGCCCATTTCCCATTAACAAATGTAAAAAGAAATGCAACTAAGTTCAAACTTACCAGCAATTAGCAGTACACCCAAAACTGGATTCATCTTTCAGTTTTGCCTATGAATAAATAAGGAGGCCAAGAGTTGCAACGAGAATTTGCATTTGCATTCAGTTTTGTAGCTTTACACGTGACAGTGCATGCCTTTGCACAACGCTTTATCTCCAATATGTTCGTTCATTTATTTACAAATTTAGTTTTGCATTTATGGGGGAGAAAGTTTGCGACGTTCCAGTACTCGTCTGCGTTAGATTAGAGCAAAAGCTGCACAAACCCAGGGAGGAAATGGAAACACGCCAGGAGGGGCACAATCAAACACGAGCTCGATGAGCCCAATGGTTTATTTCCTAATCGTAATTTGTACATATTTAGCCTGCCATTTCCAGGATTTCCATCACAGCTAGGACGATGAAAAGTGAACGCACACTTAACTTTATACCCATACGTTTTTCATGATATTGTATTATCAGATTGTCGACCTGAAAGCTCAGTAGCATAAGGATGGACAGTTTGAGCCCACATTTAGTGGCGATTGAAAGGTTTTCTTCTTGATACATATGCGATCATGAGGCAGCATAATAGGCCACAAAACAGGAGGATGTTTTCACTTCTGGAAGAAACTAGTACTAAACGACACAGTTTTAGGATAAGGTGATGTTTGAGACGGAGACGATGAGCATCGTAGCCTCCTCCACACCCCACCCAAAGTGTCCTTAGTATATGAAATTAACTTGTTAAAACACAGTGGAGGCTGGGTCGTTGAATTCAATCAAGACAGAGTTAAAGGGGCTTTAGATAGATAAGGGAGTCAAAAAATTTGGAGGAAGAGCGGCGATGTGGAGTTGAGATCCCTATCAAGATTAGACATGATCTTATTGAATGGTGGAGCAGTTTTGAATGGCTGAATAGTGTATTTTTGCTTTCGGATCTTATCGTAGAATTCCTACAGAGCAGAAGGTGGCCCATTCAGCATGCACTGCTTCTCTCACAGAGTGTCCTACCAAGGAACTCTCATAGGATCGTAGAAACCCTACAGTGCAGAAAGAGGCCATTTGGCCCATCACGTCTGCACCAACCACAATCCCAGCCAGGCCCTACCCCATTATTCCTACATATTTGGCGACTAATCCCTCTAACTCACGCATCTCAGGGCATCAAGGCGTAATTTTAGCAGAGCCGATCAACCTAAATCGCACATCTTTGGACTCCTCCCCTGCTCTATCTTCGTAACTCCACACATTTACCATGGCTAATCCACCTAACCTGCACATCTTTGGACTGTGAGAGGAACCCGCAGCACCCAGAGGAAACCGAATCAGACGGACACACATTCCACTCAGACAGTCACCCAAGGCCGAAATTGAACCCGAATTCCTCGCGCTGTGAGGCAGCAATGCAAACAACTGTGCTTAGCGCGTTCTTATGCTCAGTTAACTGGACAAACATTTCATATAGAGCAGTTCTTTCAACTAGAGTCAGGGCAGCAGAAATTGTTCCCCCGGTTATTCTTCTAATAACTTTCTTAGAATTGCTTACATTCACTTGAAAGGGTGGAAACGTCCCAATTTAACCGCATATCTAAAAAAGGGCAGCTTTTTGATGTGGACACCGCTGCCTGGGCCAGCATTTATTATCCTTCTCTAACTGTCCTCAATTTCAGGGGATGTTTGAGAAACAAACCGCATTGCAGTGAGTCTGGAGTGACATGTCGGCCAGACCGGGTAAGGATGGCAGATTTCCTTCCCTAAAGAAGATTAGTGAGCCAGATGGGATTTGGTGACAATCAATGATGATTTCACGATCAACATTCGAGTTTTAATTCCAGATTAGTGCCTTCAAGTTTCACCATCTAGCGTGGGGAGATCTCAACCAGGGCACACAGATATTATCATGAGTTTGGAGTCGAGTGACAATACCACTATGCCACTGCCTCCCTGACCCCGACACACGTTCCTGCCTTAAAATATTTGTTACCTTGAACTTTGAAACCAAATTGGACTTCAACCCATCACCTTCTCATTAAGTGGTGAGAGCTTTCGGAACCATAACTTGTGGTGAATATTAGATTCTAGCGACTTCAGTAGGCCCGACTATCCGGAATGTGGTACATAAGTGGACTTAAGTAAGTCCGTGAGTTCTGTGTACCAGACGGTCGTTTATTTCCTTTATTGTAAAGGACTCCAAGGGCACATTAGAGAGGCTTGGTGAGAAGGTCTTGGAACCTGGAAGTCTTGTAAGACATGTTTTAACAGGGGCCTAAAAGAGAGTCACAACGCTGGAAAGGCGGAAGTGTTTCAGACGGGGAATTTGAAGACAAATACACAGGCAACAACAACTGTGTCCATATGCTGAGTTGGACACTCAGCGTATGTGTCCTGAGTGTGGTGCAATTTAGAGACACGGAAATGATGAGATGGTCACGTAGAGCTAAAGGATCACTTGTGGGTTATGGGCAAACTTAGAAAACGATGACGAGGTGCAGTAAAAGTCAATACAGAAAGGAATTCAAACAGTCTCTGTCAAAACTGCTGCATAAATGTGTGTGTGTGTGTGTGTACATTTATTAAGTTATGGGATGCGGGTGACTCCGGCAAGACCACCAATTCTTACCCACTCCTAATTGCCTTTGTGAGGGCGGTAGGATTAACCTGATCATTTGCGCATGAGCATTTAGCGTTGCATTATAATAGAAATTAACAGTGTATCAAATTAAAGCGCGGACAACAGAAACACATCAATTAAGGAAGTGGATCAGTATGAAGGCGACTAAACAAACATTTCAGAGAAAGCGGCTAATGCTCTGAAGAGGAGGCGCACAGACTCGATAAGTTATCTATATTTTTCTCTCTCCACAGATGATGCTAGACCTCCTGAGTGTTTTTTTCCTGCACTTTCGGCTTCTATTTTATATTTTTGCAACCGCAGTATTTCGCTTTAATTTTACTGCTCTGGGAACACAGTTACAGCTTATATTCAATAAATTAATTTGGACAATCTAGAATGTAATGTTTTTTCAGTGATGATGACCATGAATCTATCGTCGTATTGTCGTTAAAATTCATCTATGTTGCTAATGTCCGTTAGGGAGGGAAATCCACCATCTTTACCCGTTCTTATCTACATGTTGGTCGAAACTCTTCGAGTTTTACTTGACTCTCAAGTTCCCTTTGAGATGGCCTCGTGAGTCTCTCACTCCAACGGAAATTACCAATAGGCAACAAATGCTGGCCTTACCTTCCATTTCTCTCTATTTTATAATCAAATTTAATGATAAGAACAGTAAAAAGAAATGTAGTTAAATTCTGAGCATGACTTCTGCTTGACTAAGGAATAGAACGATGAACATCCACTTACTTTAACGTGACAGAAACTTACATCAACTTCTGCAATTATCTTTCGCCTGTGCTGTAAAAGAATTATTTGCAGAACAAATACGGGAAGCATGATGTCTTACAGCAATTACTGAGGCATGTCAGCATTTTCTTGAAGAACAAGAAAGGAGAATGAGGAACTGAAATTCACGGCAAGTGCAGACAACATGGCCTAATAACTCCATATAGAGTATCACTAAACAGAATAGAATAGCATCTGGATCCCCTCGTGCGATTAAAATTTTTTAAAGCAATAAATGACACGGACACTGGTTCGGTAAATTGGCCATGCTAAATTCTCCATCAGTATACCCGAACAGGCTCTGGAGGCTGGCGAATAGGGGATTTTCACAGAAACGTCATTGCTGATTTTGCCCATATGATCATTTGTTTAATTCATGTTGTTGCTAAATGCACTTTATATATAGTAACAATATAGAATGCCACTCTTATTGACATTTCAGTTTCCAAGTACTTTTCAATGTACAGTTTGATTGCTTTGATAGTTCAAGAGTTGACTGGAACCTCGCTGAATGGTCAAAGTAGCCAGATACGGAATCAGAAACTGCAGTTACCATGAGAAACAGAGATAGTGAAGATCTTTGTTTGTTTTATGAAAAACTGTGCTGTAATAGTTGATAAAAAATGGGTAAGCTTAGAAACTTTGCCCCTCTACAAACATACGAATGAGGAGCAGGAGTAGGTCATTCGGCCCTTTTCAGTCTGCTCCATCATTGGATAAAATCATGGCTTATCTGCCTGTAGCCTCAGCCCCACATTCCACCTGCCACCGTTAACAATTGTCTGCTTTGTTAGCATCGATCCTAAATTAGGCTGAAGGTTATCCGTTAACTCGACCTCCACTGCTCTCCAAGGAAAAGAGTTCTAAAGACTGACGAGCCTCTGAGAGAGCACTAATTCTTCTCCTCCCCACCATTTATTTGTAAACTCTATCTCCAATTCTGGTCTCTCCCACAAGCAAAACCATCCTTTCAGTCTGAGTTCGATGAAGCCCCTGCATGATCTTAAGTGGTTCAATAGGAGCACATTGAAATTGCCACATAGTCTTCTGAATTCGAACTGTCACAGCACTGACGCAGTGGTTAGTAACAGGGACGTGGGTTCAGTTCCAGCCTCGGGTCACCGTCGGTGGCGAACTTATATGTTCTACCCCTGTCTGCATCGGTTTCTTCCGGTGCTCCGGTTTCTTCCCACAGTCAAAAGATGTGCGGGTTAGGTAGATTGGCTGTGCTAAATTGTTCCTTCTTGTCAAGGGACAAGCAGGGCAAATACTTGGTGTTAGCGGGATAGGGCCTCGGTGGGATTCTAATCGCTGCAGGCCCGATGGGCCGAGTACCCTCCTTCTGCACAGCAGAGAATCTATGATTCTATGAATAGCGTTCTATTATCCCACACTAACGTTTCACAACATTTCCTTCTGCTTTCGATGAAAGGTTAGATTTAGACGTGCGGAAAGTCCCGTTCACTCAAACTCAACTGTCCATAAATAGTGCAGAATCTAAAAAGAGTTATTTTGCCAACATATAGGCCTTTTGTCGGGAATTCAATGAAGAATAATTCCTATTAAAAACAGTCTTTGTCTGCAATGTAATTATAATAGTGCACGCAGAAAAGCTTCACTCAACAGATCTGGTTTAATTTCCTATTGCTTCAACAAGATGCTTAAAGGGAAATAGAATTAAATCGTGAGGACAAAATGAATCACCATTCCGTGTTGTCGGTCATGTCGTGTTTTCTGATAAGTCATTGCCTAACAAAAACTTGCAGAAAGATAGCACAGAAATCGAGTGAACTGGGTGAGATTACAATTCAACTGTACTTGGTTTATTCAGATAGCATTAATAAAAGTGGATGAAAAAAATTGTTGTGTTTCTTCCTGCGTCGTTCCCGACCTTTACGACTAAATTTTATTACCAGTAACGACGTCTGCATATCTTATACTGCATGCTTGAGAAAAAGAAGCAGCAATACTGGGTTCATTTTGACGAACGGTGCTTACAGGACAAAATGCATTGGTGGCTGCATGTTGGAGTTCTAGGCTGAAGCGTAGATTGCTAGATTCGGATTATCTTCAAAGTAATTGAATGTGGCAATACACAATTGTGTTTCATGTTCACAGAGGTCCCATTTCCCTGCCCGCAGACAAGACTCACAGTGTGCATTCACCTTCAGCAGCTAAAATGAAGTTTAGTTACACCTCCCAAACAGAGAGGGCAGCCGAGAGGACAGCTGTACAATGGGCTGCATTCTGGACAATTGAACTGGCAAAGACAGACTTTTTATGAGAACTACTTCAAGGACCCAAGATCCATCATATGATGGACTGCAGGATTGAAGGTTCACAAACTCACAGGTCTGGTGTGTTTAAAAACACGAATCTTACTCAAAGAATAATATCAGCACAATGATCTGATATTTATACTAGCTGCCTGTACAACATGGGAACGTTAGATTGGTGTATGATTAGTTTGCTTTAAGTTGACTGTCCTTCTGTGTACTTAATCAACAACTGATAATAATAGAAGGCTGCTAATGTACTTTTTTAAGTCTTCGTGGGCAAGGCTGATGTAGAAATGATCTGATTGTTCATATTTATTACTAGACCTAACCCGGAACTGATCATCACTCACATCTGTTATAATCCAGGTGAGAAACTCCAAAGGGTTTTAAGAAGTCAGCCTAGATCATTGAAGTTTGGCACATGTAAGATGTTTCCTTCCAGGTATGATTAATATGAACCACTAGGGAGTTTTTATCAAACAAAGTTTATTTAAGAATACAGTTGACACATAGATGGAAACTTAGCAATTACCATTACAAAAAAGAAAAATACAATCATGATATTGTGTAAACTTTAACAGCTACGAATACTGTTCCAACACAATATTCTTACAAACATACACCCCCGGTTTATGTTCAGCTTGTGGCTCTGGCAACAATAAAAGATGCCACTACAGACTTCACAGTGCCAGTCACTAAATTTTAAAAAAGCTGACTTGCTTACAAACTGCAGAGAACATGATTAAAAATGCACTTCTTAAAGGCACAGTAGCGTATCATGTACCATCGGAATGTTGTCAGATATGGCTAACCTCTGTGTGGCTGCTGGGCCACCGAAACAGTAAACTACTTTTATTTTATGTAAGGTCTTCTGATTAACTTGAATGGAGAACTATAAATTCACTGGTGATGGACAGATTTCAGGAAAATATAGGGCATAGATAGATAGATAGACAGATCGACAGATAGATAGATAGATAGATAGATAGATAGATAGATAGATAGATAGATAGATAGATAGATAGGGAGTCAGACAGATGATTGACTTATTGAATAAACGTCCCGGCACTGCTTGCAATATATGGTGAAGAAAAAAATGAATTAAGCATAATTCACAACGACGCTTCAGACAGACATTACGAAGCATGCTTAAGATAATAAAAGTTACCATAGTGACCTGCAGACATCCTTACTTTATCAGATAGAAGCAAAGGTTCATCTGAACTATGTGTTTTATTTTAAAGATCGTTTTTCCCACATTACCAGATTGAATTCATTCAGGTTTCAGACTTTGATTGTAATGACAGAGTCGGTGACAATACTCGGTCATTTCACTTTAAACGGATCTAATTTAAAAAACTGTATGTGGCAGTATTCATTACAATTAGAATTTTACATATGGCCTTGGAATAATAGAAACCCTCCAGCCCATCTGAAGCCCATCTGCATCGGCTCTCTGAAAAAGCAACTCACAAAGGCCCAATCCCCATAAACCCGAGTTATTACCAATCCACCTAACCTCCACATCTATGTACATTAAGGGCCAATTTAGCATGACCAATCAACATAAACTCCACATTTTTGAACTGTGGGAGGATAGCGCACAAACTCCAGACTGTCACCCAAATTCGGATGATCATTGTGTAACCCTACCACCATGTCAGCATGTCTTTGGTAAGTCAAAATGACAGAGAGTAGGGAGGGACAAGCACAACTATTACAAGGTGATGATCCCGTATCGAATCGCATCATGAAACATTTTGGCAATACATAAAAGGTTAGCGACAAGGCATCATTTGCTTCCAAAGGTATTGTTAAACCTCATTGTTGGATAACGATAGAAGGACTCCTATTGCTCATTGACTGTGTCCAACCTCATATAAGGCTCCTTCACTTGCAGTATCAGCGTTCAAAGCAGAGTAAATTCAATGCTCAACAGAATAATTGAATAGTACATGGAGGAAAGAAAAATCGAAAATAAATTCATGTTTTATTCTCTGCGATGAAGAGTCATGCTTTGTTAAGTTAGAATTCTCTTTGATTTTTCCATTAAATTGAATGTTCTTCAGTGAATCATCCCCCTTTCCTGTATTGCAGGCTAGCATCGGAATTTGAACTACTGAGCTGCATACTTGTATATTTTACCGCACATATTTACACTTAATGATACTGAAGGAGAAAGTACAACAAATGTTCGCTTATAATGAGTGATAGATCTTCCGCTTGTGCCTTCACATGGTTTTCTGTTTCTTTTACGATTGACATTATCTGACTCTTGTCATCTTTCCCCGTTTTCGCTGGAGGAAAAATACAACATGGTGTAAGAACGTTAACATGTATCGTTGTCAGTTTTGTTTTTTTTTGCAGCAATTAGGAGATGAAATTACTTAAAGTGGGAACCTGAAACATATGAAATTGGCAATGACTGCGCCATCTAATAGACTTTCTACAATGACTCAGGATGCAATGTTTTATTAGCAAACCACGCTAATATGAAAGAGCTTGCGGGGCGAGGGGGCTGGCAGTGGGAGAGTTAATGCAGAGCATATGATCATACCCGAACACAAGTGACATTGGGACACACTGTGCCTGCATTTGCATTTAGCAGCTAGAACCATGGGCAGCACGGTGGCACAGTGATTAGCACTGCTGCCACACAGAGCCAGGGAATGAGTTCGATTCCTGCCTTGGGTCGCTGTCTGTATGGAGCTTTCATATGCCCCCCATGTGTGCGTGGGTTTCTTCTGGGTGTTCCAGTTTCCTCCCACAGTCTGAAAGACGTGCTGGTTAGGGTCATCGGCCATGTTAAGTTCTCCCTCAGTGTACCCGACCAAGCACTGGAATGTGGCCACTAGGAGACTTCAATGTAATGGTGAACCTACTTATGACACTACGATATAACGATAAAAAAAACCACTTGTGTTGCCACTTTCGAATCAACTGCAAATGCAATTTGACCAAAATATCAATCGGTTTAGTTTAACTTTTTACCATGGGATGCCTGCCAGCTGTGGCAGCTTCTTCACGGTCTGCAATGAGAAGCTCAGGAGAATCTCGAAATTCGCAGTAATATACAAGAGATATCGTTATCATGATTAACACAGCAAATACTGCAAGTCTCACTCCCATCGCAATCAGCTGCCTTTGCAGTGAATACCCGGTGTCGTGGGGCTGCTCCCGGCCTGCAGAGAACGAACAATCAAATACAGCAATTGTTTTATTCATTTCACTCGATCAACTTATCAAAATAGCCACGAATTGTGTTACCAATTTCGGGTGTATTGGTGCACCGCAGGTTTTCATAGCGTATTGTATTCAAAGTTCTATGCCTCGGAAAAGCAGTCAGCATAATTAAGGACCCCAGATACCCCGAACATATTCTGTTTCACCTTCCGTTGGAGGAAAGATTTTTAAAAAGTCTAAGATTATGTACAGCAGTGTCAAGAACAGCTTCTTCTCTGTTGCCATCGGACTTTTGACCGGAAACAGAAAATTATGGAAAATCTCAGCAGATCAACGTTTTCGGTCTGGATATCCATTCAGCAGAGCTGAAAGGAGAGCAATGAAAATGAACGAGATGTATACCATGAGGATGGGGGGAGGGGGGCTGTAGTTGGAGAAAGTAAATGTAAGTCGCAAAAACCCAGCCTGCGGCTGCAGCAGGTGGTCAGGAAGACAAATGGGATGCTGGCCTTCATAGTGAGGGGGATTGAATATAGAAGTAGGGAGGTCTTGCTGCAACTGTACAGGGCACTGGTGAGGCCGCAGCTGGAGTACTGTGTGCAGTTTTGGTCGCCGCACTTACGCAAGGATATTTTGGCTTTGGAGGGAGTGCAGAGGAGGTTACGAGGCAGATACCGGAGTTGAGGAGGTTGAACTATGAGGAGAGGCGGAATAAACTGGGCTTGTACTCGTTAGAGTTTAGAAGAATGAGGGGAGATCTCATTGAGACATATAAGATGATGAATGGGATGGATAGGACAGAGATGGAGAGGCTCTTCCCGCTCAGAAAGGACAGTAGGACTAGAGGGCACAGCCTCAAGGTAAGTGGGGGGCAGTTTAGAACAGAGTTGAGAAGGAACTTCTTCACTCAAAGGGTGGTGAATCTCTGGAATTCTCTGCCCGTTGAAGTGGTGGAGGCTGCCTCGCTAAATATATTTAAGACGCGGGTTGATAGGTTTTTGATAGGCAAGGGGATTAAGGGTTATGGGGAGAGGGCGGGAAGGTGGAACTGAGCCACGACAGATCAGCCATGACCTTATTGAATGGCGGGGCAGGCTCGAAAGGCTAGATGGCCAACTCCTGCTCCTACTTCTTATGTCCTTATGTTCTTATGATGATGACAAAGGCTGAGAAACGTGTTAAAAGTTTCCAATAAGGGGTCGGAATGTGTGAATGGCAGAACAGAATTGAAGATATCACCCAGCCTGCGTTTGGTGCCTTCGATGTGCTCTCTGGGCTTGTCTACATTGGAGAGACCAGACATGGACTGGGTGACGGCTGTGTAAACATCTTTGGTTCATCTGTAAGCAGGGCCCAGACCTTCCTGTCGCCTTTTGTCTGTAGCTTTAAATATATGTTTTTATATGCTTGCAGAAGGTTTGAGTGTCCACATTTATGCTTTCTGGAGGTTGACTTTCATACTCCATTCCCCCTTAATCAAATTCTTGGACTTCTTTGCTGAATATTGAATTTTTCCAAATCCTTCAGCTGGCTACTTTTTCTAGCAAAGTTATATACGACTCCTGTTTGGATCTAATACTATCCTTAGCGTGGCATGTTTTGGCCATTTTCTTTGTTTTGTTTTTCCACCAGAAAGAGATATGCAACGGCTGCAATTCATACCTTATTTCCTTAAGTATTAGCCATTGCCTTGCCACCATCATGTCTTTTACTGAAGTTCCACAATCGACCGTAGCCAATTCATAGGAACGATATAAACCATAGAATCCCTATAGTGCAGAAGGAAGCCATTCGGCCTATCAAGCTTGCGCCGGTCACAATTGCATCAGTCCCTATCTCCCACTCCACTTATTTAGCCTGTTAGTCCCCCTGAAACTGCGAGCCAACTGAGCATGGCCATTCAACATAGCCCGCACATCTTTCCATCTTAATGAAGAATTCTGTCATGTTACCGATACTGTTCCATAAATAACCACGCAGAAGAAAATGATTAATTACCCATTGTCATTGTAAAATTACAGATCTATGATGACACGTTTCCTCGTTGCTTCCCAGTTGATCACGCTGATTAGCAAAAAACTCGTACACACTCCAGGAATTCATATGCCACAGTGTTGTTGCGAATTTGCTTTGCCCAATCAATGTGTGGATTATTTTACATTCATTGATGTGGTGCAGGCTTCCATCTCATTGCCCTTCTCTAATTGCCCTTCAACAGTGCGGCCTGCTGAACCATCTAGAATCATAGAATCCTACAGAAGGAGACCACTCAGTCTATGCAGTCTACACCGATCATAATCTCACACAGGCCCTCTCCCCATAAATTTACTCTAGCTAGTCTCCCTGACGCTAAAGGGAAATTTACCATTGGAAAATCTATCTAACCTGTATGGAAAGACTATGGCAGGAAACCGGAGCTCCTGGAGGAAATCCATGCAGACATGGGGAGAATGTGCAAACTCCACAGACAGTGACCCAAGCTGGGAATCGAACCTGGGTCCCTGGCGCTGTGAAGAGCAGTGCTAATTACTGTGCCACCGTCTCGTGTCTTTAGACTTGTCTTCTTAACATTGTGATGCAATTTCTGTACCTATACTCAAGGGACATAGAGAAAGAGGTTCAGAATATATCAGCCATGATCAAATGGTGGCGCAGACTCGATGGTTCGAATGGCCTAATTCTGCTCCTATACCTCGTGGTAGCATGGCCCTCAATCTCAGAAGCTGGAGGGCCGCAATGGTCAACATTGATAGGGAGGCAGTAAACCATGGAGGAATTTGAATACAAGAATGAAGATTTCAAAATCTTCATCGTGGGTCATCAATCCAATTTTGCAAGAATAGGAATGAATGGTGAATGCAGTTGTGAGAAAGTTAAGTTACGAAACGAAATGTATAGGTAACAAATACATGGAAGAGGATTTCCGCAGCAGGGAGCCTAATGTAGAGTTAGGGAGTGGGGTATAAGGCAGATAGATATGCCCAACCTTCGTGATGGTCAGAAACTAAATATGGGGCCCAACAAGGCACCAAGTTGAGAAATGTCTGACTCAGTTTGAGAGAATTTCCACCAGTTGAGATAGTGGACATAAAGGTGAGTTTGTGACGAGCACAGAAAAAGATGGCATCAACTTTCCCAGTGTTCTATTGCCTAAAATGTCTGGTTATCCAATTCCAGTAATTGGAAACATCCCGCTTGAATAATACAAGGGACAATGACATGCTGCTCCCACCGCACACACTACCTGGATGGAAAGACGACTGGCTCCACACCCACCATTCCAACAGCCGTAATGCACTGCGGGGCTGTTTAGCCAGGGCTCGGTGGGCTACCCGTTCATCATTGTACCCGATACATCCAATTGGTTTGGCTCCATTAATGTTCAGCTCCATCAGTCTCCACAAAGCCAGGAAGGTGTGGATCGCAGCTACCTGGACTGCAGATATGCACCCAAATACCAGTGCCTTCGGAGAAGGTAATTCCAGGGTCCTGGCCCAAAAAGGTTTGGTAGTGTTGGAGGCAGGGGGCACTGTGGGGGGAGGGTGGGGGGGAGATGAATTTCAGAGAAGGAGTGGGCAGGAAGGAGATTGGCGCAATGTTCATTCTAGGAGGCTGGCCCTGTATTTGACCTTTAGTCCATTTCAGGGTAAAAACTAAGCTTTCGGTTCCCGCCCTTCTGCCCACGCCAAATGCATTGTGTCCAGAAACAAAAATCAGACAGTCTCACATGCAATTTGCACATTAAACTCTATGCCCCAGGTTAATATAGAAACAACTTTGAAATATATGTTTTAATGGAGTACAAGTTAAACAAATAACTTATATAGAATTGGATAAATTAATCTTCATGCATTCAGAATGAACACGTGCCTCATGACTGTTATGCCAGAATGAAAGAGTGGATATTGTCGGAATAATTAGTTTGATCTGTTATTGAAAAGAATAAATGTAAAGAAAGGCAGATGGTAGCATATAGGAAGGTACCTTTAACAGTTACCCGTGTGCCCCTTCCGGTTCCTTTGCCAATGTGCATCAAATCCACTTCACAATAATATATCCCGGAATCATTCAGATTTGCCTCCATGACTGTAATTTGGCTGTGGTTTAATGATTGTCCTCGTTTCTGCAAAACTCGGCCTACAAATCCTTCAGATGTGTTCGTAACCAAACTCTGATTCCGACCTGATGATTGCTTGTGCCACTCGAATCCAAAGACTCCTGGCAGGTTAGACGCAGTAATTGTACAGGAGATTTGAAATTCCCCTCTTTCTATTACTTCGATAGTCTCTGGCCTTTGAGTCACTTTGATGTCAGCAATAGCAGCAGCTGTAATGCAGAGATTCCAGTTATACTTGTTATACAAACCTACTCCTTTCCTCAAACTACTGCCCTGGCACCTTGCTAATAATTCATCTGCGGCTAATGGCAAATTCAAAGAATTCGCACTCACATCCCCTGACCTTCAGCAGGAAGACGACCATTGAATTTTCTATATGAACCATTTTGGTGTGAACAATTCTTTCTTGCCCTGCAGCCTTTAAGCCTGAGCAATTTTGTGGGATTAACACCACGTCCAAGTTCGCATCTGAGCATGCGCATACTAGAAATTGTCATCTCCTTGCTGTCCATTGAGCCAGGTTGAGACTGTTAAAGTACAATACTGCGATTTCTGGAAATCTGACCTAAAAACTCAAATGTGAACAAACTCGGCAGATCCGGCAGCATCCCTGGAGAGGGAAAAAGGAGTTAACATTACCAGAAGTCCAACGACGCCTCCTACAGTGGACTGGAAACGATAACCAAAGATGCGGCAAGCCCTACTCACTTGATCAAGAGTTTTCTGTTCTTGTTTATGTTAACAGCCAATGTTAAAATCCTCCCAGCACTTGTCTACTCATTTCATGAGAAGTGCTGTTGAACATGTTAGGAACAGCACCAGGCAACACTAAATATCAGGTGACGAACTGGTATCGATACAACACACGGAAGCCAAACGATAGAAGCAAAGTGATGTCAATACTGATCTATCCAAAACTAATGGATCACAACCAACCTCTGCAGAGCTGCCCCAACAACTTCTCAATGACAATTGCTATGCAATAAATGTTGTCCTTTTTGGGGAAACCCACTTCCCATTCACAAAATTAACAAGAAATGCCAGTAAGTTCAAGACTTACCAGCAATTAGCAGTACACCCATAACTGGATACATGTTTCAATTTTGCCTGTGAATACAATAAGGAAGACAAGGGTTCCAAAGACAGTTTGTATTTGCATTCAGTTTTGCAGCTATAATTAAAAATTCTTTATACGTGACAATGCACACTTTTGCTAAACGCTTTATCTCCAATTTGGTCGTTCATTTAGTCACAAATTTGGTTTTGCATTTATGGAGAGAAAATTTTGCGACGTTCCCGTACTCGTCCGCCTTCGATTAGAGTAAAAGCTGCTCAAGCCTAGGGAGGAAATGGAGACCCGCCAGGAGGGGCACAATCAAACACGAGCTGGATGGACCCAATGGTTCGTTTCTAATTATAATGTGTGCATACTTAGACAAGAATCTGCCATTTCTAGGATTTCCATCACAGTTAGGACGATGAAGAGTGAGCGTCCACTTTACTTTATACCACATATGTTTTTCATGATATTTATTATCAGGTTGACGACCTGAAAGCTCAGTGTTATAAGGATGGACAGTTTGAGCCTACACTTAGTGAGGAATGAGAGGTGATCTTCTTGAACATAAAGGATCCTGAGGCAGCATAATAGGCCACGAAATGGGAGGAAGTTTTCACTTCTGCAAGAAACTAGTACTAAAGGGCACAGTTTAAGGATAAGGTGATGTTTGAGACGGAGATATTCAGCATCGCACACCCCACCCAAAGTATCCTTAGTATATGAAATCCGCATGCCGAGACACAGTGGATGCTGAGTTGCTGAATTCAGTCAAGAGCCGTGGGTTTTAGATAGATAAGAGAGTCAAGGGCTACGGGGGAAGGTGGCAATGTGGAGTTGAGGCCCCTATCAAGATTAGACACAATTTTATTGAATGGTGAAGCAGTTTCGAATGGTCGAATAGTGTACTTTTACTCCTGGACCTTATCATAGAATCCCAACAGAGCAGGAGGCCCATTCAGCATACACTGCTTCTCTCAGAGTATCCTACCATGGAACTCTCCTCTGCCCTATCCCCGTAACTCCACACATTTACCGTGGCTAATCCACCTAACCTGCACACTTTTGGACTGTGGGAGGAACACGGAGCACCGGAGGAACCCCACTCAGAAACACGGCCGCTCCACTCAGTCACCCAAGGCCGGAATTGATCCCAGTGCATCACTGCAAACCATTGTGCAACTGTGCTAACTGTGTTCTTATGCTTAGTTAACTGGACGAATATTTCATATAGAACAGTGTTTTCAACATCCAATTCTAGTGTCAGGACAGCAGAAATTGTTTCCCTTGTTATTCTTCCGATAACTTTCTTAGAAACCCTTATATTCACCTGAAAGGGCAGAAACGTCCTCGATTAAGACGCATATCTAAAAAAAAGGCACCTTTCTTGATGTGGACATCGCTGGCTGGGCCACCATTTATTATCCTTCCCTAACTATCCTCAATTTCAGGGAACGTTTGAGAATCAAGCGCGTTGCTGTGGAGTGACATGTCGGCCAGGCCGGGTAAGGATGGCAGGTTTTCTTTCCTAAAGGACGTTAGTGAGCCAGATGTGTTTGGGCGACAATCGATAATGGTTTCACGAACAACATTAGAATTTTAATTCCAGATTAGTGAATTCAAGTTTCACCATCTGGCATGATGGGATCTGAAAGCGAGCCCACAGATGACGTCCTGAGTTACGAGTTGAGTGACAATATCACTACGCCACTGCCTCCCCTACCCCCGACACATGTTCTTGCCTCAGAGTATTTGCCTTGAATTTTGTGACCAAGTGGGATTTCAACCCATCACCTTCACATTAAGCGGTGAGAGCTTTCGAAACCATAACTTGTGGCGAATATTCGATTCTAGCGACTTCAGTAGGCCCGACTATCCGGCATGTGGTACAGAAGTGGAATTATGTAATTCCGTGTGTTCTGTGTCCCACATTGTCGCTTATTCCCTTCATTGTAGTTTCGAGTCCAAGGGCGCCCTAGAGAGGCTTGGTGAGATGGACTTGGAACTCGGAACTCTTGTAAGACATGTTTTAACAGAGGTTTAAAGTGAGTCACAATGCTGGAAAGGCGGAACTGTTTCAGACAGGGAATTTGAAGACAAAGGCAACAACAACTGTGTCCTCATGCTGAGTTGGGGGCGAAGTGTGGTGCAAATTAGAGACCAGGAAATGATGAAATGGCCACGTAGAGCTAAAGGAACACTTTTGGGTTATGGGTGGACTTAGAAATAGGGCGACGAATTTCTGATTCGAGTTGTTGCTGAACCGAGGTGCAGTTAAAGTCAATACAGAACGGAACCCGTACAGTGTCTGTCAAAACTGCGGCATAAATGTGTGTGCGTGTGCGTGTGTGTGTGTGTGTGTGTGTGTACATATATTCATTTATGGGATGTGGGTGACTCTGGCTAGACCACCATTCCTAATTGCCTTTGAGAGGGTGGTAGGATTAATCTGCTCATGTATGCCTGAGCATTTAGCGTTGCTTTATAACAGGAATTAACAGTGTATGAAATGAAAGTACGAGGAGTAGAAACACATCAATTAAGGAAGTGGCTTCGCGTGAAGGCGACGAGACAAACATTTCAGTGAAAACGGCTAATGCTCTGAAGAGGAGGCACACAAAATCGACAAGTTAACTGTACTTGTCTCTCTCCACAGATGATGCCAGACCCGCTGAGTTTTTTTTCTGCACTGTTTCTTTCTATTTTATATTTTTACCACCCGCAGTATTTTGCTTTAATTTTAACGCTCCAGGATCATAGTTACAGCTTATATTCAATAAATTAATTCGAACAATCTGGAATGTAATGGTGATGACCATGAATCTATCGCCGTATTGTCGTTAAAATCCATCTACATTACTGATGTCCGTTAGGGAAGAAAATCCACCATTTTTACCCGTTCTTAACTGCATGTTGGTCGAAACCCTTCGAGTTTTGCTTGACTCTTAAGTATCCTTTGAGATGGCCTTATGAGCCTCTCACTCCAATGGAAATGACCGCTGGGCAACAAATGCTGGCCTTACCTTCCATTTCTACTTAAAATCGAAGTTAACGATAAGAACAGTAGAAAGATATGCAATTCAGTTCGGAACATGACTTCTGGTTTACTAAGGAACAGAACGATAAAAATCTACTTACTTTAACTCGACAGAAAAATTTACAGTCGACTTCTGCAATTATCTTTCGCCTGTATTGTAAAAGAATTATTTCTGGAACAAGTACGGGAAGCATGACGCCTTACAACAATTAAAGAGGCGTGTCAGCATTTTCTAGAAGAACAAGAAAGGAGAATTAGGAACTGAAATTCATGTCAAGTGCAGACAACATGGCCTAATAAGTCCATATGGAATATCACTCGACAGAATAGAATAGGTTCCGGATCCCCTAGAGCGATTAAGGTTATTCCAAGCAGTAAATGACACTGACACTGGTTAGGTACATTGGCCATGCTAACTTCTCCGTCAGTGTACTCGAACAAGCTCTGGAGGGTGGCTATTAGGGGATTTTCACAGTAACTTCATTGCTGATTTTATCCGTATGGTCATTTGTTTAATTCATGTTGTTGTTAGATACATACGTACCTATCTAGTTAACTATTTAAGTACAGTAACATTATAGAATGACACTCTTACTGACATTTCAGTCTCCAAAGTATTTTTCACTATGTTGTTGCAAGGCTCATTGTTCTGATAGTTCAAGAGATGACTGAATCCTCACGGAATGGTCAAAGTAGCCAGATATAGAATCAGAAACAGCAGCTACCGTGAGAAAAAGAGATAGTGAAGGTTCATGTTTGTATTTTATGAGAAGCTGCGCTGCAATAGTTTATAAAAATGGGTAAGCTTAAAACCTCGCCCTCTACAAGCATACGAATGGGGAGCGGTGTAGGCCATTCGGCCCCTTTGAGCCTGATCTATCATTGGATAAAATCATGGCTTATCTGCCTGTAGCCTCAGCCCCACATTCCACCTACCACCGTTAACACTTGTCTGCTTCGTTAGCATCGACCTAAATTAGGATTAAGATTATCCATGAACTCTACCTCCACTGCTCTCCAAGAAAAAGTGTTTTAAAGACTGACGAGCCTCTGAGAAAATACAAAATCTCCTCCCTCACCTGGAATGCGAGACCATTTATTTTTAACCTCAATATCTTAATTCTGGCCTCTGCCACAAGTAAAACCATCCTTTCAGCCTCCATTCAGTCAAGTTCCCGCATGATCTTATGTCTTTCAGTAGGGGCACATTGAAATTGCCACATCGTCTTCTGAATTCAAACTGTCACAGCACTGACACAATGGTTAGTGACAGGGACGCGGGTTCAATTCCAGCTTCGGGTCACCGTCGGTGGCGACTTTACACGTACTCCCCCTGTCTGCATGGGTTTCCTCCGGGTGCTCTGGTTTCTTCCCACAGTCCAAAGATGTGCGGGTCAGGTGGATTGACCATGCTAAATTGCCCATTCGTGTCAGGGGACTGGCAGGGCAAATGCTTGGTGTTAGCGGGTGGGGTTGTTGTCGCTGCAGGCTCGATGGGTCGAATGGCCTCTTTCTGCACGGCAGAGATTCTATGAAAAGCGTTCTATTATCCCACACTTACGTTCTACAGTACTTCTTTCTGCTTTCTATAAATCATTAGATTTAGACACGCCGAAAGTCCCGTACACTCACCCTCACCTCCATGAATAGTGAAGAAACTGAAGAGTTATTTTGCAAACATATGGGAGTCTTTTCGGAAATTCTTGAGTTCCCATAAAAAGATAGTCTTTGTCTGCAATGTAGTTTTAATGCTGCACGCAGAAAAGCTTCACTCAACGGATCTGATGTAATTTCCTATTGCTTCAACAAGTTGCTTAAAGGGTGATAGAATTAAATGGTGTGGACAAAATGAATCACCATTTCGTGTTTTCAGTCATGTCGTGTTTTCTGATAAGCCATTGTCTAATAAAACACGCAGACAGATGACGCATAAATCTGGTAAACTGGGCGGACATTTCAATTCAACCCTAGTTAGATTACTCAGATTACATTTATTAAAATGGATGAAAAAAATTGTTGTGATTCTTCCCGCGTCTTTCCCAAACATGCGACTACATTTTATTACCAGTAACGATGTCGGCAAATCTTACATTGCATGCTTGAGAAAAAGAGGCAACAGTCCTGGGTTCACTTTGATGAACGGTGCTTACAGGGCAAAATGCAGTGCTGGTTGCATGTTGGAGTTCTAGGCCGAAGCGCAGCTTGCTAAATTTGGATTATCTTCAAAGTAATTAAATGCAGCAACACACAATTTCATGATTACAGAGGTCCAATTTCCCTCGCCCTGGACGGAGAGAAGACTCATAGTATACATTCACCTTCAGCAGCCAAGACGAAGAAGTGTAGATACATTGCCCAAACAGAGAGGGCATCCGAGAGGACAGCTGTACAATGGGCTACATGAGATACAATTCCACTGACAAAGACAGCCTTTTTATGAGAGCTACTTCAAGGTTCACAAGGCCCATCATAGGATGTGGTGGGTTGCATAAGTGCAGGTTCACGAAGTCATAGGTCTGCTATGTTTAAAAACACGAATCTAACTCAAGGCATAATATCAGCACAATGTTCTGATATTTATACCAGCTGCTTGTACAACATAGCAACATTAGATTGGAGTATGATTAGTTTGCTGTAAGTTGAGTGTTCTTCTGTACACTTAATCAACAAACTATGCACTGATAATAATGGAGGGCTGCTAATGTACTTTTTCAAGTCTTCGTGGACGAGACTGACACAGAAAGGAGCTGATTGTTCATACTTATAACTAAACCAAATCCGGAAATGATCATCGCTCACTTATGTTATAATCCAGGTTAGAATGACCAAGGTGTTTTAAGAAGTCAGCCGAGATCATTGAAGTTTGACACAGCTAAGATGTTTCAATCCAGGTATGATTAACATGACCCACTAGGGAGCTTTTTATCAAATAAAGTTTAGTTAAGAATACAGTTAACACATAGATGGAAAATTAGCAATTACAATTACAAGCAAGAAAAATACAACCATGATATTTTATAAACCTTGTCAGCTACGGATACTGTTCCAATATAACATTCTTACAAACATAAAGTCAGAGCCTTGGGTAGCACAGCGGCACAGTGGTTAGCACTGCGGCCACACACAGCCAGGAGCCGAGTTCGATTCCTGGCTTGGGTCACTGTCTGTATGGAGCTTTCACGCCCTCCGCATGTCAGTATTGCTTTCCTCTGGTTGTTCCAATTTCCTCCCACAGTTTGAAAGACGTTCTGGTTAGGGACATTGGCCATGCTAAATTCTCCCTCAGTGTACCTGACCAGGCACTGGAGTGTGGCGACTGGAGACTTCAATGTAGTGGTGAACCTTCTGATGAAGCTAATAAATGAGTCAAAAAAATCACTCCTGCTGCCACTTTATAATCAACCGCAAATACAATTTGACCTCAATGTCAATCGGTTTAGTTTAACTTTTTACCATGGAATGCCTGCCATGGCACGCTCTGCAGTGAGAGGCTTAGGAGAACCTCGAAACTCGCAGCAATATACGAGAGATATCGTTATCATGATTAACACAGCAAACACTGCAAGCCTCATTCCCATCGCAATCAGCTGCCTTTGCAACGAACGTCCGGTGCTGCTCCCGGTCTGTAGAGAACGAACCGTCAAATATAGCAATTCCTTTATTCGTTTCACTCGATCAGCTTATCGAAGTAGTCACGAATTGTGTTACCAATTTCTTGTGCACTGGTGCACCGCAGGTTGTTCATGGTTGGATGCCTCGGAAAAGCAGCCAGCATAATTCAGGACCCCAGACACCCCAAACATATTCTCTTCCACCTTCTTCCGTTGAGAGAAAGATTTTAAAAAGTCTAAGATCACGTACAGCAGAGTCAAGAACAGTTTTTTCCATGTTGCCATTGGACTTTTGGCAGGAATCAGAAAATGCTGGAAAATCTCAGCAGGTCAAAGTTTTGATTCTGGAAATCCATTCATCAGAGCTGAAAGGAGAGCAATGAAAATCAGACGAGATGTATACTATAGGATGGTGGGGGTGGTGGTGGTGGAGGGGGCTGTCATTAGACAAAGGAAATGTAACTAATGATGACAAAGGCTGAGACAGGTGCTAACTTTTTGATTAAGGGATTAAAATGTGTAAATGGCAGAACAGGATTAAAGAGACAGCAGCATGGCACAATGGTTGGCACTGCTGCCTCAGAGTGCCGGTGACTTGGGTTCGATTCCTGGCTCCGTTCAGTGTCTGTGTGGAATTTCTACGTTGTCCCCGTGCCTGCGTGGGTTTCCTCCGGGTGCTCCGGTTTCCTCCCACTGTCTGAAAGACGTGCTTGTTAGGGTGCATTGATACGAACGGGTGCGGGAATGTGGCGACTAAGGAAATTTCACAGTAACTTCATTGCAATGTTAATGCAAGCCTTCCTTCTGAATAATAAATAAACTTTAAATTCAGGATGTAATTACTCGCGCTCTGCGTTGTGGCTTGAAAAGAGTTAATAAGCTACAGTTTTCACTCATCAAGGAACGTTCCAAGATTGAAACAGAAGTTGACAGTACCTGCTGTCCACAGGGAAGCAGAAGTAATGGCGAGAGCACAGACCGAATATTGACCTGCGCCTGAAGCTGAATCAGGAAGCAAGAACTGCAGCGCGCCTTTGAAATCGCTGCCCTATTTTCATAACTATTAGATTACAACATATTAAAGTTTACTGTGTTAGTTCACGAAGCTGCCTCATGATGCTTGTATGATTAAAGTTTCAAGTGATCACAATTCGAATTTACATATGCTAAATTCCCGTAGCCAAGAATAACATCATACGTGTTATCAGTTTCGCCACTGGCGCAGTAACCTACAGCCGTTCTAGGGAGAGCCGGGCTGAAGAGTCACTAAAATGTGACTCAACATAAAGAATCATGAAATAGCGCCTGCCACTGGAATATCAGAACAACATGTTTCCTGTGGGATTGAACAGCAGTAGCAAGGAATATCTAATCAATGTGACCACATAGCCTTTAGTTTCGTGCAACAGCGCCATCGCGTGGAGAAGTTCGCTGCCCGAAGCACTGCAATAGGTGGCAAAATCATTGCGCATGCAAGCGGTACATGTGACTCAGGTCAGACCGAGATGGAATTTCTTGAGGCTTTGGCTGACAAGATTTGATGAATTTTGGCTTTTAGATGCCTTCTGAGCTATTGCGAGATCTGGAAGCCACCAAAATTAAAGCAACCAGGCAGGTCACCAGAAGCATAGGTAACGACAGCAATGAGGTATTAAAAGGCCAGGCCAGGCACGAGTTCCTGCCATAGTTCTGGACAAATCTAAATACAGCTTTTCAGCAGTAAGCATTGAACTTTCGCTATGTGGGAGACTGCCTGAGATCGCCACCCTAAGATGCTAACAGTTCAATCTGGTTCAGAATTAAACAGCAACCAGCAAGGACATACCAAAGTACCCTTATTCACCGACCTGGAAAGTTTACAGCAGGCAATACTTTCTGGGTTTCCTGAGACAGGCAGTGTTGGTGCATCTGAATGAGCGAGTTGGAAGGGATCAGAGGTCAATTATCCAGACTGTTTGTTCAGAAAATATGTTGATAATAATGTTCCATCTATTCGTTCATCCTTCCATCGATTCGTCCATCCAGCTGTTCATCCCTTTATTCGTCCATCCATCTGTCTTTCTGTCCGTCCGTCCGTTCATCCGTCTGTCCGGCCTTCCATCTGGCCCTCCATCCAATCATCCATCCGTCGATCTATCCATCCGCCCGTCCATCAGTCCATCAATTTATCAGTGTATTCATCTGTCCGTCCTTTCATTCATCCATCTACCCATACATCCATTCATCCGCCCGTTTGTCCAACCATCCACCCGCCCATCCCTCCATCTATCCATCCGTCCATCCATGTATTTGTTAAGTTTAGGCTACACTCCAATATGGAGATGGAGTTACAGAGGAAGAGTTTCAGCTCCGGCAGCTAGGACACTGTTTTTTGTATTTAAAGTAGGCCTTGCTGTTCTTTGCTAACAGACTTTTAGCTGCCTTTGCAGAAAGTATTGAATCCCGTTTTCAATGACAAAATTACTTTCTAGGGAACGGAACCGTTAAAATTTCAGCTCCCCAGTGTGAACAACGGACATTACACGGATTATAGTAGAATTTCCATTTTCAGTTCTGTAATGCTTCACTCCTATCCCGAAGCAGTTAAGTCTGACAATTTCAACTGCCTGATCAAAACATCTTGTCCTTTCACTCAGGAGGATGGCATGCTTATTGCAAATTAACGCTGGTACATGGGTGCCCCTGGAGAGGGAGCAAGCGGGGCATTTGGAACCTTCATGGCTTGACATGCTCCGTGGGCACTGACGGGTCTGGGCTGCATTGCCAACCCTCTTAATCATGTTGTTTTAGCTTTCATTTATGATTTAGTTTTTGTTTAATGCAATATTCCTTTAAGGGACATTCACTTCAATTTGTCCGTCAGTTTATTTGATTCAGTTTATTTGGTTATTTGATTTACTTCAAAATAATAAACCACTTGCCTCAAAAATCACTTTTCATCTAACCTTAGCAACTTGCCAAAAAGAGGGAGCATTAATCTTACTTTCTGTTTGTTTTTTCATATTGCGATACACTACTGGTGTTTCGGATTAATTTCAACGCATGATGGCAGTGTGGCACCATGGTTAACACTGTTGCCTCACAACGCCAGGACTCCGTGTTCGCGTCCTGGCCTCGGGTTACTGTGTGGAGAATGCACATTCTCCTCGTGTTCGCATGGGTTTCCTCTGGGTGCTCTGGTTTCCTCCCACAATCCAATGAAGTGCATATTAGGTGGATTGGCCGTGTGTTAGGGGGACTAGCTCGGGTAAATGCATGGGATTAGCGGATATGGACCTGGGTGGGATTCTGGCTGGTGCAGAATCGAACGGCCCCGTTCTGCGCTGTCGGGCTCTATAACTTAAATGTAGATGCTAATTTCCAGCATTATGTATGGCATGGAGGATGGTGGTGTCAAAAATCACCATATTGCTTCCATGCATATTGTCCAAAGGAAACCTCTAGCTCCTGTTACACTGGTCTTCCCCAGGCCTTTATTTCCCACATCAAACTACTTTCCTGAATAGAGCGATTTGATATGTATTCCTCATTAAGACGGCAAGAGTCACTTGCTAATGCATTCGGTTTGACTTCGTTGAGCATTAGTGTTTCACATGTTTGCCCTGGCTACGGAACTCCCTCTGAATCAACTGTTGGGGCATGTTTTATTGAATATTTCTAAGCATAGCAGACACCGAGCGGTAAGTGAAAAATATATGATTATTTCACTCTTTGTAGTTTTTAGTCAGTAAAGTGCGTGCAGATTCATTGATGGAGTTTTACTTCATAGTTATCTATCCAAAGTAAGTATAATCATATTGTTGATGTCTGAGTAGAAATCAGACCATTTCC
The DNA here is from genome assembly GCF_965287045.1 of Carcharhinus amblyrhynchos. Lineage (NCBI taxonomy): Eukaryota > Metazoa > Chordata > Chondrichthyes > Carcharhiniformes > Carcharhinidae > Carcharhinus > Carcharhinus amblyrhynchos. The sequence goes on along the minus strand of NC_137332.1, from coordinate 110,525,203 downwards.
TTCCCTATATCTAGGTCATCATTTGCCGACTGCTTTCCACATTCTTCTACTAGAAATTTGTTTAGCCCAACTATGCCGACTTGCTCATCCATTAACTGTTTCCTGCAACAACATGGGCTCATTACTCTAAGGAATATTTCGCAGCTGAATGAGTTAGTGTTGTTTTACTTCATATGTCATTGTGATGTGGTGATAAGCTATTAGTTTTAACTACCCGATTTTAGTTGGTCCCGTGGTGATGTTTTAAGAATAAAAAAGATATCATTCTTCCGTGTCTGATTTGCCTTGCAGGTGTCTAAATCATTCACATTTGTTTTTGCCTTTGGGTACTTGTTCCCCTTTTCAATTACAATGGCACTGTGGCATTGCCTCTGGACTAGTAATTCAGAGACCCAGGGCAATTCTCTGAGGACTCGGGTTCGAATCCCACCACGGCAGACGGTGATATTTGAATTGAATCAAAACCTGGAATTCAAAGTCCAATGATGACCATGAAACCATTGTTTATTGTTGGAAAAAAATCCAAGTGGTACAATAATGTCTTTTGGGGAAGGAAACCTGCCGTCCTTTCCTAGTCACAGTAAGAAGTTTCACAATAAATTCCAATAGGTTCATTTGGTACCATGAGCTTTCAGAGCGCTGCTCTTTCATCAGGTGAGTGGCTTACCTGATCTGGCCTACGTGTGACTCCAGCCCACAGTAATGTGGTGGACACTTAAATGCCCTCAGGGATGGGCAATAAATGCTGGCCCAGCCGGCGACGCCCATGTCCTATAAACGAACGAATATTAAAAAAAAATGCAGGAAATAGAGGGAAGGGTTCTCAACTATTTTCAAATATAAAGCTCCCTTGGTGATATGAGTGCAACTTAAGGAGAGTGTTTATACGCTTTTGAACTTTCTATCCCTTGTTAAAGAAATCAAAAACGCTTGCATTGTAACACATATTTTTCTTCGGCATGAAGACGAGTGATACCACAGAACATGTATTGATAGTTTTGTTTCAGGTACGCAATATGAACCTTGTTGCAAGTCTGGGCAATAATTCAATCAAAATTTGGGCATCGACTCCACCGGAAATTTCATCTCTTTGGGTCCGCGGCAATGGCACAGAAGGAGCGATCCCTTTAGAGGCCGATCCCTGATCTGCTTACACTGTGTTCGCCGGTTTCGAGGTCAATCCTGTGATCTAAGCTAAAACGTTCTGCAGCTCACTATCCGTGCAGCTGCCGCCAGAGTCCCGCCGGTTGTCTGGAGACATCTGACAGCGGGTGATGGTGCCTTAACCCCTCAGGGTACCTTCCATGTCATTGTTGAACCCGAGATAGGAAGATGTCAAATGTAAAGAACTCCTGATTGACGCTCTCCAGAAGCTTAAGTAGATGAAAAATGGTTACTGGAGAAGGCTAAGAAACGAGAATAGATCTTGAACTTGATATACAAAAAGAGGCAAGAAAGGATTTTGAAATAAATATTTGATCGAAGTAAAAGTTTATTTATTATTAGGTTTACATTAACACTGTAATGAAGCTATTGTGAAAAATCCACTTGGCACCACTCCCCGGAGTCTGTTCAGGTACACTGAGCGAGAATTGAGCATGGCCAATGCACCTAGCCAGCACTTCTTTCGGATTGTGGGAGGAAGCCAGAGTACCCAGTGGAAACCCACACAAGCATGGGCAGAACGTGAAGACTTCACACAGAGAGTGACCCAAACCCGGAATAGAACCTGGATTCCTACCGCTGGAAGCAGCAGCGCTGACCACAGCGCCACCACGCCAATCAAAGACAATGAAGGAATCTCTATCAAAACCTGCTCGCCCAGAGATCACAAGCTGAGGTGATCTACCTGGCCTTCAAGAAGTCAGCCAACCATACAAATTGTATTTAGAGAAAAGACTTCGTTTAAAGGAAAATACTTAAGCCAACATCAGGAACCCTAAACAAAACACGGGCATACGCAACCACCTTCTTATCCGCGAGAGTAACATATTTGGAGAAAATCTACTCCTCAATATCTCCAGGACAGCTTATTATAGTTAGAGGATTCCTTCATTGGAAAATGATTACGATGACAGATGCCAAATAGTGAAGACCGTACAAAAAAGTAATTCATCACAGTTCGTTGTTGGTTACAATGATTAATAAAAGAGTAAATGAACAAAAACATCGTGTGTTTATGAACTTTTGAGAGTAAAAATATCAACAATATATAGCAAAAATGCGGCTCTTTAATTTACAGGAAAGGTCTTCTGCACCTTCCATTTTGTGCCAAAGATCGCGTTCATCGAAATTCAACCCTGAACTTACTAATGATTTACTAGTTTTCAGAGCCCTTCCTCTGCCGGTTCCATGCCTGAGACGTCATTAGCGTACTGGGGCCCGAACCACCCCGTACACTATCGGTTCTTCCATCTGGTTTCGAGGTCTCACTGGCGCCTGATTCTTGTTCTTATCACGACCAGGCCTCACTACCCCGGACACAACATTGTCTTCGCCTCGTTGAGGTGGGGGGCCCGCGACATGATTGTTCGTGCCGTTCCCCGGTTGCCGTGTTTTGGGTTTGGCGATGCGCAGGTCAGCATAAACAACATTGTTCGACGTGCCTCCCTCAAATGAAACAAAATTTAAAAATAAAGAAACGGAAATGTTAACACTGCAGTTGCTCAGTATAATAATACCATTGCTGACCTAATGGAAAACCGCAGAAAGATGTGTTGCGAAAAAGTGCTTAGAAGTTAGAAGTGCAAGAACACAGAGTGCAAAAAATGAAACATTTGTAGTGAAAGGCCAAACAACAGGGTTACCAAAGCAACAAGTTACCAAGACTTTCAGGTATGATTTTTTTTGAAGTCAGCCAATCAATTTGAATTTGGCAATTAGAAACCGGCAACCTATTAAATTTAAATGTGATGATACTGGCAATTTAGGACCAATCCCATTGTGAGGGATATTGAAGTGTCATCACAGCTATAAAAGAAAAGAGCAGCGGGACAAAAGGCAGAGGTCAACTGCCGCCTGCCACAGCTCAAAGCCCTTAGCTTAATGCCCCATTGAGTAAAGGTACGAAAGAAAAAAGAATAGACAGAGAAGGTCCGAATATTCCAAAAGACACAAAGCTGGTTGTCATTTAGAGAGTAACGAAAACTATATTTTTTGTTAATGATTTAGGTTTGTATTTGATGGAACAACATTCCATTAGAATTTTGTTTTATTCGTGTTGTTAATTATTTAGCTAACTTATTGTTATTTGGATAAGATGTTGTTTCTTGTTAACTTCAGAGAGAGTGCCAGGCAGTATTTTGATTTGTCCACTAGAGGTCGCTGAAGAGCAGGTCACACCACGCTGACTTTTTTTACAGATTGTAAGACATATTTCTCTTTGAGTGGTTAGGTTTTTATCCTCAGATGGGGGATAAGCCTCTGCTTTATAATAGATGTCTTTTGCATCCATTGTTCCCCCGTGTATGGCACAACAGGAATTGAGAAATACCTCGAAATCTCAGCAATTAATATGGAAGCGAAATTCCTTCAAGTTTGCAACTTGCATTTAAACCTGTTAGGGTTTTTTTTTGCTATTCTAACAAGGCGGACAATGGTGTTATCCTCAGATTATTAATACAAAAATACAATTAATGTTAAGTAAATCCTGGTGCAAATTCTATCATGGTGGATGGGTGGATTTTGAATTCAATAATAATAATTATGGAATTAAGAATCTACAGATGACCATGAAAGCATTGTCAAATGTCCGAAGAAGCTATCTGGTTCGCTCATACCTTTTTAGGGAAGGAAATCTGCCATCCTTACTCGGTCTTGTCTACATGTGACTGCAGAGCCATAGTAGTGTAGTTCACACTCAGCTGCCCCCAGCAAGTCACCCAGTTGTTCAAGAAGGCAGCTCACCACCACCATCTTAAGGCGAGCTAGGGATGGGGAATAAATGCTGGCTGGCAAGCGAAGTCCATGTCCCAGGAGCGAATTTAAAAAATGCCAGTGAGAGAGGCCAAGAATCTTTTGGATTTTTTAGTCCATCAGTTGGTTGGCTGTGGACGGATTGCTATTGTTTACAAGTATTGTTAAAAGCACATAGAAACTTTTGACTGTTCTTTACTGATCCGAACCTCTCTTAAATGAGGCCATATATAAGCTCTCAGAAGGTTTTTTGGTGACCTGTTAGTCAGCGAGGTTAGGGTTAGTTTTCTTGAAATAGAGTTTGCTCTTTCAAAACAGAAGAAGATACTAGCAGTGTTCCTGTCCTGCAACAACTCCCCTGCAGCGATTGAAGGTTGGAAGATGATTGTTAGAGTTGATACTTGTTCCTGACACCCAGAGAACCCAGATATACATTTCACCTGGGCCTGGAGATTTATTCACTTATAAGGACGCAGCATGGTTTCATTAAGGGGAAGTCGTGTCTGACAAATTTACTGGAGTTCTATGAGGATGTGTCTAGGGCGGTGGATAGAGGAGAGCCGGTGGATGTGGTCTTTCTGGATTTTCAGAAGGCGTTTGACAAAGCACCTCACAAGAGGTTATTGCAGAAGGTCGAGGGACACGGAGTTGGGGTTAGCGTGGATAGAGGATTGGTTGTCAAATAGGAGGCAGAGAATGGGTGTCAACGGGTGCTATTCGGATTGGCGGATGGTGACTAGTGGAGAGCCCCAGGGGTCGGTGCTGGGGCATCAGCTTTTTACCATTTACATAGATGATCTGGAGGTGGTAACCCATGTAGGGTGTAGAAATTTGCTGATGACACCAAGATTGGAGGAAAGGCAAATTGTGCGGAGGGTGTGGAGAGTCTGCAGAAGGATCTAGATAGGCTGGGCGAATGGGCCAGGAAATGGCAAATGGAATTTAACGTTGGCAAGTGTGAGGTGGTCCACTTTGGTGGGAAGAATGGTAGGAAGGACTATTACTTATGTGGCGAAAAACTGCAGCAGGCGACGGTGCAGAGGGACCTCGGGGTCCTTGTGCATGAGTCGCAAAAACCCAGCCTGCAGGTGCAGCAGGTGGTCAGGAAAGCGAATGGGATGCTGGCCTTCATAGCGAGGGGCTTTGAATATAAAAGTAGGGAGGTCTTGCTGCAGCTGTATAGGGCATTGGTGAGGCCGCAGCTGGAGTACTGTGTGCAGTTTTGGGCGCCGCACCTGCGCAAAGATATTCTGGCCTTGGAGGGAGTGCAGAGGAGGTTTACTAGGCTGATACCGGAGTTGAGGGGGTTGAGCTATGAGGAGAGGCTGAATAAACTAGGCTTGTACTCGTTGGAGTTTAGAAGAATGTGGGGAGATCTCATTGAGACGTATAAGATGATGAATGAGATGGATAGGATAGAGGTGGAGAGACTCTTCCCGCTCAAAAAGGACAGTAGGACTAGGGGGCACAGCCTCAAGATAAAGGGGGCGGGGCGGTTTAGAACGGAGTTGAGGAGGAACTTCTTCACTCAAAGGGTGGTGAATCTCTGGAATTCTCTGCCCGTTGAAGTGGTGGAGGCTGCCTCGCTAAATATTTTTAAGACGCGGGTTGATGGGTTTTTGATAAGCGAGGGGATTAAGGGTTATGGGGAGAGGGCGGGAATGTGGAACTGAGCCACGACAGATCAGCCATGATCTTATTGAATGGCGGGGCAGGCTCGAAGGGCTAGATGGCCTACTCCTGCTCCTATTTCTTATGTTCTTATGTTAAGGACTTTAAACAGCTTACTATTTTCTCCCTTACCACATTTACCTTCTCAAATATTTTAGCTTTGTCTCCCTAGTTACTTTGTCTGCTTTCTTTCTCTGAGGAAAACGGAAAGTATCCATGAAGAGGCTTGTCTGTGTCACGTACTTCCAGGTGTATTTTAACTTATTGATCTCTAATTGGCCTTACTCTTTCCTTTGTTATCCAATTGTTCTTTGTGAATAGATAAAACATTTTGGGATTTTTCTGGATAATACCTGCCAATGTTTTGCCGGTTCCTTGTTTCCCTAAAGTTCATAGAAATCGTAGAGTTCCTGCAGTGCAGAAGGAGGCCATTCGGACCATCGAGTCTTTACCGACAACAATCCCACCCAGGTCCTGTCCCCATCACCCCACACATTTATCCCAGTAATCTCTCTAACCTTGGCGTCCCTTGCAACTAAGGATCAATTTGGCATGGCCAATCAGCCTAACCCGCACATCTTTGGTGTCTGGGAGGAAACTGGAGCACACAGAGGAAACTCACCCAGACACGGGGGGAAGGTGCAGATTGCACAATTTCAGTGACCCAAGCAGGGAATTGAACCCAGGCCACTGGAGCTGTGAGACAGCAGTGCTAACCACTGTGCCACCATGCAGCCCCAAAAGTGTGCAAAACACAATCCCCCACTACCAAAAATTTAGCAGTCGGGTATCCCGCATTTGGAGACATCACAGGTGTCAGCATACCCGAAGGGCAATGGGCTAACTCGCCCTGGGCGAACCACCTGCTTGATCATGGTTTCACCCCATCAGGTAAGTGATCTTAAGCATAATCATTGAGCTGCAGCGTCAATACTATAAGGAGACAGCCATTAGACCCATCAAGTCGATGGCTACTCTCTGTAGTGACATCCAACCATTCCTGTTCGTCCACTTAAGCCCTGTAGGTTTATTCCCTTATGTTCCTATCCCATTTACTTCCGAACTCCTTTATCAGCTTTGCTTTCATTTTCCTCCATCTCTCTTGGAGACTGCGAGTTTCAGGTCATCGTCACTCGCTGCATAAGGAAGTTCTGCCACAGATCCCCTCCCCCTCTGCTGCGCAAAACCTTAAATATTCCTTGCAAATTCAGTAGAGAGGAACAGCCTGTATTTTCCTCCTTATTTAATTCTGGCAACTCGTGTGCACCTCCAACAAATAGTGCTCTTCAATCACGATTGCTCCAAGGAGAACAACACGAAATTCCCCAACCTAACCTTGTAACTAAAAGCTTTCAACCTTGAAATTGTTCCGATAAATCTCCTTTCAGCATTTCCAAATATCATTTCCGTTCTTATAAAGTATGGTGACCAGAATTGACACAATTGTTATTTATTTATTCGTATCACAAGTAGGCTTACAGTCATACTGAAATGAAGTTATTGTGAGAATCCTCTATTCTCCACAGTCCTGCGCCTGTTCGGATACACTGAGGGAGAATTAAGCATGGACCATGCACCCAACCAGCTTGTCTTTCGGACTGTGGAGGGAAACCCATGAACATGGGGAGAATATGCAAACTCTGCACAGACAGTGACCCAAGTTGGGAATCGAACCTGGTGCTGTGGGGGAGCAGTGGTAGCCACTGTGCCACCATACTCAAGGATGATCAGAATGCTATTAAACTCGTCTTCCCCGCGTTTGTATTCAATGCAGCGATACAGGAATGCAAAAGTCCGTTTGCCTTGTCAGTTTCCTCTCAACTTTAACTGTTTATACACATAAACCTGCAATCTCTTTTTTTTATATTTAATTTCACCCTTTCACTTTCCATGCTCCTGTTTGTTTTTTACAGTACTGGTTTATTGACATCTGAGATTTGCTTTCGTTTTTGCTTCGTCCTACACTATACGCTGTGTGGTACGTCACTTCAATTTAACTCCCTGTATTCAACGTACCTATTTACAATACTCAATATTGTGCATGACGGAGCAACTGCCCATGCAACATTTTACACTCCAGTCAAGCACCTTTAATCTATGTTCTTTTGAAGGAATAGGCCATTCGTCCTCTCGAGCCTGATGCGACATTCAGTTAGATCATGGCTGATCTACCTCAGGGCTATTTTCCTGCACCATCTCCACAGCCCTTCGTTGTCTCCAATACACAGACTCGAACCACCTCTGCTGTGCTCATGCTGAATGACTGAGCCTCCACATTCTTCTGGGGTAGTGAATTTCAAAGGTGCAGCGCACTCAGAGGGAAGAAATTCCACCTCGTTTTAGTTCGACATGCCCTTCTCCTTACTGTATGCCCCCTGAAACTGAACGATTTAGTTGTAGACCTCTGCTCAAATTTCTAACTGTAGAGCACGAACTCGCGCTCGCACTAGATTGAATTCTATCTCCCTGTGTCCACCCAATCCACCAGTCCATTTATGTCCTCTTGAAGTTTAAGAACAAGCTCCTTCCTGTTCACGACACTTGTTTTGCAATTTTACGATCATCATCAATTTGTTTAAAATGATGATATCAAATAGCAATCGGAGGAATATGTGATTGCCGATTGAATATATTTGTTAATTTTGCTTAATAAAACACTCACAAGTGTGGCGATTCTGTGCCTTTACAAAATGCATTTAATCATGTTCCCAGTAGCATTTCATTGGCACCATGTTGCCTGCAACCAGTGTCCTTTATTTCTGCTGAGGGGGGATAATAGACATTCTGCTAATTTTAATCTGGACCAATGTAGTGTTCTGTGGTTTAGTGGTCCTTTGCAGACAGCTGAGCTTGATTTGAGATTGATCGATGGTTTATATTAATTAGGAAAAGCTGTGATTCAGAAAAAAAAGCAGTTTCAGTTTTGTTTGAGTTGCTGTTAGAAAGAAGACAATGTCTCTATCTCTCTCTCTCTCCTGGTGCTTGCTGCAAGTTCCAGGACTGAAAGCCTCAGAGATTTAATCCAACATTTAAAGGACCAATCAACAGTCGGTATAAAAAGCTTAAAGTCCACTGATTTTATGCCCAGTCTAGAGAAATGTGTATGTAGGTGGGATGATGTTTGACTTGAAACAGTATAGGTAGCTAGTTGTAAAGATTCATATTGTGTTGTGTTTAATTCGTATAATTGGTAAAATGTACGCCAAATAGTTTTGTTATATTTTAACTATGTACTGAAATAAACTTTATTTGACAAAAGCTTCCAAGTGCGTCACTTGAATCATACCACAGCAGAAATAAAGGACACCAGTTGCAGACAACACAGTGTCAATAAAATGCTACTCGGAAGATGATTAAAATACATTTCTTAAAGGCACAGTATCATCACACTTCTGAGTATTTTATTTAGCAAAATTAACACATGTATTCAGTTGATAATCACATATTCCTCTGATCGTTATTTGATATCATTATTTTTAACAAATTGATGACGTGGAAAAATTGCAGAAGAAGAGGTGTCATGAGCAGAAAGGAGCTTGTTCTTAATATTTTATGCTCACCCCATGCCAAAATGAAAAGTAAAATTTAGGGTCTGGGTTAACTTCATGAAATATTTCACAGTTTCTGGCCTGGGTCCTAATGCAAGAAAGAGACTTCATTCTGGGAATTATGGAGAGCATCTGCATTTTTCGGAATCAATGTTGTCTTAAGGTAGACTTATAATTCAGATGATTGGGCGATGAACCTGATAATCTACTGTTTTCATCCTATACTTTCGTGTACGGGTGGCACAATGGTACAATGGTTAGTGCTGCGACGTTGCAGTGCCAGGGACCCAGGTTCGATTCCTGGAGTGAGTCACTGTCTGTGTGTAGTTTGCAAATTCTCCCTGTGTCTGCGTAGGTTTCCTCTGGGTGCTTCGGTTTACTCCCACAGTCCTGAGATGTGCGGATTAGGTGGATGGGCCATGCTAAATTGCCTGTTAGTGTCAGGAGTAGTAGCTAGGGTAAATGCATGGGCTTATGGGGATACGGCGTGGGTGGTATTGTGGTTGGTGCAGACTCAATGGGCTGAATAGCTTCCTTCTGTGCTGTAGGGTTCTCTAAGTCTATACTGAGATTTCATCCATGACTTCCATTCAAAACCAAAAGTCTATTAAAAATCTAAATGCTTCTGTAATTGCAATGTGGTACATCTTTCTTACCTGCGCGTCATTTCGATTAGTTGGTGTTCTGTCTGCAAAACATTTAAGATAAACATATTACACTTACGCGGTGAAGAAGGCAAGTGGAATGCATAATAAGTCATTTCCCAGTGAATCAAGTAATCGCTCAATAATGATATGAAGCTAAAATGAAGTTCTACAGTGAGACCTGAATGCATAACCTTTCACTGCGCAAGCGCATATACCATAATGTGAGCTGTAGGCTAACTTGTGCATAATGCTGGAGTCCTGGAAATTTTACTGGTCCAGCAATACACAGGCAGAGTTTATTACTCCGGGAATATGAGTCCACATGTCAGTGTGAAATTTAAATTCAATAAATAAATAAATATTTCATTGGAAGCTTATCTCAATAATGATAACCATGCAACCATCGATTGTGGCAAAAAAAACTCATCTTGTTTGACCAGGTCTCTTAGGAATCGTTCTTAATTAATGTGGTCTTGATGACACCACGCCCACAGCAATGTGTTTGACTCTGAACTGCCACCTGAAATGGCTCACTACACTATTCAGATGTACCAAACCACTGCCGGAAAGTTAATAAGAACATAAGAACGTAAGAACATAAGAAATTGGAGCAGGAGTAGGCCATCTAGCCCTTCGAGCCTGCCCCGCCATTCAATAACATCATGGCTGATCTGTCGTGGCTCAGTTCCACTTTCCCGCCCTCTCCCCATAACCCTTAATCCCCTCTCCTATCAAAAACCCATCAACCCGCGTCTTAAAAATATTTAGCGAGGCAGCCTCCACCACTTCAACGGGCAGAGAATTCCAGAGATTCACCACCCTTTGAGTGAAGAAGTTCCTCCTCAACTCCGTTCTAAACCTCCCCCCCTTTATCTTGAGGCTGTGCCCCCTAGTCCTACTGTCTTTTTTGAGCGGGAAGACTGCAGTAATTCACCACTGCCTTCGCAAGGACAGTGAGGATGGACCACATGCCGGCCTTATCAGCTACAGCCATATATAAAGGAAATAAGACATAATTGCAAGTGAATCCTGATGTTAAATACAAAGTAATCAGTTACATTCTACCTCTTAGCTCTAAAGACATTATGCTGCTTTACAGTGCATGCCATGGTACAATCTAGAAACAAATAAACTAGGAGCATGAAGAGACTCTTCGAGCCTACTCCACAATTCAATATGATCATGGCTGATCTTCTATCTCAATATTCCTTCTTCCTCCCTACACTTCTTCATCTTCAGCTTCATGCATCTGAACCGGTCATTGGTAGAACTCTCATAAGCCTAAGCTCAAGCACAGAGGGTATGTATCAACTCATTCGTTGTTGCTGATTTTAGACGTTGTCCGCAAGGTTAGCACTGCCGTCAGCTGCTGTAATATTCAGCGATGACTGACTTCACTCCCGCGAAAATTTCTCAATGCTATCCGCATTAGAAGGTTGTGTGCTCATGCCCCATTCCACAACTTTCAACACAAAATCTGACACTGCAGAAGAAGCGCTCCAGTGACGGAGGTGATGTATTTGGGATGTGAGGTGAATTCAAGTCTAGGATGACCCTGTTACCCCAAGATCTTTTAATATGAATATAAACGATAACTGCCGACGGGCAGAGGAGCTACCACCATCGCTCCTCACCATCAAATTAATCCGGCTCTCATTCAATCCCGCAGCCAATAGTGATCACTGAGGCAAAAGCCCACGGCCAAATAAAATTATTCTCACATTCTTGTGTTTAACAACCTGCCTTGTCGATCTCCCCACAGTACATTGTGCAAGATATACTTCTTGGGGCTAAAGGGACTTCAGGGGTATGGGTTAGGGCGGGTTCAGGATTTAATTTTGATGATCAGCCTTGATTAAAATGAATGGCGGAGCGGGCCGAATGGCCTATTTCTGCTTCCATTGTATTATTATGAAACTATTTCATTAGTTGTAAGTTGCTCATCAGTTCCGGAAATGTTTTGCATGTGATGGTGTTGCCAACATAGTCAGAGGCCATTCGGCCCAAAACGATGCAAGCTCTCTTTTTCTTTGCGATATTGTGCAGTCGATGCATAGTAGCACTCATGCATTTCCATCCAAGTTGCTTTTAAACTCTAAATATACCCGATCACTACTCACCACGATAAGACATATATGACGTACTTTGACACTTCTTGAGGCTCCAGAAGATAAGAATTGCGATTAAGAGAAGCACTAATGTAGTGACCGCCAACGCTGAAGACAAAGTGATCAATTTGTGCTTTGAAGCTTCTTCCTCGCTCTCGGCCCGACCTGGGGAATATGAAACGATTATTAACAATAACATCCTGGTTAGCTTTCCAATGAACGGAGCAACATGTTTGGCTCATTGTAAAGTCACTTTCTAAAAACGTAGATCATATGTTTTAAGCGTTTAGTTCCCTTTTCCATGACAATGTATTTGATTTGATTTGATTTATCAGTGTCACGTGTTTTGGGGCACACTGAAAAGTGTTGTTTCTTGCATGCTATAGAAAAAACATACCGTTCATAGGGTGCATATGGGAGAAGGAAAGGAGAGAGTGTAGAATATAGTGTTACATCATAGCTGGGGTGTAGAGAAAGATCAGATGCCCCATCGTGTTCTACCGAACCTAGGACAATCCTGTCAACTCAAGAATCAGTCTAATGACCTTACACTGCACTGCCTCTGAAGCAATTATATTATTTCTTAAATAAGGACATATAAACTGTACACAATACTGCGAGTGTGGACTCATCGAGGTCTTGTAAAGCAGCAATATAACATCCTTGCTCCTGCACTCAAAACCTTTTGCAATGAAGGTCAACTTGCCATTTGGCTTCCTAACCCGTTGCTTTACCTGAATGCTTGCTTTCAGTGAGTGGTGTACTAGGTCGCACAGGTCTCTTTGGGCATCAACGTTAGCCAATCTCTCACCATTTAGAACATAATAAGAAATAGGAGCAGGAGTAGGTCATCTAGCCCTTCGAGCCTGCCCCGCCATTCAATAAGATCATGGTTGATCTGAAGTGGATCAATTCCACTTACCTGCTCCCCATAACGCTTAAATCCCTTATCGATCAGAAACCTATCTACCCGTGACTTAAACATATTCAACGAGGTAGCCTCCACCACTTCAAAGGGCAGAGAATTCCAGAGATTCACCACCCTCTGAGAGTAGAAGTTCGTCCTCAAGTCTGTTCTAAACTGCGCCCCCCTCCCCCCATATTTTGAGGCTCTGCCCTCTAGTCCTGGTTTCCTTTCTAAGTGGAAAGAATTTCTATACCTCTACCCTATCTAGCCCCTTCATTATCTTGTAAGGCTCTATAAGATCCCCGGCAGCCTTCTAAACTCCAACGAGTAAAGGCCCGATCTACTCAATCTCTCCTCATAAGCTAACCCCCTCATCGCTGGTATCAGCCTGGTGAACCTTATCTGTACTCCTCCAAGGCCAATATATCCTGTAGCAAATAAGGGGACCAAAATTGCAAACAGTACTCCAGTTGCGGCCTCACCAGTGCCTTGTACAGTTGCAACTAGACCTTCTTGCTTTTATATTCTATCCCTTCGCGATTAAGGCCAACATTCCATTCGCTTTCTTGATCACCTCCTGCGCCTGCAGATTGAGTGTTTGTAGTTCATGCACAAGGACAGGAGCATGTTGCAACTTTTCACCATTTAAATAATATTCCATCCTACTATTATTTTTCCAAAGTGCTTAACCTCACATTTGCCAACGTTATACTCCATCTGCCAGGTCCTTGCCCACCCACTCAGCCTATGCAAATCTCTCTGCAGACTTTCCGCGTCCTCCACGCAATTCGCTTTCCCACTCATCTTCGTGTCATCAGCAAACTTTGTTACCCTACACTCAGCCCCTTCCTCCAGACCATCTATGTATATGGTAAACACTTGAGGCCCCAGCACTGATCACTGCGGCACGCCACTAGTTACCAACTGCCAACCAGAAAAGCACCCATTTATTCCAACTCTCTGCTTCCTGTTAGGTAGCCAATCCTTAATCCACGTTAACACTTTGCCACTAACTCCGTGTACCCTAGCCTTCTGCAGCAACCTTTTGTGAGGCACCTTATCGAACACCTTCTGGAAATCTAAAAACACCACATCCACTGGTTCCCCTCTGTCTACTGCACTAGTCACATCTTCATAAAATTCCAGTAAATTCGTTAAACACGACTTTCCCTTCATGAATCCATGCTACGTCAGCTTGATCGAACAGTTCTTTTCTAGGTGTCCTGCTATTTCTTCTTTAATATGGATCCTAGCATTTTCCCAACTACGGACGTTAAGCTAACCGACCTGTAGATACCCGCCTTTTGTCTGCTACCTTTTTTAAACAGCAGCGTAACAGTAGCTGTTTCCCAATCCACCAGCACTTCTCCAGAGTCCAGCGAATTTTGTAAATAACTACTAACGCATCTGCGTTTACTTCTGCCATTTCTTTCAGTACCCTGGGATGCATTCCATCCAGTCCCAGGGACTTGTCTTCCTTCAGTCCCATTAGTCTACCAAGCACTACCTTTAGAAATACTAATTGTATGAAGGACCTCATCTCCTACCAACCCTCTATCTTTAAGAGATATTCTGTTAAATAATATTCTTTCATTCTGATTCTTCTTCCGAAGTGAACAACTTCACATTTACGCACGTAATACTGCATTTGTCATGTATTGTCCAATTGACACAATTTGATCATGTCATCAGGAAGCCTCCTAATATCCTCCTCACTACTCAACTTCCCACTACGCTTCTCTTCATCAACAAATTATGGAAGGAATGCTTTAAGTTTCCGCATCCATCCAATTGATGTACATTGCGAATAGTTAGGGCCCATGCATAGCTCTCTGTGAGACTTCACTAGTTACTGTCCGCTACTTCAAAAGAGACCCATTTATTCCTATTTTCTGTTTCCTTTCTGCTAATAAATTCTCAACCACCCCGTTCCCCGCACCCCCCACCACCGCTCCCCCCCCATCCCCATCCCATATGTTTCAATTTTGAACACTGATACCCTTTGTGGGACTTTACCAGAAGCCTTCAGAAAATCCAAATAGACGCATCCACTGGTTAAAACTAACCTATGCTACTCATAATGTCCTCAGAATTTTCAGTAGCATTTTCAAATATAATTTCCCTTTCATAAATCCGTATTGATTTTGTCTAATCCCTTTTATATTCTCCAGCAGTTATTGCCTCCTTCATAATAGACTCCAGCATTTTCCCTGCTTCTTACCTTAAACTAACTTGTCTGTTTTTTCCGTTGCTCATTTTTTTAAATAACAAAGTTGAATGTGGGACCCTTCAATCTGCCAGGACTGTGCAGAATCTGCAGAATTTTGGTGATGACAACAAACACATGCATCATTCCCATAGCCAGCACCTTTGTTACCCTAGCATGCAGATTGTCAGGTCCTCGGGATTTTTTTGGTTTTCTGCCCATTAATTGCTCTAACATTAATTTTCTATCATTGCTAATTTCCTCAAACTCCTCTTTCTCAGTGCAATCTAGATTCCTTATCAGTTCTTGAAGTTTATTTGTATCTTCCCCCAAGGAATCAAGAAAAAAATGCACATGTTTGATTGCTCTGCTGTTTCCTTGTTCTCTGTTGTAAGTTCTACTCTTACTGACTGTAAAGGACCTATATTTGTCTTCATTATTGTATTTCTTTTTATATGTTTGCAGAAGCTTTAAGTGTCCACTTTTATACTTTCTGCAGGTTTACTTTCATACTCCATTCCCCTTAATCAAACTCTTAGAATTCTTTTCTGGATATTGAAATTTTCCTAATCCTAAAGCTTGCTACTTTTTCCAGCAAAGTTATAGAACTCCTGTTTGGATCTTAGTGGTGGCATGTTTTGGTCACTTTTCCTGTTTTGTTTTTGCACCAGAAAGAGATATATACGGCTGCAATGCATACTTATTCCCTTAAGTATTAGCCACTGCCTGCCACCATCATGCCTTTTAATGAAGTTCCACAATCTACCGTAGCCTATTCATAGGAACGATAGAAACCATAGAATGCCTACAGTTCAGAAGGAAGCCATTCGGCCGTCCAGTTTGCACCAGCCACAATTGCACCCAGCCCCTATCCGCGCAGCTCCATTTATTTAGCCTGCTAGTCCCCTTGAAACGGAGTCGCTTTAGCATGGCCAATCAATCTAACCCGCACATCTTTCCATCTTAATAAAGAATTCTGTCACGTTACCGATACTATTCCCTAAATCATCACGCACAAGAAAATAATTAATTATACCATTGACACTGTATAATTACAAATCTACGATGACATGTTTCCTCGTTGAACATACTGGTAAAGAAAAACTCGTACACACTCCAGGAATTCATATGCCACAGTATTGTTGCTAATTTGCTTTGCCTAATCAATACGTAGATTATTTTACATTCGTCCATGTGGTGCAGGCTTCCGTCGCATTGCTCTTCTCTAATTGCCCTTCAACAGTGTGGCCTGCTGAACTGTCTAGAATCATAGAATCCTACAGAAGAAGACCAGTTGGGCCCATCGAGTTTGCACCGACCAGAATCCCATGCGGACCATCTCCCCATAAATTTATCCTAGCTAGTCTCCCTGACACTAAAGGGAAATTTACTATGGCCAATCCATCTAACCTGCAAGGGAGAACTATGGCAGGAAACCGGAGCACGCGGAGGATACCCGTGCAGACATGGGGAGAATGTGCAAACTCTACACAGACGGTGACACAAGCCGAGAATCAAACCCGGGTTCCTGGTGCACTGAGCAGCAGTGCTAGCCACTGTGCCATCGTCTCCAGTCTTTAGCCTTCTCCTTTTCACATTTTTATATATTTTTTCTACCTACATCTCATGGGGCTCGAGAATGAGGTTAAGAAACCTATCAGCCATGATCAAATGACAGTGCAGACTCGATGGGTTGAATGGCCTAATTCTGCTTCTATATCTTATGGTCATATGGGCCTCTACCTCAGATGCTGCAGGGCCGCAATGGTCACCATCTATAGCAAGGCAGTAAACCATGGGGGAATTTGAATACAAGAATGAAGATTTCAAAATCCTCATCAAGGGCCGTCAATCAAACATAGCAAAAATAGAATGAATGGTGAAAGCGGTTGTGAGCAAGTTGTTAGGAAACGAAATCTATGGGTAAGGAATGCATGGACGAGCATTTCTGCAGCACGGAGCCTAAGGCATAGTTAGAGTGTGGGATATAGGCAGATAGATATGTGCAATATTTCTGATGATTCGAAAGGATGGCCAGAAACCAAATATGAGGTCCAACAAGGCACCCAAGTTGGGAAATGTCCGACTCAATTTGAGAGATTAGCCAAAACTGTGGCAGTGGACATGAAGGTGAGTTTGTGATGGGGACAGAAAATAATGGCATCTACCTTCTCAATATTCCATTGCCGGAAATGTCTGGTTATCCAATTCCAGTAATTAGAAGTAGCTTGCTTGAATATTACAAGGAGCGAAAACAGGCTGCTCCCACCTCACCCACCACCTAGATGGAAAGACGACTGGCTCCAAGCCGACCATCCCAACAGCCATAATGTACTGCAGAGCTCTTTAACCAGGGCTGAGTGGGCTACCCGTTCATCATTGTACCCAACACACTCAATTGCATTGGTCTTCAATTGCGCTGAGCTCCATCAGTCTCGACAAAGCTAGGAAGGCGTGAACCGCAGCTATCTGGGCTGCAGATAGGCACCCACACCCCAGTGCCTTCGGGGAAAATAATTTCAGGCTCTTGGTCCAAAAGAGTTTGATCGTGTTCGGGGCCACTGTGGGGTTGGGTTGGGGGGGCGGTGGGGCGGGGGGCTGGTGAGAGTATTGGATTCAAGAGACGAAGCGGGTTGGAAGGGGATGGCCGCAATGTTCAATCTAGGAGCCCCCCGCCCTCCCCCCCCCCCACCCCCCGTATCAGTCTTTCGTCTATTTCAGGGTAAAAACTGGACTTTTGGTTCCGGCCCTTCTGCCCACGCCAAACGCATTATGTCTAGAAACAAAAATCAGACAGTCTCACATGCAATTTGCACATTTAACTCTACACCCAGACTTATATAGAAACTACTTTGAAATATATGCTTTAATGGAGTACACGTTAAACTAATAATTAATGTAGAATAGGATAATGAGCATTAATTTCTATGGATTCAAAATGAACACGTTCGTCATGACTGTTAGCTCAAAATTACAGAGTGGATATTGTAGGAATAATTAGTTTGATCTGTTATTGAAAAGAATAAATGTAAAGAAAGGCAGATGGTAGCATATAGGAAGGTACCTTTAACAGTTACCCGTGTGCCCCTTCCGGTTCCTTTGCCAATTTGCATCAAATCCACTTCACAATAATATATCCCGGAATCATTCAGATTTGCCTCCATGACTGTAATTTGGCTGTGGTTTAATGATTGTCCTCGTTTCTGCAAAACTCGGCCTACAAATCCTTCAGATGTGTTCGTAACCAAACTCTGATTACGACCTGATGATTGCTTGTGCCACTCGAATCCAAAGACTCCTGGCAGGTTAGACGCAGTAATTGTACAGGAGATTTGAAATTCCCCTCTTTCTATTACTTCGATAGTCTCTGGCCTTTGAGTCACTTTGATGTCAGCAATAGCAGCAGCTGTAATGCAGAGATTCCAGTTATACTTGTTATACAAACCTACTCCTTTCCTCAAACTACTGCCCTGGCACCTTGCTAATAATTCATTTGCGGCTAATGGCAAATTCAAACAAAGAATTCGCACTCACATCCCCTGACCTTCAGCAGGAAGATGATCATTGAATTTTCTATATGAACGATTTTGGTGTGAACAATTCTTTCTTGCCCTGCAGCCTTTAACCCTGAGCAATTATGTAGGATTAACACCACATCCAAGTTCGCATCTGAGCATGCGCATACTAGATATTGTCATCTCCTTGGTGCCTACTGAGCCAGTCTGAGACTGTCAAAGACAAATACAAGTACAATACTGCGATTTCTGGAAATCTGACATAAAAACTCAAATGTGAACAAACTCGGCAGATCCGGCAGCATCTCTGGAGAGGGAAAAAGGAGTTAACATTACCAGAAATCCAACGACGCCTCCTACAGTGGACTGGAAACGATGACCAAAGATGCGGCCAGCCCTACTCACTTTATCAAGAGTTTTCTGTCTTTATTTATGTTAACAGCCAATGTTAAAATCCTCCCAGCACTTCTCTACTCACTTCGTGAGAAGTGCTGTTGAACATGTTAGGAACAGCACCAGGCAACACTAAATATCAGGGGAGGAAATGGTGTCGATACAACACACAGAAGCCAAACGATAGAAGCAACGTGATATCAATACTGATCTATCCAAAACTAACGGATCACAACCACCCTCTGCAGATCTGCCCCAACAACTTCTCAATGACAATTGACATGCAATAAATGTTGTCCTTGTTGGAGAAACCCACTTTCCATTTACACATTTAACAAGAAATGCAATTAAGTTCAAGACCTACCAGCAATTAGCAGTACACCCATAACTGGATACATGTTTCAATTTTGCCTGTGAATACAATAAGGAAGACAAGAGTTGCAAAGGCAGTTTGTATTTGCATTCAGTTTTGCAGCGATAATTAAAAGTTCTTTACACGTGACAATGAACGCTTTTGCTCAACGCTTTATCTCCAATTTGGTCGTTCATTTATTCGTAAATTTAGCTTTGCATTTCTGGAGAGAAAATTTTGCGACGTTCCCGTACTCGTCCGCCTTCGATTAGAGTAAAAGCTGCACAAGCCCAGGGAGGAAATGGAGACCCGCCAGGAGGGGTACAATCAAACACGACCTGGATGGACCCAATGGTTTGTTTCCAATTATAATGGGTGCATATTTAGACAAGAATCTGCCATTTCTAGGATTTCCATCACAGTTAGGACGATGAAGAGAGAGCGTCCACTTAACTTTATACCACACATACTTTTCATGATATTGTATTATCAGATTGACGATCTGAAAGCTCAGCAGTATAAGGATGGACAGTTTGAGCCTACACTTAGTGGAGAATGAGAGGTGATCTTGAACATATACGATCCTGAGGCAGCATAATAGGCCACGAAATGGGAGGAAGTTTTCACCTCAGGAAGAAACTAGTAAAAAAGGACACAGTTTAAGGATAAGGTGATGTTTGAGACGGAGATATTCAGCATCGAACACCCCACCCAAAGTGTCCTTAGTATATGAAATCCGCTTGCCAAAACACAGTGGATGCTGAGTCGCTGAATTCAGTCAAGAGCTGTGGGTTTTAGATAGATAAGAGAGTCAAGGGCTACGGTGGAAAGTGGCAATGTGGAGTTGAGGCCCCTATCAAGATTAGACACAATTTTATTGAATGATGAAGCAGTTTCGAATGGTAGAATAGTGTATTTTTACTCCTGGATCTTATCATAGAATCCCTACAGAGCAGGAGGCCCATTCAGCATACACTGCTTCTTTCACAGTGTATCCTGCCAAGGAACTCTCCTCTGCCCTATCCCGGTAACTCCACACATTTACCGTGGCTAATCCACCTAACCTGCACATCTTTGGACTGTAGGAGGAACCCAGAGCACCCAGAGGAAATCCACTCAGAAACACGGCCGCTCCACTCAGTCACCCAAGGCCGGAATTGAACCTGTGTTCCTAGCGCTGTGAGGCAGCAGTGCAAACCATTGCGCCACTGTGCTAACCTTGTTCTTGTGCTTAGTTAACTGGACGAACATTTCATATAGAACGGTGTTTTCAACGTCCAAATCTAGACTCAGGACAGCAGAAATTGTTCCCCGTGTTATTCTTCCGATAACATCCTTAGAAATCCTTACATTCACCCCAAAGGGCTGAAACGTCCTCGATTAAGACGCATATCTAAAAAAAGGCACCTTTTTTGATGTGGACATCGCTGGCTGGGCCACCATTTATTATCCTTTCCTACCTATCCTCAATTTCAGGGAACGTTTGAGAATCAAGCGCATTGCTGTGGAGTGACATGTAGGCCTGACCGGATAAGGATGGCAGATTTCCTTTCCTAAAGGACATTAGTGAGCCAGATGGGTCTTGGCGACAATCGATAATGGTTTCACGATAAACATTAGAATTTTAATTCCAGATTAGTGAATTCAAGTTTCACCATCTGGCGTGATGGAATCTGAACGCGAGCCCGCAGATATCGCCCTGAGATACGAGTTGAGTGACAATATCACTACAGCACCCGCCTCCCCTACCCCCGACACACGCTCCTGCCTTAGAGTATTTGCCTTGAATTTTGTGACCAAGTGGGATTTCAACCCATCACCTTCTCATGAAGCGGTGCGAGCTTTCGAAACCGTAACTTGGGGCGAAAATTCGATTCTAATAGCTTCAGTAGGCCCGACTATCCGGTCTGTGGTACAGAAGTGGATTTGTGTAATTCGGTGTGTTCTGTGTCCCAGATTGTCGCTTATTCCCTTCATTGTGGGTTCCAGTCCAAGAGCGCATTAGAGATTCTCGGTGAGATGGACTTGGAACCCGGAACTCTTGTAAGGCATGTTTTAATAGGGGTCTACAAGTGAGTCACAACGCTGGAAAGGCGGAACTGTTTCAGACGGGGAATTTGAAGACAAAGGCAACAACAACTGTGCCCTCATGCTGAGTTGGGGGCGATGTGTGGTGCAAATTAGAGACAAGGAAATGATAAAATGGCCACGTAGAGCTAAAGGAAAACTTTTGGGTTATGGACAGATTTAGAAATAGGGCGAGAAATTTCTGATTCGTGTTGTTGTTGAACCGAGGTGCAGTTAAAGTCAATACAGAACGGAACCCGAACAGTCTCTGTCAAAACTGCGGCATAAATGTGTGTGTATGTATGTGTGTGTGTGTGTGTGTGTGTGTGTGTGTCTGTGGTGTGTGTGTATATGAATGTACATATATTCATTTATGAAACGTGGGTGACTCTGGCAAGACGACCATTTCTTATTGCCTTTGAGAGGGTGGTAGGATTAATCTCCTCATATACGCATGATCATTTAGCGTTGACTTATAACAGAAATTAACAGTGAATTAAATGAAAGCACGAAGCGTAGAAACACATCAATTAAGGAAGTGGCTTCGTGTGAAGGCGGCGAGACAAACATTTCAGTGAAAGCGGCTAATGCTCTGAAGAGGAGGCACACAGACTGGATAAGTTAACTGTATTTTCTCCCTCCACAGATGATGCCAGACCCGCTGAGTTTTTTTTCCCCTGCACTTTTTGTTTCTATTTTGTATTTTCAGCACCCGCAATATTTTGCTTTAATTTTAATGCTCCGGGAACATAGTTACAGCTTATATTCAATAAATTAATTTAAACAATCCGGAATGTAATGTTTTTTTCCTGTTGATGACGATGAATTTATCGTCGTATTGTCGTTAAAATCCAGCTACATTACTAATGCCTGCTTGGGAAGGAAATCCACCATCTTTACCCGTTCTGAACTACATGTTGGTCGAAACCCTTCGAGTTTTGCTTGACTCTTAAGTTCCCTTTGAGATGGCCTCCTGAGCCTCTCACTCCAACAGGAATTACCGCTGGGCAACAACTGTTGGCCTTACCGTCCATTTCTCCCTATTTAAAATCGAAGTTAACGATAAGAACAACAGAAAGATATGCGGTTAAATTCTGAACACGACTTCTGACTTACTAAGGAACAGGACGATAAAAATCTACTTACTTTAACTTGATAGAGAAACGTACAGTCGACTTCTGCAATTAACTTTCGCCTGTATTTTAAAGAATTATTTGTGGAACAAGTGCGGGAAGTGTGACGAGAGGCGTGTCAGCATTTTCTAGAAGAACAAGAAAGGGAGATTAGGAACTGAAATTCATGGCAATTGCAGACAACATGGTCTAATAAGTCAATATGGAGTATCACTGAACAGAATAGAATAGGATCCGGGTCCCCTAGAGCAATTAAGATTATTCCCAAGCAATAAATGACACTGACACTGGTTAGGTACATTGGCCATGCTAAATTCTCCATCAGTGTACCCGAACAGGCTCTGGAGGTTGATGACTAGAGGATTTTCACAGTAACTTCATTGCTGGTTTTGTCCATGCGATCATTTTTTTAAATTCAGTTTGTTGTTAGATGCATACGTATCGATCTACTTGATTACTTAAGCGCAATAACAATGCAGAAGGCCACTCTTATTGACATTTCAGTCTCCAAGTATTTGTCAATATGCTGTTGTAAGTTTCATGGTTTTGATAGTTCAAGAGATGACTGAACCCTCGCGGAATGGTCAAAGTAGCCAGATATAGAATCAGAAACTGCAGTTACCGTGAGAGACGGAGATCGTGAAGATCCTTGTTTGTATTTTATGAAAGTCTGCGCTGTAATAGTTTAGAAAAATGGGTAAGCTTAAACCCTCGCCTTCTACAAGCGTACGAATGAGGGCAGAAGTAGACTATGAGGCCCCCTTGAGCCTGCTCCATCATTGGATAAAATCATGGGTTATCTGCCTGTAGCCTCAGCTCCACATCCAAACTACCACAGTTAACACTTGCTGCTTTGTTAGCATCGACCTAAATTAGGTTTAAGATTATCTATTAACTCTACCTCCACTGATCACCAAGAAAAAGTATTCTAAAGACTGACGTGCCTCTGAGAGTACAAAGTCTTCGCTTCCTCCGCCTGGAATATCAGACTAATTCTTTTAAAAAACTCTATCTCTTAATTCTGGTCTCTTCCACAAGCAAAAGCATCCTTTCAGTCTCCATTCACTCAAGACATAAGAACATAAGAAATAGGAGCAGGAGTAGGCCATCTAGCCCTTCGAGCCTGCCCCGCCATTCAATAAGATCATGGCTGATCTGTCGTGTCTCAGTTCCACATTCCCGCCCTCTCCCCATAACCCTTAATCCCCTTGCCTATCAAAAACCTATCAACCCGCGTCTTAAAAATATTTAGCGAGGCAGCCTCCACCACTTCAACGGGCAGAGAATTCCAGAGATTCACCACCCTTTGAGTGAAGAAGTTCCTCCTCAACTCCGTTCTAAACCGCCCCCCTTTTATCTTGAGGCTGTGCCCTCTAGTCCTACTGTCCTTTCTGAGCGGGAAGATCCTCACCACCTCTATCCTATCCATCTCATTCATCACCTTATATGTCTCAATGAGATCTCCCCTCATTCTTCTAAACTCTAACGAGTACAAGCCTAGTTTATTCAGCCTCTCCTCATAGTTCAACCCCCTCAACTCCGGTATCAGCCTAGTAAACCTCCTCTGCACTCCCTCCAAGGCCAAAATATCCTTGCGTAAGTGCGGCGACCAAAACTTCACACAGTACTCCAGCTGCGGCCTCACCAGTGCCCTATACAGCTGCAGCAAGACCTCCCTACTTTTATATTCAATCCCCCTCGCTATGAAGGCCAGCATCCCATTCGCCTTCCTGACCACCTGCTTCACCTGTAGGCTGGGTTTTTGCGACTCATGCACAAGGACCCCGAGGTCCCTCTGCACCGTCGCATGCTGCAGTTTTTCGCCATGTAAGTAATAGACCTTCCTACCATTATTCCTACCAAAGTGGACAACCTCACATTTGCCAACGTTAAATTCCATTTGCCAGTTCCTGGCCCATTCGCCCAGCCTATCTAGATCCTTCTGCAGACTCTCCACACCCTCCGCACAATTTGCCGTTCCACCAATCTTGGTGTCGTCAGCAAATTTAGACACCATACACTCGGTTCCCTCCTCCAGATCATCTATATAAATGGTAAATAGCTGAGGCCCCAGCACCGACCCCTGGGGCACTCCACTAGTTACCAACCGCCAATCCGAATGGCACCCATTAGCCCCCACTCTCTGCCTCCTATTTGACAGCCAATCCTCTATCCACGCTAACACCCTACCCCCAACTCCATGCCCCCTGACCTTCTGTAATAACCTCTTGTGAAGACCCCGCATGGTCTTAAGTATTTCAATGGGGGCACATTGAAATTGCCACATAGTCTTCTAAATTCGAATTGTCCCAGCACTGACACGTGGTTAGTGACAGGGACGCCGGTTCAATTCCAGCCTCGGGTCACCGTCGGTGGCGACTTTACACGTTCTCCCCCTGTCTGCATGGGTTTCCTCCGGGTGCTTTGGTTTCTTCCCACAGTCCTAAGATGTGTGAGTTAGGTGGATTGGCCGTGTTAAATTGCACCTTCATTTAGGGGACTAGCAGGGCAAGTGCTTGATGTTAGCGGGATAGGGCCTGGGTTACATTGTTATGGCTGCACGCTCGATGGGCCGAATGACCTCCTTTTGCACAGCAGGGATTCTATGGCTCTACGAATAGAGTTCTATTATCACACGCTTATGTTCCAGAGTCCTCTTTCTGCTGTCAATAAGACATTAGATTTAGACACGCCGAAAGCAGCGATCACTCAACCTCACCTGTCCATAAATAGTGCAGAATCTGAGAAGAGCTATTTTGCAAACATATGGAACTTTTTTTCGGGGATTCCATGAAGAGTAAGTAGTTCCTATAAAAAAGGCGGTCTTTGTCTGCAATGTAGTTTTAATACTGCACGCAGAAAACTTCACTCAATGGATCTGGTGTCATTTCCTGTTGCTTCAAAAAGTTGCTTAAAGGGTAATAGAATTAAATTATGAGGACAAAATGAATCACCATTTCGTGTTGTCGGTCATGTGTTTTCTGATAAGTCATTGCCTAATAAAACACGGAAAGATAGCACATAAATTTAGTGAACTGGACGGAGATTGCGATTCAACCGTACTTGGTTTATGCAGATAGCTTTAATAAAAGCGGATGAAAAAATATGTTGTGATTCTTCCCGCGTCTTTCCCAACCATTACGAATAAATTTTATGACAAGTGACGATGCCTGCATATCTTATATTGCATGCTTGAGAAAAAGAAAAAGCAATATTGGGTTCACTTTGATGAACTGTGCTTACAGGGCAAAATGCAGTGCTGGTTCTAGGCCGAAGCGTAGCTTGGTAAATTAGGATTATCTTCAAAGTAATTGAATGCAGCAATACACAATTCCGTTTCATATTCATAGAGGTCCAATATCCCTCGCCCTGCACGGAGGGAAGACGCACCTTCAGCAGCCAAAATGAAGAAGTTTAGTTTTTTTATTTCAAAAATATACTTTATTCATAAAAAACCTCAATTAAATCATTGCAAACCTACATATCTAAGCGTTCCAAACAGTGCAAAAAAAGTCATTTTTACAGTCCTATACAAAACTACAGTCATTACATTTCAAAACTTAAAACTATATGCATGCCTCAGATTTTGCTGCGTGTGCCGTTATATCTCAGATTGGCACACAGTTATGCAGGCCGAGGGTATTCTGCAGTTCCCGGGCCCTCAGTCTGCCTCCGTTAAAAGGCCTTATAGTGTGGCCTTTCTCCATTGTGCCTTTGCGGCGGCAGCCCCAAGCTTGACCGTGTCCCTCAGCGCGTAGTCCTGGACCTTGGAATGTGCCAGTCTGCAAACACTCGGTCGAGGACAGGTATTTTAACTGGAAGATCAGCACATTTCGGGCGGACTGAAGTCCTTCACCGAGTTAATGACCCTCCAGCAGCAGTTAATATTTGTCTCGGTGTGCGTCCCCGGAAACAGCCCGTAGAGCACAGAGTCCTGCGTCACCAAGCTGCTCCGGACGAACCTCGACAAATACCACTGCACCTCACTCCAGACCTTCTTTGCAAAGGCACATTCCACAAGGAGGTGTGCGACCGTCTCATCAGCCCCTCAGCCGCTTCGAGGGCAGCGTTCGGTGATGTTGAGACCTCGAGCCTGCGTAGGATCTGACGTGGAGTGCCCTTTTTACCACCAGTCAAGCCAGATCTTGGTGCTTGTTTACGAGTTTTGGTGATGAGGCGTTCTGCCAGATGACGCTGACATTCTGCTCAGGGAACCATCCGACAGGATCCGCCAACTTCTTTTCTCTCAGGGCATCCAGGATGTTTCGCAATGAAGAAGTTTAGTTACACCGCCCAAACAGAGAGGGCAGCCAAGAGGGCAGCTGTCCAATGGGCTACAATCTGTTCAATTGAATGGCAAAGACAGCCTTTTTATGAGAGCTACTTCAAGGTTCACAAGACCCATCATAAGATGTGACGGACTGTGTGAATGTTGGTTCATGAAGTCACAGTTCTGGTACGTTTAAAAACACGAATCTTACTCAAGAAACAATATCAGCTCAATGATCTGATATTTATACCAGCTGCTTATACAATATGGCAACATTAGCTTGGTGTGTGATTAGTTTGCTTTAAGTTGACTGTTCTTCTGTATACTTGATCAGCAGACTATGCACTGATTATAATAGAGGGCTGCTAATGTACTTTTTAAAGTCTTTGTGGATGAGACTGATATAGAAAGGAGATGATTGTTCATATTTATTACTAAACCTAATCCGGAAATGATCATTACTCACTTACGTTATAATCCAGGTTAGAAACTCAAAGGGGTTTTAAGAAGTCAGTCGAGATCATTGAAGTTTGGCACAGGTAAGATATTTCACTCCAAGTATGATTAACATGACCCACTGGGGAGTTTTTATCAAACAAAGTTTATTTAAGAATACAGTTAACACATAGAAGGAAAATTAGCAATTACAATTACAAACAAGAAAAGTACAACCATGATATTGTATAAACCTTAACAGCTACGAATGTTGTTCCAACACAACACTCTTACAAACATACACCCCCGGTGTAGGTTTAGCACAGAAAATGCATATGCTTACGTGATGCTCGATCTTGGGTCTCTAGCAACAATAGAAGATGCCACTACAGGCTTCACAGTGCCCATTGCAAAATAAAAAATAGAGGCTTGCTTTCAAACTGCAGAGAACGTGATTAAAAATACAGTTATTAAAGGCACAGCAGCGTGACATGTACCATCGGAATGTTGTCAGGTATGGCTAACTTTTGTGTAACTGCTGGTCCACCAAAACAGTAAACCACTTTTATTTTATGTAAGGTCTTCCGATTAACTTGAATGGGAAACTGTAAATTCATCGGTGATGGGCAGATTCCAAGAAAATTTAGGGCATAGATAGACAGACAGTCAGACAGATTGGCAGACAGACAGACAGACAGATAGATAGATGGACAGACAGGCAGAGAGACAAATAGATAGATAGGTGGATAGATAGATAGACAGGCTGGCAGACAGACAGGCCGACAGGCAAATAGATAGATAGATAGATAGATAGATAGATAGATAGATAGATAGATAGATAGAGGATGGATGGATGCACAGATGATTGACTTATTGAATAAACGTCCTGGCACTGCTTCCAGTATAAGGCGAAGTAAAAATGAATTAACCATAATCTACAACAATGCTTCAGACAAACATTACGAAGCATGTCTAAGATAATAAAAGTTATCATAGTGACGTGCAGACATCCTTACTTTATCGAATAGAAGCAAAGGTTCATCTGAACTATGTGTTTTATTTTAAAGTCCATAGTTCCTACATTGCCAGATTGAATTCATTCAGGTTTCAGTGTTTGTTTGTAATGAGAGGGTCTGTGACAATACTCGGTCATTTCACTTTAAACGGATTTGCTTTAGAAAGAAATATGTGGCAGAATTCATTACAATGAGAATTTTACATATGGTACAGTTACAATCAGTTTCATGTTGTTTAGTTTTGATTTAAGCTACATTTTATGTCTGCGTGTATATGCGTTAGCAGATCTTTAGAATCATAGAAACCCTACAGTATTTGGCCCATCTGCATTGACTCTCTGACAGAGAATCTCACAAAGGCCCAATCCCCATAAACCCAAGTATTTGCCAATCCACATAACGTCCACATTTATGTACACTAAGGGGCAATTTAGCATGACTAATCAATCTAACCTCCACATTTTTGGACTGTGGGGCGATAGTTCGCAAACTCCAGACTCACCCAAATTCGGATGGCCATTGTGCCACCGTGCCATTGGTAAGTCAGCATGCCTTTGGTAAGTCAAAATGTCAAGGGGTAGGGAGCGACAAGCACAACTATTACAAGGTGATGATCCTGTATCGAATCGCATCATGAAACATGGTGGCAATACATAAAAAGGTTAGCTACAAAACACCATTTGCGTCAAAAGATGTTGTCAAATCTCACTGTTGGTTAACGAAGAAGGACTCCTGTTGCTCATAGCCTAAGTCGAACCTTATATAAGGTTCCTTCACTTGCAGAGTTAGCGTGCAAAGTGGAGTAAACTTAATGCTCAACAGCAAAGTCAACAACAAATATTTAGAGAAAGGGATAAGAAAAATCGAAAATAAATTCATGTTTCATTCTCTGCGATGTAGAGTCATGCTTTAAGTTAGAATTCTCCCTGCTTTTTCCATTAAACTGAATATTCCTCAATGAAGCATCCCCCTTTCCTGTACTGCAGGCTAGCATCGGAATTTGAACTACTGAGCTGCATACATGTACATTTTACCGCACATATTTACATTTAATGATAATGAGGGAGAAAATATAATAAATGTTCGCTAATGATGAGTGATAGATCTTCCGCTTGTGGCTTTATGTGGTTTGCTGTTCCTTATACGATTGACATTATCTGATTCTTGCCATCTTTTCCCGTCTTCGCTGGGGGAAAAAATACGACATGGTGTAAGAGCGTTAACATGTATCGATGTCAGTTTTGTTCTTTTTTCAGCAGTTAGGAGATAAAATTACTTAAAGTAGGGACCTAAGACATATGAAATTGGCAATGACTGCGCCATCTAATGGACTTTCTACAATAACTCAGAATCCAATGTTTTATTAGTAAACCATTTAAATATAAAAGGGGTTGCGCGTGGGGGATGGGGGGGAGGGACGGCGTTAGAGCTAATGAAAGGCATATGATCGTACCCGAACACAAGCGACATTGGGACACACTCCACATGCTTCTCCCCGTTTGCATTTACCAGCTAGAGCCTTGGGCAGCACGGTGGCACAGTGATTAGTATTGCTGCCTCACACAGCCAGGGACCCGAGTTTGATTCCTGGCTCAGGTCACTGTCTGTGTGGAGCTTTCATGTGCTCCCCGTGTCTGCGTGGGTTTCCTCTGGGTGTTCCAGTTTCCTCCCACAGTCTGAAAGACGTGCTGGTTAGGGGCATTGGCCATGCTAAATTCTCCCAGAGTGTACCCGACCAGGCACTGGAGTATGGTGACTTACGGACTTTCACAGTGATTTCAAGGTAGTGGTGAACCTACTTTTGGCGCTAATAAATAAACTAAAAAAAACACTTCTGCTGCCACTTTATAATCAACTGCAAATACAATTTGCCCAAAATGCCAATCTGTTTAGTTAAACTTTTTACCATGGGACTCCTGCCAGCTGTGGTACATTCTTCACGCTCTGCAGTGAGAAGCTTAGGAGAACCTCGAAACTCGCAGCAATACACGAGAGATATCGTTATCATGATTAACAGAGCAAACACTGCAAGCCTCACTCCCATCGCAATCATCTGCCTTTGCAGCGAATATCCGGTGTCGTCGTGCTGCTTCCGGCCTGTAGAGAATGAACCGTCAAATATAACAATTGTTTTATTCATTTCATTCGTTCAGCTTATCGAAATAGCCTGGAACTGTGTTACCAATTTCTTATGAATTGGTCCACCGCAGGTTGTTCATAGCGTATTGTAATCAAAGTTGGTGCCTCGGAAAAACAGCCAGCATAATTTAGGACCCCATACACCCCAAGCATATTCTCTTCCACCTTCTTCCGTTGGGAGAAAGATTTTAAAACATCTAAGATCATGTACAGCAGAGTCAAGAACAGCTTCTTCCATGTTGCCATCGGACTTTCGACCGGAAGCAGAAAATGCTGGAAAATCTCAGCAGGTCAACGTTTTGAATCTGGATATCCATTCATCAGAGCTGAAAGGAGAGCAATGAAAATCAGACGAGATGTATACTATGAGGATGGGGGGGTGGGGGGGAGGGCGGGTTGTAGTTGGATAAAGCAAATGTAAATGATGATGACAAAGGCTGAGAAAGATACTAAAAGTGTCCATTACTGATCGAAATGTGTGAATGAGAACAGAATTAAAGAGATCTCCCAGCCTGCGTTTGGTGCCTTCGATGTACTCTCCGGGCTAGTCTACATTAGAGAGTCAAACATTGACTGGGTGACTGCTTTGTACAACACCTTTGGTCCATCTGCAAGCAGGACTCAGACCTTCCTGTCGCTTGCTATTTCTACACACCAACCTGCTCTCCTGTCCACGTGTCCATCCTCGGCCTTTTGCAATATTCTAGTGAACCCCAACGTAAACTGGAGGAACAGCAGCTCATCTTCCGATTGGGCACTTTATTACATTCCGGACTGAGCATTGAGTTCACCAATTTCAAGGGATGAACTTCCTCCCTCACCTCCACCCCATTTCCATTTATTCTATTTCATTTTTTTTCCTTTCGTCTCATTCACCAATTCTAATCAACTTTCATTCGTATTTCTATTTTTCAATTTCTCAAATCCGCTCCCCATCTTATCTCCAACTCTTCCCCCCTCCCCCATCTCCCTCTCCGCCTTGAGGGCCACTGCCATATTCCTCAAGCATCCTTTAACAATCTGTGCCTAGGTCTGCCATTCATACTTTTCGATAACTTGATGGACACTTTTAGCATATTTCTAAGCCTTCATTATCACCATTTACATTTGCTCTATCCCACTAACCCCCCACCTCTTGCCCCCACCCCCCCCGGCCACCGCCCCCCCCCCCGCCCCCCAACCCCCTGCCGCCACCTTCATAGTATACATCTCGCCTGACTTTCTTTCGTCTCAGCTCTGACGAATGGTCATCCAGATCAGAAACCACCTCGTCCGCTCCGGAATTGGGGCGGGTGAGGCTCGGAGAACTAAATTCTCCGTTGGCCTCGGACGGGGCTTTACGAGCCTTGCCCGAACTTGGTCACAAAATCCCGGCCAGGCTCTATTCTCCCTCCATACATGCTGTCAGACCGACTGCGATTGTCTTGCATTTTCTATTTTGTTTCAAGTTCCAGCAACCGCAGCATTTTGCCTTTAGACTTTTGAATGGACTTACCTAATATTAAGTTAATCGTTCTCTATACCCTAGCTATGAATATAGCACTACATTCTGCACCCTCTTCTTTCCTTCCCTCCATATACTATATGAACGACATGCGTTGTCTGTATTCCGTGCAAGAGCCAATACTATTCACTATATACCAACATATGTGATGATACAAATCAAATCAAAACCAACTTTGCGCCAGTGATTCACCTGAGTCCTCTCACTTTGACCTGAACTCTGACGTTAACTTCCCCTCATTGCTCATTCATTTACTCAGTTCTTTATGTTGTTATCTGATTCAGAGGATTGAGCAATGTTTTCTTCCGTCAATAAAGGGTGGTGGGAATTATGAGGTATATAATATTATTATAGCGTTGTGTCTGCAGTTTTAAACGTAACTGAATTGGGTCATGTGTCTTGCTCTGCAGTCTGTACGAGAGTCGGCTTCATTGATTTCGTTCTTACAGATCAGAGGAAGGCTTAGAGTATAGAAATGAATAGAGAGTGCATTTCTTCTGGGAAAAATTAAATCAGTGTTTGACCTTACAATCAGCACAGTCCGAAACTTCCATTCGCCCAGAAAGGCACTGAAGCACCGAGTTGTAAACAGTTGCGCTGTAAATTGTCTATTTACCGCTCAGGAAGTTGGCATTCAGAATGACAAGTTGGCATTTCTACCCAGGGAGGAAGCTAATGCATTCCACACTGTCACGGGGAAGAGGGCAGAAAAAGTCAATCCTGACATCAGTTGAAGGGCTTCCCTACAGATTATTGAATATTACAGGCAGACGGCAGTTCTGTGCAGTCAGCAACAAAAAAGAGGCTGCTCGGCTTTGTGAGAAATTCCAGACAAATGTAGGAAGACGTGGTCATTGATTGAACAGACCCCTCCTCTCGTCTGGGACACTCGTAGTTGCTATTTTAGGACAACCCATTGGAAACGGGAAGCGGCCTGGACTGTTTTATATTTATGAGTCATGAGTAAGGCTTACATTAATACTGCAATGAAGTTACTGTGAAATTCCCTGAATCGCCACAGTCCGGCACCTGCTCGGGTCAATGCACCTGACCAGCAAGTTTTTCAAAATGTGGATGGAAACCTGCGCATCTGGAGGAAATCCACGCAGGTATAGGGAGAACGTGCAAACGACACACATACAGTGACCCAAGCCGGGAATTGAACCCAGGATCGTGGCTAACGTGCCACCAAAAAGCCTGTAATTCATTGTAGAGTGTGATGACGACAAAAAGGAAGACATCAGTTTCTGACGTTTAAAGTGTAAGGAGCATACAAAAAAAGTGTTCGGTCAATATTGTTTTCGTCCTTTGTTACAGTCAAAATTTTAAAATATGAAATGTTGACCTGTTGACTTTTAGGCAATTAGGTGTAAATGCGGAATTGTTGGTAAGGACTGTCAGCCTCCCCAGGGACCGCAGCAGGGGACACCTTTAGAGTTATGGCTAGGAATAGGATGAGGCAATTAATATCGTTTTGCACCTTTCGTTTTCCAATGGGATCATGGCAGACATGTGACCGAGCTCCATATATGTGCCTTTGCTGGGTATAGTTGAGGTGAACTGAAATGTACCAAATTTGTGTGTCTGCTTATCCAAATGTACCTAACGTATGGGGAAGGCGACCTCAGTTGGCTGGTCGCCGTGTGTGTGTGTGTGTGTGTGTGTGTGTGTGTGTGTGTGTGTGTGTGTGTGTGTGTGTGTGTGTGTGTGTGTGTGTGTGTGTGTGTGTGTGTGTGTGTGTGTGTGTGTTAGAATAACGCCAAGTGCCTTGGGGTCGACTCTAGTTCCGGCTGAAGTGGGTTTGTGACCTGCCTCCTCTCTCTACTCCTTAGCAAAAATCCGAGGTTCGCCATGATTGTCGACTTTGGAAAAATGGAAGATGCTACTTGATTAGAAAGAATCAGCAATAGCGAATATAAACACATGCCTATATTCCTATGGTGGAAGAGATGTAGGTGTACACGTATTTGTGTGTCAGCATCAAGTCAAGCTGAGACTTTTAGCTACAATTGGTTTTAAATAAAATAGGAACACTCGTGCACATACGTCAGATTGAACAACAATACGAACAGCAGGTATGTCTAACATTTCTGACACGGATTCAATCAAGGAAACATAAAGATACTGAAAAGAGGGATTAAATATGTCCATTAATTGAAGGGGAATTAGAGATAAGAGTGGGAGAAAGGATTTGGAGGGTCAGAAATCCAGAACTGAGCGACCTTTCAGTACAAGGCTTCCAATAGTGAAAGGATGCAAATCGGGAGGGCAGTTTTGCAGAATGATAGATACAATCGGGTGAATAATATAAGAGCCGATTACATCTTTCTCCCTGCACACAACGTGGGCTAGAAGCCGGCTGGCTGCACGCCACCCAGCCCCACATCCATAAAGCCTTGTGGAGCTATTTAGCGAGGGCAAAGTGGGACACCCGTATCACATCGGATCTGTTCAATCCAATTGGAAGGCGTGAAAGGCAGATGCTAGGTCTGAAGGTGAGAGGAGTCCAAAGCCCATTATATCCTGAGAAAGTATCCCCGGGGTCTTGGGGGTTGAGATTTTGGGAGTGTTCGGGGCAATCAGGAGGAATGGGGTGGGTTTAGGAGGGAGAGCGATAGGAAGGGTGAGGGCTAGTGGGGGGATAGTGTTCAGCCAAAGGGGCCCTATTCCCCTTTATTAATTTCAGATTAAAAATCGGGTTTTCTGCCGTTACGCCCACGGCAAACGCATTATACCCAGAAATAAATCAAATTGTCAGACACATTGAAATACGATTCGTCGATTTGCATATTTAACTGTATGCTCATGGCTAATATAGAAACAATGTTAGAATAGATACTTTGATGGAGTACATCCGAAGCAAATTATTTAGCTATATAATTAAGTAAATGAATGTTCATTTCCAAATGTTCTTCATAACTATTATCTCAGAATTAAAGCTTCATAGATTCCCTACAGTGCATTAGGAGGCCATTCGACCCATTGCGCCTGCACGGACCACAATCCCACCCAGGCCCTATCCACATGACCTCATGTGTTTACTCTAGCTATTCCCTTGACACTAAGGGGCAAGTTAGCATGGTCAATCCACCTAACGCGCGCATATTCTGGACTGTGGGAGGAAACCTATCCAGACACCGGGAGAATGTACAGTCTCCACACAGACAGCACGGTGACACAGTAGTTTGCACTGCTGTCTCACAACGCCAGGGACCCGGTTTCAATTCCAGCCTCGTGTCACTATCTGTGTGGAGTTTGCATAGTTTCCCCGTGTCTGTGTGGGTTTCCTCCGGGTGCTCCAGTTTCCTCGCACAGTCCAAAGATTTGCAGGTTAGGTGGATTGGCTATGCTAAGTTAACCCTTTGCATCAGGCGGATTAGCTAGGGTAAATGCATGGGGTTACAGGAATAGGGCTTGGGTGGGACTGTGGCCGGTGCAGACTCGATGGGCCGAATGGCCTCTTTCTGCACTATAGTGATTCTATGGAATTCTATGGGATAATTGTAGACTGCATAGTGTAGGAACAAGTCGTTCGATTTATTATTGAAAAGAGTAATTGTAAAGAAAGGCAGATGGTAACACATAGGAACATACCTTTAACAGTTACTCGTGTGCCCATTCCAGTTCCGCTGCCAGCTAGCAGCAAAACCACTTCACAATAATATATGCCGGAATCATTCCGATTTGCCTTGATGACTGTAATTTGACTGGTGTTTAAGTATTGTCCACGTTTACTCAAAACCCGACCAACAAATTCTTCAGATGTGTTGATAACAGCACTCTTTTTATGACCTGATGCTTGCTTGTACCAGTTGAATCCAAATATTAATGACACTTCAGACGCATTAAATGTACAGGAGATTTGAAACTCCTCCCCTTCTGTTACTTCGATAATCTCTGGGCTTTGAGTTACTTTGATGTCGGCAATAGCAACAGCTGTAAAACAGAGGCTCCAATTATCTTGTTAGACAAACTTACTCCACACTCTAAACTCCTGTCCTGACCACTGGTAAAGAATTCAAATCTGGCTAATCACAAATTCAAACAAGGAATCCCCACTCACATCCTCTAACATTCAAAGGCTCCATGACCATCGATTTTCCTTCCATCGACCATGCGAATTCTCGGGGACATTCAAATTCCTGCCTAAGTGGCACTTTACCATTCCTTGGTCCCCGCTGAGCCAGTTTGCCAAGAACTTAAAACTGTTCACAGAGTGACGGCATTATTTTGCCAGTTCTGTGAAGAGTTTAGGAGATCATTCTAGGAACAGTATCAGATAGACTCTATAAGGAAGTGTCATTCTGGTGAAGATAGCACATCGCAGTACATACAAGATGAATAACACCAGCAGAATGTTATAAATAGCGCCAAGCGATCCAAAGCAAGCTGATAAGCTCAAATATCTGCAGTGCTTCCCAATCGGCACCTTCAAGGTGGCTGCATAGACATCTCCCATGCTCTCTGGTTGAAATTTCAGCGCTTCAGTGCATAACAAGTTTGAAAGATTTCTAACCATCTCGGCCTAAAACTGTGAAGTGGAGGATCTATCTAAGTTTCCCTTTCAGAGCTTCACCTTTACAGATGCTAGTCTTCAGGTGATGTGAATCATACAATCCCCACAATGCAGAAAGAAGGAGGCCATTTGGCCCATCGAGTCCAGACCGACTACAATCGCACCCAGCCCCTATCCCCATAACCACACTTATTCACCCTGCTAACCCTCAAACATTAAAAATCAATTTAACATTGCCATTCAACCTAACCCACACACCTTCGGACTGTGGGAGGAAAGCAGAGTACCCGGAGCAAACCCACGCAGACACGGGGAGAACGTGCAGTCTCCACACAGGCAGAAATCGAATCCAGGTCCCTGGAGCGGTGAGGCAGCAGTGCTAATCACAGTGACACCGTGCCACATTCATTTCAGGATCTGATAACATCTTGGCTGTTGTACTAATGGTTTATATTCCCTAAGTAACCATGCCAGAATCAGGTTGTGCTAGACCAGCTGCAAAACTGGCAGACACCAAAAACAGTGGAATTTACTTACCTAAGACCTGGTGGGGTGCATGTAGATCCAGTTAATGTTGCACTGAAATTCTAATCTAAACAAGCAGCAAATCAATAGAAGGTTTAGAAAATGTCATTAAGGGATGGTTTAATAACCTGCTCACCGGTGTTAATTTGGATTTCATCAGGACCTATTGGGTCCTGATATCCCTGAGGCCTTTGTCCAGCAATAGTCAAAAGCAAATTCCCAGTGGTGAGGTGAAAAGTTGCTCTTGATATTCAATCAGCATTTTATTTTAGTTCATTTATTGGTGTCACAAGTAGGCTTACATTAACACTACAAGGGAGTTATGTGAAAATCCCCTGGAAGCTTTGCTGGTATTCAGTCAACATTTGACCAAGTGTGACATCGGTCTGTCCTAGAAAAAAAAACTACTGAAATGTATAGAAACATATCATTGGTTGTTGTCACGTCTACCTCGAAAGAGGATGGACCTAGTTGTGGAATGGCAACCATTTGAGCCCAGGACAAGCAGCAAGATTTACCCAATGATGTGCTGTGGGCCCAACTTTCATTTGCTTTATCACTGCATCGTAAGGCCATAAAGGGAAATATACGCAGATGACTGTTGAATGTTCAGCACCGCTTGCAACTCTCAGATTTTGTAGTATTCTGTATCCATAGTCAGCAAGACTTGGACAATGTTTAGGTTTGGGCTGAGAAGTGATAGGCAACATTTGTTCTGAACAAGTGCTTGCCAATTACTACTTTTCCCCTCCCCTACCCCTTAACATTCAACAGCATTATCACCCTAAAGTCCCCACCAAAATACTGTACTGATTATCGTTGAGCAGAAATTTAACTGGAGGAGCCGCTTGAATGCTGTTCTGTGGCACATTTCTCATTTCCTGACTCCAGCCTGTTCAGCATCTGCAATGTACAAGTCAGCAGTGTGATAGAATATTCCCCACTTGTCTAGTTGACTGTAACATCAGGTATTTTCCATTATCTTGGAAACAGCAGCCCGTCAGATCAGCAACCTATTTATCACCTCAAACATTGGGTCCATCTGCCTTTGTTGCACACTACAAGATCACTATAGCCACTATCCAAGCCTCCTTATACTGCACTGTCCAAATTTCTAACATTGACCACCTCAGAAGAAAACGGCAACAGGCAAATAGCAACTACAGCACTTTCATATCATCCTGATTTAGAGCAATATTGCTGTTCCTTCACAACGATGGGTCTAAATTCTGGAACTTCCTCCCATCAGCACTGTGGATGCAGTTTCACCACAAAGGTTGGGGTGGATAAAGATGGCGACTCACCACCAACTTCTCAAGGTGTGCAATAAATGCCAGTGATATCCACATCCCATTACCAAATGTAAATAAACGAGACAAAAAAGTTCAACACTTACCAGCAATCAACAGTACACCAATTATAGTATCTGCAAACATTTTTTTCTATTTTTGTCTGTGAAGGCAAAGAAGAGATTTGTAACCACGATTTTAATTGGAGTGGACTTTCTTAACTTGTTGTGAAAGTTCTTTAAACGTGATATTTTACCTTTTCCAAAGTAGCGAACTGCTGTGCAGGGGTAAACTGCGAAATCGATCTCTCAATTCTGTGCAGGTTTTCTTTATATATATATATGGGAACGAAACACCACCAGATCCCACTACTTGTCCTCCAACGTTTGGGCCAGTGAATGGCGGAAATCCAGAGGAATTGCAGAAACACAGCTAAAAGGCAATATCTAATATGAACTGGTTGGGCCGAATACACTGAGTCTTGATCGAAACCTAAAAGTATTTATCTTTAAGGAGAGCAAAGACAGTTTTAGGAGATTTGTATTGAAATTGATCAACATTAGAAATAAGGCATATCTTTCATGTGTTTAATTTATTGTTTCTGTGTCTAGAACTGTAAACATATCATAGAACCCTACAGTGCAGAAAGAGGCCCTTCGGCCCATCCAGTCTGCACCGAACACAATCCCACCCAGGCCCTGCCCCCATATCCCTACATATCATATCCATTAATCACTCTAACCTACACATCCCTGGACACTAAGGGGTAATTTCTTAGCATAGCCAATCAACCTAACCCGCACATCTTTGGACTGTGGGAGGAAACCGGAGTACCCGGAGGAAACCCACGCAGACACGAGGAGAATGTGCAAACTCCACACAGACAGTGACCCAAGCCGAGAATCGAACCCAGGACCCTGGAGCTGTAAAGCAGCAGTGCTAACCAC
Organism: Carcharhinus amblyrhynchos; assembly: GCF_965287045.1. Classification (NCBI taxonomy): domain Eukaryota; kingdom Metazoa; phylum Chordata; class Chondrichthyes; order Carcharhiniformes; family Carcharhinidae; genus Carcharhinus; species Carcharhinus amblyrhynchos. The sequence goes on along the minus strand of NC_137332.1, from coordinate 110,486,100 downwards.
TGTACGACCGTGCCGCCCAAATAGTTAGATTTATGCTGGGCAAAGACGTTTGTGTGTGGGGGGATTGCTTAAGTTCCAATTACGCTTCTGTTACGTTTATAGAAGAATATGGCATGAAAAATAAATACAAATACTTATGTAGCCATTGCTGAGCAACTGTAGACACTTATGAGCATTGCTGGCTCACAGCGCCAGATTCAAATACGGCCTTGGTTGGCTGTGTGGGATTTGTACATTCTCCCTTCACGTACGTAGGTTTCTCCCGGGTCCTCCGGTTTCCTCCTACAGTTCAAAGACGTTCAATGTCAAGCAAAACGATGGGAAGGTGGTTGGGTGCGCAAAACAGCGATCAGACTCATGCTCTGGAGACGTTGATAAGTGAGGAACTTAAAACTAGTCTCAGGAATGGTGATCATGAAACTATCATTGACTGTTGAAAATAACATCAAGGAAGACATTCTGCGGTCTGGCCTACATATGACTCCTGAACCACAGCAGTTAATCAACTCTGCGTCATCTGAAAAGACCTAGTACGCCATTCTGTCCAAGGGCAATTTGGGATGGGAAACATGAGCCGTCCTTGCTAGTAACACCAAGTTGAAATTCAGTTAACAATAAAAAATCGGGATTTCAATTGTAGTCTGAGTTATGGTCAATTTGAAACGATCATCTATTGTAAAACTCATCGGTTTCAGTTGGGGGTGGTGCGGTGGTACAGTAGTTAGCACTGCTGCCTCACAGAGATCTAGGTTCATTTCCCGGTTGGGCTACTGTCTGTGTGGAGCTTGCACATTCTTCCTGTGTCTGCGCAGGTTTCCTCCCACAGTCCAAAGATGTGTAGGTCAGGTGCATTGACCATATTAAATTCTCCCTCATTATATCCTAACAAGCGCTGGAGTGTGGCGACTAGGGGATTTTCATAAGAACCTTATTACAGTGTAAATGTAAGCCTATTTGTGACTAATAAATAAACTTTACTTTTACTTTAATGTCTTTTAGGGAAGTAATCCATGAGATGGAAGGGACAGAACTAAGCAGATCGAGTTTGTTCCAACATTCAATGATATTATGAATAATCTGGCGTGATAATCTCAACTCCACTTTCACACTTTATCCCCATAACCCTTGGCACCCTTACTGATTAAAAATCTGTCTATCGCAGCCTTGAATATACTAACGGTTCAACTTCTACAGCACTCTGCAGGAAAGAATTCTACAAATTTACTACCCTCTGAGAGAAGAAATTCCTCCTCATCTCTGTTTTATATGGCGACCTGTCATTCTGAGATTATACCCTCTCGTCCTCGGCTCCCCACAAGAGAAAACAACCTTTCAGCGTCTAACCTGCCAAGCCCTTTGGGAATCCTATATATCTTAATAAGGTTGCCTCATTTTTCCAAACTCCAACGAGTACAGACCCAAATCCTATTCAATCTCTTCTTATAGGAAGCTCCCACCATATTTGGGATCAACCTAGTGAACCTTCTCTGACCTGTCTCCTTATCTGCCATCCTTACCGGTCTGTGCTACATGTGACAGCTGGTCCACAGCAATGTGGTTATACTTAACTCTGAAATGGTTTAGCAAAGCAACGACAAACGTTCCCTTGCCAGCAACACCCAGATCTCATCGATTTTTTTTTTGTTAGGCAAAAGCTTGACCTTCCATTTCTCCATGCCCTGTCTGATTTGCGAATAAGAATAGTTGAGTGTCAGCCAGGGGGACTCAGAAATGTCGGCTGCTTTACTGAAGATAAAGCTTGACTCACCTTAACTTGACAGCGCCGTGCAATATTTGCAATGAGATCTCTGCGTGTTCCTATTGCTTTTGCTGTAATAAAATCATTTATGGAATACGATCGGAAAACAAGATATTTCACAGCTTCTAAAGGGATATGTCAGCACTTCCTTGAAGGGCAGGAAAAGAGGATAGAAACTGAAGTGCGTGTCTCATGCAGATAGAATTGTGCAATACCTCTGTATGAGAGAGGGCGGGAATGTGGAACTGAGCCACGACAGATCAGCCATGATCTTATTGAATGGCGGGGCAGGCTCGAAGGGCTAGATGGCCTACTCCTGCTCCTATTTCTTATGTTCTTATGTTCTTATACATGAAAGTGGGAAGCGAACCCTGCTAACAGTTTTCTAAGTATTCTTCCTTTGGGTGAATGTGCAACCATCTGCTTCATTCCCGTCCTTGTAAGATTCATCCCTACTGGATATTTATCAGTAGAATAACGAAATGGAACTCTTGTTGAAATTGCCATCTCCAAATGCTTGCTCTTGAAGTGTTAAAAGTTTCAAGGTTTTGGTGAAACAAAGGTTTAAGAAAAATACTTGCGAAATGCCCACCATGGCCAGACACTCAGTCTGAAACTGAAGTTACATTTGGGAGCAAATGTTCCGAGAATCATCGTTCCTACTTTTGCAGAAATTGTGCAAAGATAGTTTCTGAAAGAGCTGCATTCATTTTCGCTGCCAACCTTCTTGAGCAATGCGCAAAATAGTATCAGTCGCAGTGAAGCATCATATGATTGTATAGTTTGCAACAAGCAGACAGCGGAAGCTATGTCTCGCTGTACAGACTGAAACCTGTGAATTATAACACAAACTTGAGTTTCCCTAAAAGTCTCTGTGAATTTGTCAGGCGCCATTTTTCAATTTCTCACCTATATATACGCTTTTGTTAGCAAATGTGCGTGCGACAAATGAATATTTCCTTTGGCAAATAACTAGTACGTGAATAATATTATGAAATACCATCAGCCAGTGTGGGATTCGGGTGCTCCCTTAACTACCAACTGAGCAAATCGGAAATTACCTCCACAAAACTTTTCCAACTTGCTCTCGGAGACTGTGACCTAAGAACATAGGAAATAAAGGCAGCAGGAAGCCATTTGGCCCATCGAGCCTACTTCTCGATTCAAACAGGTCGTGGCTGATTATCTCTATGCTATATTCCCCCATTACCCTTGATATCATTGGCATTCAAATGTTCTAGCGATGTCTGATTTGAGTCTGCTCAATGATTAGCTTTCTACAACTCCCTGGGGTCGTGATTTCCAAAGAGTCGCCACCCTCCGAGTAAAGAATTTCGTCCACTTCTCAATTTTAAATGCCCCTGACTCCGGGTCAGTGCCCCATTGCTCCAGACTCACTGGGCAGGGGAAACATCCCATCCATATTTACCCTGTCACAGCCTGTAAGAATTTTGTAAGTTCCAGCAATGTCAACTCTCATTTCTTGAAAATATATACCATATAAAGAGAATTTCTGCAATCACTAATCACAGGGATTAGTCTGGTATGTCTCTGTTGCACTCCTCTGGCAAGTATTTTCGTCTTTAGCTAAGGAGAGAAAAACTACATGGAATACAATTTGGAAACTTGGAAGAACTGCATTTGTTACAAAGAACAAAGAACAACCCAGCACGGGAAACAGGCCCTTCGGCCCAACGAGCCCGCGCCGCCCCTTCAACAAAGCATTTTCCTACACCTACCCTGCCCCGTGTGTATGTGAATGGAACCCCTAATGTAGCCAGATTCAGGGGAGAATAGTGTAGGGTCAATTTGGTACACCAATCAGCCTAAGAGCACATCTTTGGGGTGTGGGAGGAAACCCACGCAACCACAGGGAGAATGCGCAAACTCCCACAGACACAGGCCCAAATCCATGTATCTGCACAGCTAGCAGTGATAGTCACTGAGCTGTTGTGGTGCCCGTCTGCTGGTCCAGGATTAAGCACACACACCGGCACGAAGTACCAGGTCACTCTCGAAACCTCCAAGAGCAGCCCACGCACGACCCACCGTGTGCATGCCCCTTGTTTGACAACAAGGTGGACCGACACCTGTGGATTAAAGAGACAAAACATTAACATGTAATACTACGCTTCCGGTGTCGTCCGGAGGCTCTGACCCTTTTTAATACCGTCTACTATAACCCTCCATCCCGGTTTCGCTCATGTGTCTACCTAAGTAAACCTTAAACAAGTCCACCGTGCCTGCCTCCACCACCTTACTTGGCAGCGCGTTCCATACCCCCACGACCCTCTGCGTGAAAAACCTTCCTCTAGTATCCAAATTATACTTCTCCCCCCTCACCCTTAGATCGTGATCTCTCGTAATTGTCCCCAATCTAGGGGAAAGCCTACCACTGTTGACTCTATCTATTACCTTCATTATTTTATACACTTCTATCAGATCCCCCCTTAACCTCCGTCTTTCTAAGAAGAGCCCCAGTTTCTCCAACCTTTCCTCGTAACTCAGTCCTTCCATGCCAGGCAACGTCCTGGTAAACCTCCTCTGCACCCTCTCCAGGGTCTCCACGTCCTTCCGGTAGTAAGGTGACCAGAACTGGATGCAGTACTCCAAGTGCGGCCGAACCAACGTTCTGTACAACTGAAGCATTAGACGGCAGCTCTTATACTCTATACCCCTTCCTATAAAGGCTAGCATTCCGTAAGCTTTCTTCACAACCTTCTCAACCTGTGTTGACACCTTCAGAGGCTTGTGCACCTGCACTCCCAGGTCCTTCTGTATTTCTATACTCTTAATCGGTCTCCCTTTTATCACGTAACTCCTCCCTGCATTATCCCTTCCAAAATGCATCACCTTGCATTTGTGAGGATTAAATTCCATCTGCCATCTATCTGCCCAATATACCAACCTATCTATATCCTGCTGTGTCACCTGACAGTCCTCCTCAGTATCTGCCAATCCTGCCATCTTGGGGCCATCCGCAAACTTGCAGATCACGCCACGTACGCCCTCTTCCAAGCCGTTTATATATACTACAAAGAGGAGAGGTCCCAGTACTGAGCCCTGCGGCACACCACTGGTGACTGACCTCCAGCCAGAAAAGGACCCTTCCACTACTACTCTCTGTCTCCTATTGCCCAGCCAGTTTTCAATCCACCTAGCTACCTGCCCTTGTATCCCATGTGCCTTAACCTTTTCTACCAGCCTACCGTGAGGGACTTTGCCAAACGCCTTACTGAAATCCATATAGATGACATCAACGGCTCGCCCATCGTCAACCGTTATTGTCACCTCCTCAAAAAATTCTGCCAGATTCGTAAGGCAAGACCTCCCCGAACAAAGCCATGTTGCGTATCCCTAATCAGATTGCAACGCTCCAAATGCTCATACATCCTATCCCTAAGATTTTGTTCCAATAATTTTCCTACCACCGATGTCAAACTCACTGGCCTATAATTACCAGGGTTATCCCTACTACCCTTTTTAAACAGCGGTACCACATTAGCTACCCTCCAGTCCTCTGGGACCCCACCTATGTCCAAGGAAGAGACAAAGGTTTGCGTCAGAGGCCCAGCAATTTCATCTTTCACCTCCCTAAGCAGCCTGGGATAAATACCATCAGGCCCCAGAGTTTTATCCGTTTTTATGCTACCTAAAAACCTTAGCACTTCCTCCCTCGTAATGGATATTTCCTTCCACTGATCTACAGCTCCCTCCGAGACATTACATGACACCAAACCCCTCTCCTTCGTGAATACCGACGCAAAGTATTCATTCAGGATCTCCCCCATTCCCTCAGACTCGATACACAGCTCCCCTCCTTTGTCCCTAAGAGGACCAATTTTCCCTCTAACCACTCTCTTGTTCCTAATATAAGAGTAAAATGCCTTTGGATTCTCCTTAATCCTATCAGCCAAAGCCATTTCATGCCCTCTTTTCGCCCTTCTAACTCCCCTTTTAAGCTCCCTCCTACCCTCTCTATATCCCTCCAGCGCACTCTCCGTTCCCAGTTGTTTCGACCTAACATATGCCTCCCTCTTCTTCCTGACCAAGTCTTCGATACCCCCTGTAATCCACGGATGTTGTCCACATCCACTTCATTTATATCGACTGAAATAACATTTGCCCAATTACGGCACACCAGTAATAGCTGCCATGATGATGATGATCTGTTAATTGTTGCTCTCTGCTTTCTATCTGTAATTTCAATTTGTAATCCAGAACTTTAGTATTTATTCACTTAATCATTCTAACTTCTTTAGAGCATCATTTTGTTAAATTTGGCTTTCGAAACTGGATATTGAACATCCTGCTATTCAGGGCTGATGTGATTCGATGCCATTGCAGATTATCGCATGAAGAACCAGAACTTATCCTCTGAAATAAGTGAAATATTGATTCTAATCTGGTTAGGTGCTTCCATGTTAAACTAACGCGAGTCACATTGAGTTTCATGATTTAAGATGCAGTTTTATTCCCACTAAAGACGTGAGAAAATATATAATTTTGTTTAACTGTGCTTTCATTTTAACGGTGGAGTAAGTCCTAAAAACATTAGGGTTTTTGAATCCTAAAATCCTTCTAGGGCTGAAGGAAGCCATTTGCCCCATCGAGCCTGCACCGACAACAATCCCAGGCAGGCTCTACCCCGGTAGCCCCATGTGTCAGGATGATTAGCCTATTAATCATCCTGATACTAAGGGGTAATTTAGCATGGCCATCAACCTAACACTTATATCCTTGTAGTGTAGGAAGAAACCTAAGCACCTGGCTATAACCCGCGCAGACACGGGTAGAAGGTAAAAACTCCACACAGTTACCCAAAGCCGGAATTGAACTTAGGCCCCTGGCTCTGTGAGATGACAATGTGAACCACTGTACCACGCACACTTACACTTGAAAATTACTTTTGCAAGTGTGGGGCATGACTCTATCTGATTTTGATTATTATTGAGTGTTTGAAAAAGTATTTTCTCTTTTTTTTCTGTCTTCTGTCGCTGCCACATTAGTTCTATCAGCTTCATCGTTTTCCCTGCCTGCTTTGGCTTCAGATTAAATGTTCTACTTTAGACTTCCTGTTTCAGACTCTTTGTACCCCAGTATGGGTTCTTCAAATTACTGGATTCAGAAGAATATACAATTGCCTTTCCTGTTCACAAAGGTCTTTTATCCTTAGTCTTGCACCAAGAGAAAACTTTCTTTCAGCAGTGTTAGAAAAGCATAATTACACCTCATAAGAGGACAATCTTATAATGTCACTATAGGTACCACGTGATTGCACTGGAGAGCGTACAGAAGAGATCTGCCAGAATGTTGCCTGAGACAGAGCAATTCAGCTAAGAAGAGAGGCCAGACTGGCAGGGCTTTATCTCTAGAGCAGAGAAGGCGGAGAAGGGAGGGTGAGAAGAGGCATATTTAAACTGTATAAGATTATGAGGGTATGGACAGAGTGAGTACGGAGTAGCTGTTCCCCTTTGTTGATTGATCAATCACGAGCGGGCATCGCTTTAGGGTAAGGGTCAGGAAATCCAGAGGGGATTTGAGAAAACACTTTTTCACTCAAAAGGTGGTGGGAATCTGAAATGAGTTGCCTGGGAAGTGGAGGACCGAAATGTTACAACCTTCTAAGCGTATTTGGACGAGATCTTGAAACATCACAGCTTTCAAGGGTATGAGGCAAGTGCTGGAAAATGGAATTAGTGCGAATTTAGTGGTATGTTTTGTCGGTGCAGACTGGTTGGGCAGAAAGGCCTTCTTATGCGCTGTATGACTTTGCCGATCTATCGCCTCGCCCACCACGGAATTGGTGCGGGCGAGGGATGAGTCATGTCCGTGAACCTCAGTCGGCAATTTCCGGTCTCGGTCGAGCGAGGCCGTAAAATCCCACCTATATGACTCTAATCTGCTACCCTTTAAATCGAACTGATTTTCTTTTCAAATTCTAATCATTGCAAGATTATGAGGGGCAAGGGCAGAGTGGATAAGGAGAAGCTGTGCCCCTTAGTTGAAGGGACACAAGTTCACGGTGAGGGGCAAGATATTTACGGGGGTCGGGCGGGGTGAGGAAGTACATTTTTATCCAGAGGGTTTTGACGATCTGGAATGCATTGGGAGGGTGGTAGAGGTGGGCTGCCTTATACCCTTTAAAAAGTACCTGGATGAACACTTGTCACATCATAAAATTCAAGGCTATGGGCCAAGTGCTGGTGAATGGTACTGGCTGGGAGCTCAGGTGTTTCCCACGTATTGGTGCAGACTTGATGGGCCGGAGGGCCTCTTCTACACTGAATACTTCTATGATTCGATGATAAATTCGAATACAAAGCCCTATGGAATGTGTGAGGACAGACGTATGCGCAATAAAGTGTGAATTCGCTGGGCGGTATTATGGCGCTGTAGGTTACATCCCCTCCTTTCATCTAGAAGTCATCAGCTCCAGTCAACCCTACCACTTATCTTGCGTCCTTTCCAACGCACCAGTGGTAGGCGGTGTCTGGTCTGCCTCGTTTGTGTGAAGCCCGACTCCTTCAAGCTTTGAGTTTGTTTGCACTGACGATAAATGACATCCCTCAAGTTATGTCCACAAGCTAGTGCCCTCTTCCGGGAAAAATCTTGCTATGTGAACAGATATGGTGTGCACCACTAGGTGGGGCAAGAGGAGTTGGTGTTTTGCTGCTGGTCCCAAATTCAGTGTAGTTTATTTAAAGTTCAAGAATAACATATATTGATATTAATTTAATATTGAAATTTAATTTATTGAAACTTATTGTATGGAGAGCAGCGTTACTCTAAATTGGTGTGGAGATGCCGGTGTTGGACTGGGGTGGGCTCAATAAGAAATCTCATAACACCAGGTTAAAGTCTAACGGGTTTATTTGGAATCACAAGCTTTTGGAGCACTGCTCCTTCGTTACCTGACTTGTGAAACTTTTGTACTCTAAATTGATTACCATGATCTGGTATTTGTCAGAACTCTCGGTGTTGAGGGAGCACAATGGACGGGTAGCATGGTAGCATAGCAGCATAGTGGTTAGCACTGTTGCTTCACAGTTCCAGGGACTTGGGTTCGATTCCCGGCTCAGGTTACTGTCCATGTGGAGTTTGCACATTCTCTCCGTGTCTGTGTCGGTTTCCTCCCACAGTCCAAAGATGTACGTGCTAGGTGGATTGGCTAAGCTAAATTGCCCTTAGTGTCTTGGGATGCGAAGTTAGAGAGATTACTGGGTAAATATGTAGGGATACGGGAGTAGAGCCTGGTTGGGATTGTTGTTGGCGCGGACTGGATGGGCCGAATGACCTCTTTCTGCACTGTAGGGTTTCTATGGCAGCATTACTATACAATGTCGCATTTATAAGTGCTATAGTTTTTTCAATGGCTCATTATACATATTCGATATTTCGTTTGCCGGGGGAAATAGCAGATGAAGAAAAAAGGCCCATAATAATGCAGAGAGCATTTTGATCGATTTGTGGCAGAAACACAGACTGTGAAACGGTAAGATAATGAGGTATGCTTCTGTTATTTAGCAAGAAGCGGGATCTGTACCACAACACAAATTTATGATTCATTTCGCATCGCCTGAACTTCCCCACCACGCAGTTTTACTACCCTTTAAGCAATTCGCTGCGGCAACATGATATAAGAACAAAACAGTTGAGCGGAACTTCCCTGCGTGCTATCTGAAAACGAAACTGCACCCAATCACTCTAACCACTACTAACTCTTAAACTTTTAAAGGGGCACACAGAGCCCATTATAAGTTGTTGTGTACTGGAGCCGGCTAACAAACCACGTGAAATGAGCATTAACCATCGAGTCACAAGTGTTTTGAACACCACTCATCTTTGTGGATGAACAGTAAGGCTCAGCAGAATGGATTGCTTGTTAGGCTCGATGGGTGTATAATGCGAAATAATTTTGATCCATGGTCAGTTTGTCTTACATTGACAGTCCCACAGATCACAAATTGGTGATGTAATAATGAAGAGGGCTGCTGAGAGATTTTTGTCAATCTTTCTATAGGTTAGGCTGACTTAGAAAGACGCTAATTGCCCATATCTGTTAATAAGCCTAACATTGATTAATATTCTCAGACCTAAGGACAAGTTTCCCGATATGTACAAGCTGCCTCAAGGAGCCAGGTTCGCGGTTCTATCAGTCATTGATATTTATAGCTACAAATATAGCTGGTTAACAAAAGCAAAACAGAAGTGTCTTGTCAATGAGAAGTGAACAGTTATCTTAATTGTTCGGTAGCTTCCCACTGCAACCCTGGATTTGTAATCTAGACATGGTTTGGATAGAATTCAGCGCGGCGGCAGGATCGAATGGTGCTGATTATCACTGCATCCTGACCCCAGCAGACGAAACTTTGAAACTGGAAGGAATGAATCAGCGAATTTCCCTGATGTTATGGGGGAAATAAAAGTATGGGAGCTTTCACGTTCGTCGCAATGGGCATGCAAATAGCTACAATTCCGATGTCGGGACGCAGCGTGGCTCGGGTCCCACGTGGATAAAAACAGTACAAACACATTTCATGGCTCAAGACAACCTTGACGGATATGAATGGTTGACCACATCCCAAGAAGAAATGCAAAGGTCATAAAACAATGATGCGCAACTGAGACACCCGTTGTTTCTCAATGCTTCGCAACCATTTAAATAAAAACATTATGTTTTAGCTAGATTGATGGTTAGTTAAACAAGAAATACTCATGGACCAAATGCCGTTTTGTGACAATACAAATAAATTCATAACAGCTTCAAACGATAAGTTAAAAATAAACATTTTCCAATTACACAATTGTTAAATAATTTCATAATTATTTTAGGGAATGCAAATAAAATTACAACACATCGCAAAATGCAAGTGCCCTTAAATTATAGAATAGAAATGAAAGGTCGGCATTCTGTTTTACATCCATTATTCACACATCGTCAGGTTGAATTCATTGCGCTTTCAGTTTTTGACTGAAAATAGGGTGGCACGGTGGTTAGCACTGCTGCCTCACAGCGCCAGGGACCCAGGTTTGACTCCCGTCTTCGGTCACTGTCTGTGTGGAGATCACACGTTCTCCCCGAGTCTGCGTGGGCTTACTCCCACAGTCCAAAAGATGTGCTGGTTAGGTGGATTGGCCATGCTTAATTCTCCCTCAATATACCCGAACAAGTGTCGGAGTGTGGCCGACTAGGGGATTTTCACAGAATCTTGCTGTGTGAATGTGAGCCTACTTGTGACTAATAAACTTTAAACTTTCGAGTCATTTGCATTGTTAAATTTTAAGGTTGGTTTACTTAAAGACTTATATGCTGCAATATTGTTTACAATCAAGTTTTACATAAGGTGCAGGAATATGCAACTGAGCGCCTCACTGCGCACACTCCATCAACCATCTCAACCTCACATTCCTGCCTACGGCCAATGACCTTTCACCTTTTGTTAATCAAGCTGTTCAAATCTATATCCGCCATTTATGCCTTGCTTAGTTTTGATTTAAGCTACTGATTTCGCCTCTTTTCCAGCAAAGTATCTTCCTAACTTTGGAAGAGATTTGCCAGCAATGTCCTTTGCAAAAGTCAAAAGAATAAGAGGTTGTGAGTAACAGTCCAAAATGTTACAAAGTCGCTAGACAGTATGGAATCACATCATCAAGAATGGACAAAGAACAGTCCGCACAGGAACAAGCCCTTCGGTACAGTAGGCCTGAGTCGACAGATGACGTCTTTCTAAACTGAAGGCCTTTTGCCAATATGCAGTCTGTATCCGACAGTTCCCTGTCTATCCATGTATCTGTCAAGATGTCTCTTAAACGTTGCTATTGTATTTGGGTATCTACTTCTACCACCTCCTCTGGCAGCGCACTTACCATCCTTTGTAAAAATACTTGCCTCTCGCATCTCCTTTAAACTTTCCCCCTTTACCTTAGACCTTTGTCCCCTAGTTTTTGACATTCCTACCCTGGGAAAAAGACCCCGATTATTGATTCTATCCATGGTGACAACACATGAAAGACCACCGTTAGTTCTGAAGGCCGTGTTAAGTCACATTGTTGTTTCGTAGTATTGGGACTTTATTGTTGCCCATAGGTTGTGCTGCGCCTCACGTAAGATTATTTTAGTTGTTGAATGAGTGTACAAAGCTGAGTAAAATTTCAATGCCTAACTGCTCCTTCCGGGAACACATAATTAACGAAGAGGCATAGAAATAAGTGCAAAATAATTACATTGATTCGCATCTGCAGAGAATAGTCACACTTCTCTGTTAAATCAACATTATTCTGTCAGACTGTGGTTTGAATTTAAGGGATGTTTTGCCAATGAATTGAATGTTTGTTATGAAGCAAAACCTTCCCTATATTGCAAACTAGAATTTGAACTTGAACTCCAGAGATGCATATGTATTAATTATGCAGAACGCGTTAATATTTAATGGTTACGAAGGAGACAGCACAAAAAAACGACCGTTTATAATGTGAAATCATAGAATCGTAGAAACCCTACGGTGCAGAAGGAGGTCGTTCGGCCCATCGAATCTGCACCTACAACAATCCCACCTAGGCCCTACCTCCACAACTCCATACATTTATCCCGCCAGTCCCTCTAACCTACACATCCAGGGACACTATGGGGGACAATACAGTATGGCCAATCAACCTAACCCGAACATCTTTGGACTGTGGAAGGAAACCGGAACACCCGGAGGAAACCCACGCAGACACGGGGAGAATGTGCAAACTTCACACAGACAGTCGCCCAAGCCGGGAATCGAGCCCAGGTCCCTGGAGCTTTGAGACACTGTAACCACAATGCTACCGTGCCGCCCATACACGCTCACAATGTTCTACTTGCGCGTGCACACTTTTTAAATTTTTAAGATACTAATGTTATATTCCACCTTCGAGCACCTAACCAGCTCCTCTATCTCCTAGAGAAGGGAAGACATGTGACTATCTTCGCATGTTGACATTGATTTTGTTGGCTCACTAGGTAAAATCACTGAAAGTCGCACGTGGAATATAAGCATCTTCCTATAAAACACACTTCAACGAACGGGTTTCATTACTTCAAGAACACAGAATGCATATTTGAATATTAAAATACTCTCATATGAAATTGCATGAAGAAAAAGAGGGACGTACGAATATGTTTGAACAGAAGTTACGTTCTGCCGTGTGGCATACTTTTGCGTTTGCACTTAACAACTACAATGATTGCACTTGTAATTTCACTTCAGAATCAATTGTAAATACACACGGTCCAAAATGTCCATCGGTTCATTTTAACCGATTTCCATGTAACATTTCCAGGATGAATCAATCTCCTCTCGACCTGAATTATATGACGCTGGAGAACCTCGAGAATCGTAGAAATGCACGAAAGATATTGTTATAATGATGAACACAGCAAACACTGCAAGTTTCACTCCCATCACAATCAGCTTACGAGCTAACGAATCTCCGCTTTTATTGGGTTGCTTCTGGTCTATAGAAAGGTAACAATTAAATTCAGGAAATAGTTTCTTAGATTCACTCCGGCAGCTCATCGCAATATTCACTCAGCTTGTTCGCCATTCTCTTAGACACTCGTGTGGGAAGGTTTTCCAGAGAGGATAGACAGATAGATAGATAGATAGAATGATGGAAGGATGGATGAATGGATGGATGGATGGATGGGTAGATAGATAGATTATAGGTACATACATACATACATACATGGAAACTGATTTATTAATCGAATACTTTCAGTCCATATTTACTACAAAATATTTCTGCAATATATGAGGATGACTATCTCGAAATAATCAGTGCAATGAAAGCCTCATTATATTGCCACACACACGATAGAGAATTATGTAACATGCACTTAATTTATTAGTTCAATGGCATCCTGAACAAATTGTAAAAAAAAGTTCCTTTATTAAAGCAGAAAGAAGCATTGTCAATGTTTTGGATGATGTAACAATGGCATTAAGGAATGGGTAAATTATTGAGTAAAAAGAAAGTCAACATCAGGATTAAAGTCGAACTAGATGATCTAAGAAGCAAGATCATTAGTACACATTTAGCTGTATGGAATACCACTCCGAATGCGTGCTCTTTGGCTACCCATTATACTTAATACATGTCAGCTGTGTGCCTTGTGAGACGCATATCTGCATCCACTCACTCAACCCCATACTGTGAGGCTGGGAAATGTGTTTTTGAGATAGTCATTCTGATATATTGCTGAAATATTATAACGGTTACGCATTTTGTAGTAAATATGGAATGAAAATATTCTATCAATCAATTTCCTTCTATGTACATATGTATGTATGTACCTATAATCTATCTACCCATCGATCCATCGATCCATCCATCTATCTATCTATCTATCTATCTATCTATCTATCTATCTATCTATCTATCTATCTATCTGTCTTTCAATCTCTGAGTCCATAATATCTCTCGACCTTTGTCCATCTGTCTACAGTCTCACACACACACACAGATACAAACACACACACACACACACACACATGCAAACACATGGATTCTTATTCTAGTACCAACTGTATAAACTTACGTTCAACTGTTAGTATTGTTCCAGGTCCAATATCTTTCACGCCGAATAATATCTCCACCTGACAATAATAGATGCCTGAGTCATCCTGTTTCACGTTTTTGATCGCAATAGAAGCGTTTTGATTGGCTTTGAAAGATGGTCTGTCCACCTCGAAAATCCTACCCAAGTATTTTTCAGATTTATTTGTCACTCTGGTTTCTTCGGTTCCATTTTTGGTGTTCCTGTGCCAGGAGAAAGCTCCGTTCTGTTGAGTATGAGATGTACTGTAAGTGCAGAGAAGGTAGACTGTCTTTCCCTCGGTTGTCACAATGGAGGGCGGTTCTTGAAACACTTTGATCTTGCTAGCAGTTGTTGCTGGAAGACAAATGCGGAAGCCAGTTAATGTACAAACTGAGGTAACGCTTCCCTGTATTATTTGCTACAACGGTCGGATTATCAAACATCGTATAATTAATTTTATCAAATGATTCTCTACTTCATCATTTGCTGGTCACGCTTCAAAAATAACGGGTCGCCCATTTCAGACACAGATGAGGAAAAGTTTCTTTTCTCTGAGAGGGTCTTGGATCTCTGACATTCACCTCCTTAAGAGACAGTGGAAGCAAAGTCTTTGAATATCTTTAAGGCAGGGCTAGATAGATTCTTGATTAATATGGGGGTAAAAGGTTATCAGTGATAGGGAGGAATGTGGGACTGAGGTTACAATCAAATCAACCATGAATTTATTGATTGGCAGGACAGGCTCGCGGGGTCAACTGACCTGCACTTGCTCCCAATTCGTATTCCCATATACTTCTAGACTCTGGTTACGCAAAATTGCCGGACAGCACAATAGGTAGTACTAAAGAAAATCACTTACTAAAGAATAGTAGCATCGAGGTCCACAGCAGGTTAGCGGGATTCATTGCTTCACAGTGGTCTGGAAATCATAAAACGTATTTTGAAATAGGCAACATAGTGACACATTCCCCTTCTCCATGTGTGGCCGCGCCTGTTCACACCGCACAATCTTGCTACGGCAATCTCTTCAAGACGTGCCGGACCATCGACATGGGTACCACCATCACACATGAGAACAACACCCACATATACTCATATTCATGCCATTCTGTCAACGTTGCCTACCTCATACGCTGCAGGAAACGTTGTCCTCAGGTATGGTACATCGGCAAGACGGTGCAGACATACGGCAATGGATGAATAGACGCTGTGCAACAATCGCTAGGCAGGAATGTTCCCTTTCCGTCGGGGAACACTTCAGCAGTTAAGGGCATTCAGCCTCCGACCTTCGGGGAGGCAACGGCTAATGGTATTATCGCTAGACTATTAATCCAGAAACTCAGCTAATGTTCTGGGGACCCGGATTCGAATCCCGCCACGGCAGATGGCAGAATTTGAATTCAATAAATAAAATCTGGAATTAAGTATCTACTGATGATCGTGGAATCATTGTTTATTGTCGGAAAACCCCATCTGGTCTACACATGACTCCAGATCCGCAGCAATATGGTTGACTCTCAACTGCCCTCCCAGGACAACTAGGGACGGGCAACAAAAGCTGGTCAGCCAGCGACGCTGATGTCCAATAAATGAATAATTAAAAAAAACCTTTGATTCGACTTAGAAATCAAGGCCTTCAGTTTCTCCTGTTAACTTAAAACGCGGGGGTGGGGGGGTCCGGGGGCGGGGGTGGGAGTTGGGGGGCAGCGGCACAATGGTTAGCACTGCCGCCTCACAGCGCCAAGGACCTGTGTTTAATTCCGGCTCAGGTGACTGTCTGTGTGGAGTTTGCACGTTCTCTTCTTGTCTGTCTGGGTTTGTTCCAGTTTCTTCCCACACACCAAAGATGTATGGGTTAGGTGGATTGGACATATTAAATTGCCCCTTAGTATCAGAGGAGCTACTGTGATAGAGCCTGGATAGGATTGCTGTCGGTGCAGACTCGATGGTCCGAATGGCCTCTTTCTGCACTGTCGGGGTTCAATGATTCATTCCATGACATAACATTGATGAGTTTCTAATGTATTGGTTTCTCCTTGTGCCCATCCATCTAATGACTACTCCCCTGCTTTGTCTCCCTCTGATGAAGGAACACCTTTGCAGATTCTCCATTTTCCGCATCGAGAACATCTATTGAAGACATAGTGAGGAATATTTGTATATTCCATGCATTTTCCCCACAGAGAGATTGCGACACATTAATAATGATCTTGAAATATGTATGTTTCTAACAATAATGCATATAAAACTTGCATTCAATTGGTAATATAGAATTTATCTTAAGCGCACTTTTAACGAACATTGAATTTTAAGCTCAAAAGCGAATACAACTGTAGCCACAACACACCGATTCTACCTTCAAAATGGCTCGGAGGTCGCAGAGGTAATTTTCCGCCTCAGCTGTTCCCACTTCTTCCAATCGTACTAAATAAAGGAGAATCGCTGATCGAATGGACTTACCTTCAGAGATACAAGGAAAGTAACTGATAACTGTCTGTCACTCTCCTTTCCAAAGATAGATCGGGCAGCCTGCATTCCCTCCACCAATATTGTTCACACTGAGTCACCAGCAACCAAAAGGTGAACATGTCACTTTCAACCAGGTCAAATCGAAAGCTTCATGAAGCGGATGCAGCAAACCCGCAGGGGAATTCTCATCCAATAGTCTTCATTGATTCCTTGCGAATGTGTAGGTGGTGAGGGATGGCAATAAGTCACACGTTGCAAGAACAAAGAACAGTATAGCGGAGGAACAGGCCCTTTGACCCTCCAAGCCTGCACCGATCACGTCGTTCTATCTAGACCAACCGCTTATACCTCTCTATCCCCGGTCTGTTCACGTATCTATCCAGATAAGTCTTAAATGTCGCTAACCTACCTGCCTCAACCACCTCATTGGTAGTGCTTAGGTTCCCACTCCCGTCTGTGTAAAACCTTCCCCCGCACATCTCCCCTGAACCTTTCCCCCTTACCTCGAACTGGCGCCGCCTTGTGATTGTCAGTTCTGCCCAGAGGAAAAGCTCCCAACTGTTCACCTTATCTATGCTCCTTATAACCATCCATCAGGTCGCCCCTCAGCCTCCGTCTTTCCAGAGAGAACAAACCCAGTTTATTGAATCTCTCGATCAATCTGCCACACGAAATGTACCATCAACATGCTGCGAATTACGCGGCTGCAAACCAATGCGGTGAAGGTAGGGGGAATTATAGCTATAGATATTATAATGAGGAAGTAGATATCCAAATGCAGCCAATGAGATGCGGTTAAATCGAAAATGCAGGTTGTGATTACTTCAACAGATAACTCTGACCTAATTGGGAATTCCGGTGCGCAAATTTGGGAAAATGTTTCCGCATTCTGGTAATGCACAATCTCTAAAGGGAAGAATACTTCCGCATTCTGGTAATGCACAATCTCTAAAGGGAAATCGCATCGCAGAATCACAGAAACATTACGGCGCAAAAGCAGACCATTTGGGCCATCGTACCTGCATCGGCTCTTTGCATGAATAACTCGCCTGACTCAGTTTTCCCGCTTTAACGATGTAATCTTGAACAATCTTCCTTTTCTGATAACTGCATGCTTTGAATTCTACCTCCACCCAACTCGCTTAAGTGCTTCCAGTTCTTTCCCCATTGATCTGTTATTTAAAAGAGGATTGATTATCTAGTTCTCATATGCATTGAGTTACTGACGTGAGAATTTGAAATAGAAATGGGAAAATTATTGAGTTTGTGTAGCACCTTCCGACCTTAGGGCGTCCCAAGGAACTCTGCCGCCAATTCTGTACTTTCCTCAGTTGTTCTGTGTAATGTAGGAAAAGCGCCTTCGAGTTATCTGCCAATGATGTTAGAGTCTTGTAATTTTGGAAAAGGCCCTTCCCTCTATCGTGCAATCAAACGTCTAGCTATTGGAATCCCATTTTCCAGCACTTGCTCCCTACCCTCGTATGCTATGGCATTTCAAGTGTTCATGTAAATACTTTTCAAATATTTATTTATTTATTAGTCACAAGTAAGAATGTTGTGAGATTGTCCGCATCTACCAGTGTTTCAGGCAGTGAATTCTAGATTCCCACCACCCACTGGGTGAGCAAGCTTTTCTTCAGATCCCCTTTTAGTCTCCTTCCCTGACTTCATTTCGGAAGATTTGGTTCTAGAGGAAGATTGTAATGAAAATTCTTTGAGCAGTGAATATTGATGTGGACTTCAATCACCCACTTCTTCTGGAGCTGGAGAGAGATTAAGCGAGGTTTTTAAATATTTGTTATTTCAGATGTAATCTGTATTGTTCAGTTTCTTTCCAGGTACTTAGTTTAGTATAATGGACAAAGGAACAGGAGTCGACTCAAATTCACTTACAGAAACTTTAGTTAAGTTGACACATTAAATAGGAAAACTCGAAACGTTAACTCTTTCACTTCAATTCTCCAACGTTAACTCTCTAAGTTTTAACTTTAACTCTTTAATTTTAACTCTTTCATTAAAAATGAGTACTACCCTGACTTTTGACCGAACAGCCCAGGTCAGTTCCTGGTGTAAATTCTTCCTCGGGGTTGTCAACTCCGAAGATATTCTTCATGGCACACTTGTGATGGTGGAATTCGAGTTGTCACTGGAAGCAAAGGCTGAAACACTATTCTTTATCCCCAGACTCTCCCAATCTTCAAGTTCTCTGGGACTCAGCCAGCTATATCATCTGAAACCGATCACAATGTTTGATCGCGGCCAATTAAGTTATTTGTACACAACTCCATAATGTTTATCCCAAACTGCACGTAGGTCACATCGCGTTAAGTATATATGGACATTGCGGGAAACCATGGTGACAAGAAGGCTAGCATAACTCAAACAACTTCCCTTATTTGGTCAACACAGAAAGTATCAGGTCGCTTCATTGAAGCATGCAAAATTTAAAAGAAGGTTCTTGCGGTAGGCACTCAGAGGTTGTTTCTCTTGCTGGGGAATCTAGAGGGGGGAGCAGTCTCAGGATAGAGGGGGGATTATTAAGGCAGGAAATGAAGCTGTCTTGTCACTCAGCTGGATGGGTATCTTTGGGACTCTCTGTCGCCACCTCTCGGTGGTACAAAGGTAATCAAAGGATATGGGGCTAGGCAAGAAACTGGAGGTGAGGCCGAAGAATCATGGTCATATTCAAAAGTGGAGTGGGCTTGAGGGGCCATATTGTCTGCAGCTGCTCTGATTCCTTATGCTCTTGTGTTTGTTATCAGAGTGTCCTGGTACAAAGGACCCAGAGACTCAACATACGGCTACTGTAAACAATTAGAAAGACAAAAGGCATGTTTGACTTTATTACATTTGGAGCTAGAATACTAGAGCAGAAACTGTTGCTCTGGTGAGAACACAGTGGCAGCAATGTGTTTACATAAAGGTTTAACAAATGGGATATGCTAATGTATGATTATGCAGTGGTGACTCTAATTAGTCATGGGCTAGACACTCGAAAGCGAAGTTGGAACCATGCCTAGGAGTGACATGTATATCCCATAACTTGTTTAAATGTAGTATTAATAAACAAGAGATAACCAGGTAACAGAGGATGTCTGCGCACTGTCTAAGCAGCAAGCCCCATGCCTTGAGTCCAAGACAGAATGACCAATCTCAAAACATGGTGGCAGCCATGGATACATCAATGTAAAGTAAAAACACATCTGCGTTACTAAACGAACGTCAAAGTGAAGGGAGCTTTGAAATCAGCTGGATAAGTTTCTGAAGTAGAAGGAGACATTATGCAGAGAAGTAACGATGACAGTAACCACTGAGCACCCTTTCTTGGGGAAGTATGTAATGTTCATTCCGATTGTTGGTTAGTGACAGACCAAGTTCAAAGCTTCAACAAAACTTTGCAAAACGGTGGAGCGGCTGTTAACATACAAGAGGTTGAATTCGACTGGCTTCAGCTGGTGACACTTATCCCTCAGGCATAATTTACAAGTTCCAGGCAGTACTGATCTTCCAATAAAAGGCACGATCATTGCTGCTCTGAGACTAAGATATTGGTGTTATTCATAACCAGCGTTGAGTGGCTAGGTTTGATTACTTCAAGGAATTGCAGACAAATCAACTGATGTTCGCCATTTAGGCCAGTCATTGCCATTCATGTACAATTTATTTTTTAATTTATACCTGTGAAAGTTTATTTATTAATGTCATAAGCAGGCTTACATTAACACTGCCATGATGTTACTGTGAAAATCCCCTAGTCGCCACACTAGGGCGGCACCGTGGCATACTGGTTTGCACTACTGTCTCACAATACCATTCGATTCTCCGCTTGGGTCACTGTCTGTGTAGAGTTTGCACATTATCACCATGTCTGAGTGGGTTTCCTCCAGGGACTCCGGTTTCCTCCCACAGTCGGAAAGTTAGATGCAATGGCCGTGTTATATTCTCCCTCAGCGTAGCCGAACAGGCGCGAAAGTTAAAGTTTATTTATTATTGTCACGAGTAGGCTTGCAGTAACACTGCAATGACGTTTTTACGAAAAACCCCTACTGGTCACCTTAGGGTGGCACAGTGCCAGGGGCCCCGGGTTCGATTCCCAGCTTGGGTCACAGCCTATGCGGAGTTTGCATGTTCTCGCCAAGTCTGCGCGGCTTTCCTCTGGGTGCTCCAGTTTCCTCCCACAGTCTGAAAGACGTGCTGGTTAGGTGCATTGGCCGTGCTAAATTCTTCATTCCGTGTATCCCGACAGGCGCTAGAGGGCAACAACTGGGGGCTTTTCAAAGTAACTTCAGCGCAGTGCGAATGTAAGTCTTCTTGTGACACTAATAAATAAACTTTAACTCCAGCACCTGTTTGGGTACACTGAGAGAGAAGTTAGGATGGCCACTGCACCGAACCAGCATGTCTTTTGGACTGCAGGAGGGAACGCACGCCGACACGGGAGAATGCACAGACTCCGTATAGACAGTGACCCAAGTCGGGAATAACCCTAGCCACTGTAAGTTAGCAGTGCTAACCACTGTGTCACCACTTCAAAATTCAGCCTTCAGAAGGTGAAAAGCGCACTGTGGTAAACACTGCTGCCTCACAGCGCCAGGACCAGGGTTAGGTTCCGGCTTTGGGTGACTATGTGGGGTTTGTACGTTCTCCCCGTGTCCGTGTGGGTTTCCTCCAGGTGGTCCGGTTTCCTCCCACAGGCTAAAGATGTGCAGATTAGGTGGGTTGGCCATGCTGAATTGCTCTTTTATGTTAAGGGGTTAGCTAGAGTAAATGCCATGGGGATAGGGCCTGAGTGGGTTTGTGGTCGGTGCAGACTCGTTGGGCCGAATGGCCTTCTTCTGCACTGTAGGGTTCTATGATTCTATGTTTAATTAGAAGAGGGATTACTTCTGTTGAAATTTTAGCCGATCGGTCATCAGGATGGTGCATACAATCCTAAAGAGCAGAAGGAGGCCACTCGGCACATCGAACCTGCACCGACAACAATCCCACACAGGCCCTATTCCCGTAACCGCACACATTTACCCCTCTAATCCCCGTAACACTAAGGGGCAATTTAGCATGGCCAGTCAACCTCATTCGCATGTCTTCGTAGTGTGGGGGGTGGGGGGTGGGGGAGGGGGCGGCGGAAGAACTGGAGCACCCGGAGGAAATCCACGCAGACACGGGGAGGATTGTGTAAAGCAAGAGTAACAATGTCACTAAAATCTAAGCCAATGGGATATTTATCCATCTTTCCAATAATTATTGAACATCAAATTAACTTCGTTAATTACAATATCCGCCTGGTTAAAATTGACAAAATGCTTTCCATTGAGGAATGGACATGTTAAAGCAGCCGCTACACTCTCACTCTCCCATATACGGTTTGCTCTTCATTCCTTCGTCGGGTCTCCACGGGCTCCAACGGAATTGACTCCTTCAATGGCGCGTATACAACAGGTTCTCCACTGCTCTCTGGGAGTGGCGCCGCCCGAGTCTCTCTTGGCTTTTTATTCTGAACCGGTGCCCTGGCCCTCTCATGCACAGTCCTGTCAGTAGGCTGGTGGCTGATGTTCAGCTTTGCATAGACGAGAGTTTCCGACGTGCCTTCCTCCTTAAATTAGCGCAAAAGAATGATGAAAAGAACAGCACAGGAACAGGCTCCTTGACCCTTCAAGCGCCGATCATGATTGCTGAACTAAACTAAATAGAACTCTTCTGCCTTTACTCCGTCCGTATCTCTCTATTCCCTCTCTATTCCTTTACCCATCCAGATGCCTCTTAAATGTTACTCATGTGTCTGCTTCCACCACCTCCTCTGGCAGCACGTTCCAGACACCCATCGGTGTCTGCGGGAAAAACCTCCCCCGCACATCTCCCGTAAACTTTCTCCTTCTCCCCCTGAACCTGTGCCCCTTTGTAATTGACACTTGGAAAAAGACTGACTATTCACCCTGCCCACTCTTCTCATAATTTTGTAGACCTCTATCGGATCCCTCCTCAGCCTCCGTCTTTCCAGTGAAAATAATCCTAGCTTATGCAACCCCTTCTCATTTCCAACACCCTCGAGACCAGGCAACATCCTGATGAATTAAGGAGATGATTTATTCCAAAATTTGATAAGAAGGGCGATCAGATCACCCAGGTTGTGGAGAATACAAACGATACTGCAGTGTCACTAATGTTCAATTTTACTGAGCCATTGCTATTGGTTTCGATTGAAAAGTTTCTTTCTCATATCACAAGTACAATGCGGAGAAACTAATGTTACTTAAAACCCCGACGGTTTATGCAAATACCCATTGTAAGCATGTTCTGATATTTAGCCCGGATTGGGTTTCATCCCTAACAGCACTCTGGATGTGCCTACACCTCAGGGACTTCAGAGGTTCAAAAGAGCAGCTCACCAGCACCTTCTGAAGGGCAACTAGGGATGGACAGTAAATGTTGGCCCCTATCCCGTAAACAAATTAAAACAAATGAACCGTGTTCGCTATTCCAGAATACGCTGAAAAAAAAAATCCATAGCTTCATTCACAACAACATACATGCAGTGTATGACTCACTTTGCACTGTTGACTCACAGCACCAGGGACACGGGTTCGGTTCCAGCCTTGGGTGACTGTGCGGGGCGTGCACGTTCTCCCCGTGTCTTCGTGTGTTCCCACCAGTGCTCCCGCTTCCTCTTACAGTCCAAATATATGCTGGTTAGGTGCATTTGCCCTGTTAAATTGTCCCTTAGTGTCAAAAGAGGTGTAGGTCATGCAGATTATCTGTGCTAAATTGCCACTTAGTGTCCAAAGATGTACAGGTTAGGTGGATTGGCCATGCTAAATTGTCCCTTAGTGTCCAAATATGTTCAGGTTACGTGGATTGGCCATATTAAATTGCCTCTTAGTGTCTAAAGATGTGTAGGTCAGGGGGATCAGCGTGGCTAAGTAAATGGAGTTACAGAGATTGGATGGGGGAGGGGGCGTCCTGAATAAGATGCTCTGTCGGAGGGTTGGTGCAGACTTGATGGGCCGAATGAGCCTCCTTCTACACTGTAGCGATTCTATGAATAGGGTTATGCAAAAGTTAGTGATATTATAAAAAGGAGATTCTCTTCCTGGCTGTTGCCGAAAAAAAACACATTTAAAGCAATCTTTCGGTAATGGTCGCCATACAATCATTATGAGTGTCGTTTTCCAGTGGCCAGTTGACATTCATCGTGGGAATTGGACACAGTTAGCTGGTAAACTGATCAGTATGTTTCCCCAATTCGGCGTTGTCGATTACGTTCAGGGCAGAAAATCTCAATTTGAATTCGTAATCGGTTGCACGAAAGGTTTTGTAGTTCTAGTAGGTCTGCACTCTGTCGCCTTCGACACTGAAGTTCAGTTTAAGTCTACAGCGCTGAGCCGAAAGACCCAACTGAGTCTCAACTTTGCGAGTGTCAACGTTGCCCTGTACTAAGCGGCACAAGTAACAGCTGGAGCTGAAATGCCTTGCTGGAGAGGACTCGCAGAGAATGCAGTCTCTACATGCAGTCCACAACCTTACCAGTCTGAAAATGCCCAATCTAGTCTGATGTCGGGAAGCTAAGCAGACTCAGGCCTAGTTAGTACTTGGATGGGAGACTTTCTAGCAATCCGAGGTGTAGAAAGCTTTTGGTGGCACAGTGGTTAGCACGGATGCCACACAGCACCAGGGACCTGGGTTTGATTCTCACTTGGGCCACTGTCTGTGTGGAGTTTGCACTTTCTCCCTGTGTATGCAAACGTTTGCTGCGGTTTCCTCCCGTACTCCAAGGGTGTGCGAGTTAGGTGAATTAGCCATGCCAAATTGCCCCTTGGGAGGGGAGGGGAGTTAGTTAGGACAAATGCTTGAGGTTATGGGGATATAACCTGGGTGAGATTGTGGGCTGTGCAGATTCGATGGGCCAAATGGCATCCTTCTGCACTGTAAGAATATAAGAACATAAGAAATAGGAGCAGGAGTAGGCCATCTAGCCCTTCGAGCCTGCCCCGCCATTCAATAAGACCATGGCTGATCTGAAGTGGATCATTCCACTTTCCCGCTTTCTCCCCATAACCCTTAATTCCCCTGTCTATCAGAAACCTATCTACCCGCGACTTAAATATATTCAGCGAGTTAGCCTCCACCACTTCAATGGGCAGAGAATTCCAGAGACTCACCACCCTTTGAGTGAAGAAGTTCCTCCACAACTCCGATCTAAACTGCACCCCCCCCCCCCCACTTATTTTGAGGCTGTGCCCTCTAGTTCAGCTATCCTTTCTAAGCCGGAAGAATCTCTCTACCTCTACCCTCTCTAGCCCCTTCATTATCTTATATGTCTCTATAAGATCCCTAATATATCTCTATAAGACCCCCAAGATTATATCCCTGTCGATTCTATGATGTAAATAGCCTGCATGTGGGGATCACTGAAATCAAGGTCTAATTCGTATTACCGTTCCCAATACAAAAAAAGAACAAATTGCCATCGCTGAATATGAAGAAGGAAGAAAATAGCTTGATTAAGAGATAAGGTGAGAACAGAGAGAATGGGCAAATTTTGGAGACAGAATTGATAAACATGACCTGGTGTTGTTCATGGCTGTATGTGTAAGGAAAGTCACGAGAGGTAGTAGCCAAGTTGACGATTGATTTGTATTAGGAATTTAAATGTTTGCATTCTTGTGGGCGGATGACCAGTGAATAAGGACGTCATCTACCCTTTAGTGATATCGGATAAGATGATCATTTGCAACCAGTGTGGGTGTTGCATACTTTTTTTATTCATTCGTGAACGTGGGCGTCACTGGCTAGCCAGCATTTATTTTCCATCCCTTGTTGCCCGGGGGCAGTTGCGAGTCAACCACATTGCTGTGGCTCTGGAGTCACATGTAGGCCAGACCAGGTAAGGATTTCCTTCCCGAAAGGATCTAAATGAACCACATGGACAATCGACAATGGTTCCATGGTCATCAATAGGTTATTTATTCCAGCTTTTTTGAAAACTAGTGTAAAATTCCAGGATTCGAAGCATCATCCGCAGAACATTAGTTGAGCTTCATGGATGGGTAGTCTAGAGATAACACCAGTAGGCGGTCGCCTCCCCATATCTCACTCTTACCTCGGCCCCATCCTATAGAAAGCACTGGGCTAGCACATCCATTTGATAATAGACGGCGGACTAATTTCGCCAGCTATGCGGCTCGACCATAAGTTGCACATCTCTTTCAAAGTTCCTTACCTACTGCAATCTACTTGCCGTAACCAAAGCCAGAGCTCTAAGAAACACGAACTTCAGATGTTATTTGTCTCAATCCATTCTGATCATTTGTATTATCATGTTCCCCTGAATCTAGAATCTTATAACTTAGTCTAACTTCAGAGTAATGGCGATTTATCATAGTACAAATCAAGAGTGAGAATTAAAATATGGTACGTACCTCTTTTACTGTTTGGGCTCCATTTCTTTTACCTATGAAATGTATTAAATAGATTAGAGATTTTAAAACTGGAACATAACTCGCAATCCGAATATGACAGCCAGTAGTAAATTCAAACTTTCATTCCGAAATAAATTTCCTCATTGTCATAGAACACCAAGAGTGCAGAAGGAGACCATTCGGCCCATCGAGTCTGCACCGACCACAATCCCACCCGCCCCATTCCCGTAGCCCCATGCATTTACCCTGCGAGTCTCCATGATACTAAGGGGCAATTCAGTATGACCATTCACGTCTTTGGACTGTGGGAACAAACTGGAGCACCTGGAGGAAACCCACACAGACACCGTGAGAATGTACAAACTCCACACAGACAGTGACTCAAGGCGGGATGTGAACCCGGGTCCCTGGCGCTGTGAGGTAGCAATGCCACCGCGCCGGGTCAGTTTAATTTTTAATTTTACAAATCATATTATTTCTAACTCACCGTTATTAATCTTGTAATGTGTTTTTTTTAAAATTTGGATCATTTAAGAGTAAGATGGCCTTTGGAGCAATTATTTAAATTTAAACTAACGAGGTTTTCTAAGTTGAGCAACATAAGTTTTTAATATTTTGCAACTTCGATCACCACGCTGTAATTTTATGAATTCTGAAAATAACATCTAATGCAATGTAGTGCCGCAGTGACGATTTTTCATTGCTGCAGTTCGGACAGCCTCGTACTTTTCATTCTCCTGTTGTTCCCCGTTCCATCTCTACTCCACTCTGCTCCTCTTCCTACTTTAAAACCATCCTTTTTCAAATTAGTATATTGCAAGCAACGCCTAACATGTTCACGTGTGTTTCGTTATTACTTTTTGCCTGAAGTATTGACAATAGCGTCAACTTTATTTTATTCGCCCTTGTTGGTCACCAGGACTAAACATTTAGAGACCCTCCTGCTCTTAGAGCTTCGCAGGAACAAGTCTTAAAGGTGCAGACAATGTGAGTGGAGATGGCATTTAGCATAGGTTAAAGAGATGTGTATTGTCTCCAGACCGGACAGAAAGTGAGTTGTTGCAAGTTCAGGCAAGTCATGGAGGTTACAGATAGCGCGACATAGAACATAGAACATTACAGCGCAGAACAGGCCCTTCGGCCCACGATGTTGCGCCGACCAGTTTTTTAAAAAAAAACACTGACCCACTAATCTAAACCAATCCCTTTTCGTCCATAAACCTATCCACAGATCTCTTAAACGCCCCCAAACTAGGCGCATTTACAACTGCAGCAGGCAGGGCATTCCAGTCCCTCACCACCCTCTGGGTAAAGAACCAACCCCTGACATCCGTCCTATAACTACCCCCCCCCCCCCTTAATTTAAAGCCATGCCCCCTCGTGCTAGCTTTCTCCATCCGAGGAAAAAGGCTATCACTATCCACCCTATCTAAACCTCTAATCATCTTATATGTTTCAATATGTTTCACATGAACCCAAGATCCCGGTTGTTCCCTTCCTGTTGGTGAGCACTTCAACGGTCACGGGCATTTGGCCTCTGATCTTCGAGTAAACGTTCTCCAAGGTGGCCTTCACGACATACAACAGCCCAGAGTCGCTGAGCAGAAACTGATAGCCAAGTTCCGCACACATGAGGGTGGCCTCAACCAGGACCTTGGGTTCATGTCGCACTATCTGAAACCCCCATGACTTGCCTGAATTTGCAACATCTCACTTACTGTCCTGTCTGGAGACAATACACATCTCTTTAACCTATGCTTAATGCTATCTCCACTCACACTGTCTGCGCCTTTAAGACTTGAATAGCAGATTAGCTGTATAGGCTCACATTCTAATCAGTATTCTGTAAATTGTGTGTGCCTTTATAAGCCCTGCTTGTGATCAGAGCCCTCCACTCACCTGACGAAGGAACAGTGGTCCGAAAGCTAGTGAAGTTTACTATCAAATAAACCTGTTGGACTTTAGCCTGGTGTTGAGACTTCTTACTGTGTTTACCCCAGTCCAACGCCGGCATCTCCACATCATGACTTATGAGATAGCCAGATACTTACCCAATTGCCCAAATTTCCGTCTATGCCACACCACCTTACTTTCTTCATCAGCTCACCATGGGAAACCTTATCAAATGCCTTACTAAAAACCATGTATACGACTGCTCTACCTTCATCTGCACACTTAGTTACTTCCTCAAAGAATTCAATCAAATTTGTGAGGCAAGACTTATCCTTCACAAATCTGTGTTGACTATCCCAGATTAAGTTGCATCTTTCCAAATGGTCATAAACCCTATCCATCAGGACCTTTTCCATTAAACTACTGACCACCAAAGACTAACCAGCCTATAATTACCAGCGTCTTATTACCCTTCTTGAAGAGAGAACCAACATTTGCCACTCTCCAGTCCTCTGGTACTATCCCCGTGGACAGTGAGGACCAAAAGATCAAAGCCAAAGGCTCTGTAATCTCATCCCTTGCCTCCCAAAGAATCCTAGGATATATCCCATCTGGCCCAGGGAGTTTATCAACCCTCAGATTTTTCAAAATTGCTAATACATCTTCCCTCAAAACATCTATCTCCTCCAGCCTTTCAGCCTGTATCACACTCTCATCTTCAAAAACATGGCCCCTCATTTGTCGCCTCTTCCATATCTTCTGACTTTATGCACAAGTTCCCACGACTTTCCTTGAGCAGCTCTAACCTCACCCTGGTCATTCTTTTATTTCTCACATAAGAGTAAATAGCCTTGGGGTTTTCCTTGATCCAACCCACCAAGGACTTCTCATGCCCCCTCCTACCTCT
Organism: Carcharhinus amblyrhynchos; assembly: GCF_965287045.1. Taxonomy (NCBI): domain Eukaryota; kingdom Metazoa; phylum Chordata; class Chondrichthyes; order Carcharhiniformes; family Carcharhinidae; genus Carcharhinus; species Carcharhinus amblyrhynchos. Next base: position 110,457,088 of record NC_137332.1, on the reverse strand, counting down.
CTTAAGCCCGTTTTTTTAGCTCATTCCTTGCTACCTTGTAACCCTCAAGCGACCCAACTGAACCTTGTTTTCTCATCCTTACATACGCTTCCTTTTTCAAGACATTCAACCTCTTTTGTGAGCCATAGTTCCCTCACTCGGCCATTTCCTCCCTGCTTGACAGGGACATACCTCTCAAAGACACGCAGTCGTTGTTCCTTGAACAAGCTCCACTTTTCATTTGTGCCTTTCCCTAACAGTTTCTGTTCCCATCTTTTGCTCCTTAATTCTTGCCTAATCGCATCATAATTACCCCTCTCTCAATTATAAACATTGCCCTGCCGTATGGCCCTATCCCTCTCCATTGCAATAATGAAAGGCACCAAAATATAGTCACTATCTCCAAAGTGCTCTCCCACAAACAAATCTAATATTTAGCCTGGTTCATGACCCAGTACCAAGTCCAACGTGGCCCCACTACTTGTCGGCCTATCCACATATTGTGATAGGAAACCCTCTTGCACACACTGTGCAAAAATTGCCCCATCCGAACTATTCGACCTATAAAAGTTCCAATCAATATTTGGAAAGTTAAAGTCACCCATGACAACTACCCTGTGACCTCCACACCTATCCATAATCTGCTTTGCAATTTCTTCCACCACATCTCTATTACTAGTTGGGCGCCTATAGAAAACTCTTAACAACGCGACTGCTCCTTTCCTATTTCTAACTTCAGCCCCGATTACCTCAGTAGGCAGGTCCCCCTTGAACTGCCTTTCTGCAGCCATTAAACTATCCTTGATTAACAATGATACTCCTCCACCTCTTTTAACACCTTCCCTACCCTTACTGAATCGTCTATACCCCGGAACTTAAAACAACCAGCCTGTTCCTGCTCTAACCATGTCTCCGTAATGGCCATAACATCATAGTCCCAGTGCCAATCCATGCTCCAAGTTCACCTACCTTATTCCGGATGCTGTTCATCTACCTTATTCCGGATGCTAGTTCACCTCCTTATTCCGGATGCCTTACCAAAGCAGGGATCAGAAAAAAAAAGTACGATATGAAGAACATTGTCGTGCATCGATTTGGAAAGGGAACACTCTGTCTGGTCAGTTATACCTCCAAAGGACGTTCACAAAATGATCCCTGGAGTGAAGAGCTTGTCTTATGAGGAAGAGTTGAGGACTGTGGATCTATAGTCGTTTCAGTTTAGAAGGATAAAGGAGGATCTTATTGAAACTATGGGATTTTAAGTGGAGGTAAAAGAAAAAGAGAACGGCAATGGAATGGGTGTAATTTATCAGGATTTTCTAAAGGAATTGATAATATGCCTGGACTAATCAACAAGGCCAGAAAATGTGCATTTAAGGGATAGATGCCAGAATGACAAGCTATCTGACGTCAAGCTAGAAAACAGAGAGTTGAATCAAAGAGCAGGTATTCAAAGTGAATAAAATTGTAACTCACAAGGATCAGTGTTGAGATCACTGATGGTCGGTGCTTATGTTAACAAATTGGCTTTGGAATCAAACGCACAATTTCTAAATTGCCCAATGACTCCACTTTGGGGCTGAATCGCTAATATTGAGGAGGTCTCCAGCAAATTGCATAGAATGCTAATAAAATTGAAGGGAAGTAAATTCGCAAATAAATTTCAACATTTAATGGTAAAATGGTACATGTTAGTAGGAAGAATAAGGGGGTAATTTATCACCTGTAAGTTGCACGCCCAAGTGGGATATAGGACCAGAAGGATTTCATAGTACAAATACATCAACCACTAAAGATTGCTACAGATGAGCAAAGCAAGCCAAGTACTAGCCGTTATTTCTAGGGGGAGAGAACTGAAAGTATGGAAATTACGCTAAACCTGGATTGAATCTTGGTTAGATTGCACTTAGAATGCAGAGTATAGCTATGGTGAGCATGTTATGAAAATGATATCGACACTGGAGATGATGCAGAGAAGATATACAAGGAAGATATCAGAATCCCATGGGTATCAGGAGCAGATCATAAGAACATAAGAAATAGGAGCAGGAGTAGGCCATTTAGCCCTTCGAGCCTGCCCCGCCATTCAATAAGATCATGGCTGATTTGAAGTGGATCAGTTCCACTTACCCACCTGCTCCCCATAACCCTTAATTCTCTTATCGATCAGAAATCTATCTACCCGAGGCTTAAATATAATCAACGAGGTAGCCTCCACCACTTCAATGGGCAGAGAATTCCAGAGATTCACCACCCTCTGAGAGAAGAAGTTCTTCCTCAACTCTGTTCTAAACTGCACCCCCCCCCCTCCCTTATGTTGAGGCTGTGCCCTCTGGTTCTGGTTTCCTTTCTCAGTGGAAAGAATCTCTCTGCCTCTAACCTATCTAGCCCCTTCATTATCTTGTAAGTCTCTACAAGAGCCCCCCTCGGCCTTCTAAACTCCAACGAGTACAGACCCAATCTATTCAATCTCTGCTCATAAGCAAACCCCCTCATCTCTGGTATCAGCCTGGTGAACCTTCTCTGTACTCCCTCCAAGGCCAATATATCCTTTCACAATTAGGGGGACCAAAACTGCAGACAGTGCTCCATTTGCGGCCTCACCAGTGCCTTGTACAGTTGCAGCAAGACCTCCCTGTTTTTATATTCTACGCCCCTCGCTATAAAGGCCAACATTCCATTCGCCTTCTTGATCACCTGCTGCGCCTGCAGACTGGGTTTTTGTGATTCGTGCACAAGGACCCCCAGGTCCCTCCACACAGTAGCATGCTGCAGCCTTTCACCATTTAAATAATATTCCATCCTACTATTATTTCTTCCAAAGTGGATAACCTCACATTTGCTAACGTTATACTCCATCTGCCAGGTCCTCGCTCACTCACTCAGCCTATCCAAATCTCTCTGCAGACTTTCCGCGTCCTCCACGCAATTCGCTTTTCCACTCACCTTTGTGTCATCAGCAAACTTTGTTACCCTACACTCAGCCCCCTCCTCCAGATCGTCTATGTATGTGGTAGGCTTCGGTAAGGTATATGGTAGGGATCGGTAGGCTTCTTCCCACCTCTCTCGGAAAATAATGTTTGAATGGTTACCGAAAACAGGACTTCAAATATTATGGTAGGTTTGATGGAGTGGATATAAAAAGAACGATTCCTCTTGTGGGGAAGTATATAAATAGAATCCATCAATATAATATGGTGGCAAAGAAATCCGATAGGCAATTCAGAAGCAATCTCTTCCCCAAAAGCTGGTAAAAATATGGGACTTGTTACCACAGAGGGCTGGTTAGTGCAAATAGTATAGACACATGTAAGGGAATGCAGGCAAGCAAATGAGGGAAGAAGGTATAAATGGTTATAATGATATATTTAAATTTTTAAAATGTTAGGAGAAAGTTTGAATGGGAGCGGCATGGATTGGTTAAGCCGAGTGGCCTGACTCTCCCGTATATCCATCATAATTAATATCTACCTATGACACAGGCCATGATATTTGCAGCTTCAAGTTATGCGAAGTTATAAATAATTTTCTAAATTTAACGTAAGTAGTGGGCGGCATGGTAGCACAATGCTCAGCACTGCTGCTTCACAGCGCCAGGGGCTCAAGTTCGATTCCCAGCTTCGGTGACTGTCTACGTGGATTGCTCCCTGTATCTGCGCGGGTTTCCTTCCGGTGTTCAGGCTTCCTCCCACATTCTGAAAGACTTGGTGGTTAGCTGCATTGACCTGAACAGGCGTTGGACTGTGACGAATAGGAGAATTTCACAGTAATTTCATTACAGTGTTGATGTAAGCCTTACTTGAGACTAATAAGTTAACTAAAAATTCCTTTTGCAATATAAGAATATTCATGGAAATGCTGGTATTACTGCAATTATCAATCATGCTGATTATTGTGGAGACACTGTAGGTTTATAACAATGTAAGCCATAGATCAGCCATGCTATTCTTCAGACATATAGTCATTCATGCCTTGCAGGAAAGAAATAGGTGTTAAGTTCTCATTCCACATTGTAAAATAGACTGAATTCAGAATAATTACCTGGTGGTCCCCTGCATTGCAGAATATAAATTACTTAGGATGAGAACGAGTGCCACAAAAGCCAGCACGGAGAAAATAAGCAGATATGTGTTCCATTGGCTTGGCGGTGTTGTCACTTCAGAATCAACATGACCTTTAGAAAGCAAACAACAGTAAACCATGTCTTTCTTTCCATCCGCTACTGTGTTTTTGATGGGGGGTGGGTGTGGGGGTGGGGGAGCTATTCTGAGCTTCATACTTCAGTTGAAAAACCGCAGGTGAGTTTCAGCACCTCGATGCACAGAGCCCCAAGCTAATGAGCAGAAAAGTCAAAATAACGTGTCAACCACCATCCCCATTTGTGTTTGGGTGATAACCATTGCTGGTCGTACATTTTAGTTGAAAGCAAAGTAACTTAGGGTGAGAACCAAGAGCATTGGCGCCGAACGGCAGACAGATAGTGAGCAGATAAAGCCTTTAGAACGCACCAGTTCCACGAATACAAGATTTCCTCGGAGATTGTTTGATTGATTGTAGGGGGATGTGAAGTGAACAGATGCACAATGTTCTGCACAACTGTATCCCTTCCCCCCTTCCACCTCTCCAACCGCCCCCACACCCCTCTCTCGTATTTCTGGGCGTACAAATAAATTATTTATTTTCCATTTGCTGCAGGCTGAATTCTTATTGCTGTGTTTTGCCAACCCTGGAGATATTTCGAGTTCTGACTCAGCAGCCAGCTGGGCATACTGAATATCCCAAATATAAAAATGGCTGGAATGTCTTCAGCTTCGTTGTTACAGCAAATGACAATCTATGTTCTTGCTGCTTTGTTTTAATTTCTGCTGGTGGAAAGGAAAGTGTGTTCCAATATTTTGTTTGCCTATTTCGCCAATACGGTATCTTGATATCGGACATATAGAAAGAAAATGGTCTGGTGAATCCTCGCCTAACTGAAATCCTCCTTTCTATTCTGACTTGTCTCGTTCAAATTCTTGGAATGATGATTCCCTAATGGCAAGCATTGCCGTCACGTGACAGTAAATAATGCAAAATAAGAATCGCCCAAATCAAGTTTACTTTTCTGTCACTTTTTTTAATATTAGGATTATTCTAGAAATGAAGTTCGTACAGTTTCACCCATTCCGCTGTAATTAGTCGTGGTTAACAAGGGAATCAGGATTATGGTGGGCAGGCGGGATGTGAAGTTGGATCCACAATCCAATGATAACCTGTTACTGTTCCCATTTCGTGTTTATGTAACAGAAGCTGGGTATTTTTGCCGAATGCAACATTAACTTGTAACTTTAATACCTAGGCCTACCTACATGACTATTAATCCTGAAACCCAGTTATTGTACTGGGGACCAGGGTTCGAATTCCACCATAGCAGGTGGTGGAATTTGAATTCAATAAAAAAAAGCAATTAAGAATGCACTGATGACCATGAAACCATTGTCGATTGTTGGAAAACCCCATCTGGTTCACTAATATTCTTTGGGGGAGGAAATCTGCCGTCCTTGCCTGTTCTGGCCAATATGTGACTCCAGAGCCACAGCAACGTGGTTGACTCTCAACTTCCCTCTGAAATGGCCGAGCAAGCCATTCTGCGTTTCAACAGGGCAGTTCACCACCACCTTCCCAAGGGCAACTTGGGATGGGCAATAAATGCTGACCAAGCAGCGAGGCCCAGGTCCAACGAATGAATAAAAATAAAGTTCCACAAGGGTAAAAATCAGGGTACACTACATTAGCACTCGCTGCATGATGAGGAAGAGAGTAAATTAAGGTTGATTGTCTATTCTATATTTATTATCAATACAAATAAGAAGCAGATTGAAAATAGGAACATAGAGGGAATGAAAAGGAAACCAAAGAGGCGAAGGGAGACCACAAGGAGTGATTGGAAGCTAACATGAAGGAATCCAAAAGTCTACAAGCACTTTAGTAGAAACCGGTGGTTAGGGCAAGTATCAGGTCGATTAGGGACTAAAAATTACGCATGGAAGTATAAGGAATGGCTGAGGAACAACTTAATGTTTTGTATGTGTTATTAATAAGGAAGACAATGATGTCAAAGTCGGAATTAAACATGACTTAACAAAGTGTCTGGATATGGTAGCAAAAAAATTGTAAAGTGCAGTATTCAATAGGGCAACTCACTTGAAGTTGAAAGTTCCCCAAGGACAGTTGAGATGCATCCCTGAATTGTCAGGAGGGCGGGAAACATGGAGGGACAGGAAATATATGAGTTAAAGTTAAGTTAATGCCATGGACTGCAGTCTGCTCTCATGGACTGCAGCCATTCAAGAGGCAGACCAACACCATCTTCTCAATGGCAACTAGGGGCGGGCAATAAATGCTGGCCTGGCCAGAGACACCCATGCCCCACGAATGAATTTTTAAAACATATTAGTGCCACAAGTAGGCTTACATTAACACTGCAATGAAGTTATTGTGAAAATCCCCTATGAGGGTATATGTGCGGAAATCGATGGAGTTACCAGGGTGCGTTGAGAAAGTGGTTTGCAAGCATACTGCATTTAAGAATTTATGAACGGAGGCACTGAATGCAGAAGTAAGGAAGCTATGACGATTTTTTAAAAAACTTAAACGCCAGTTCGGCCTCAACTGGGGCATTGTTCCCAATTCTGGCTGCCAAACTTTCCAAAACGATGTTAAAGCTTTGGAGAGTATGCAGAAACGATTTATCAAAATATTTCCAGGTTTGAGAGACTTCAGCTTGTAGATAGATTGGAGAACCCTCTAGGCCTGTTTCTCCTCAAAGGCGAGAGGTTAAAAAGAGATATCATAGAGGCGTGCACAATCACGAGGGTCTGGGCAGACTAGTTGGAGTCAAACTATTACAATAGTGTCGAGAAGGAGATGAGATGGACTTCAGGTGATCCGCCAACAAGGGCACGAGGGAGATAAAGCATTCATTTCACGCACTGAGTGGTTAGGATCTGGAATCCACTCGTTCAGACTGTGTTGGAGATAACTAGTTCTGGGTTTTAACAGAGAAGTAAATAAGGATCTAACGTTCAAAATAGAATGTGATACTGTTTAAGAAAAGTGCCAGGGATTGGGGCACATTGTGTTGCTCCAGAAATGAGCTTGCACAACAAGCATGCACAGACACAGGGGGCTGAAACCATTGTATGGTGTTGTGACTGTGCTTTATACCTGGTCCAGAATTCTCCTCCACTATTGTAGAAACATAGCAAACCCGGACAGAGTGAAATCCCGAGGATTGCATCCGATCTCGTCAGCATTCAATTTGTGTGGGCAAGACCCAGCATGGGGGACTTTCAATCTGCGGGTGGATTAATTATCCCTAGTTCCCATTTACGTGTCAATTTGGAAAGAATGTGAGGCTACAGGTGCAACACAAACTCACGATTTACTGTGACATCTGTTCCTTCTCCGGTCCCCTTTACGCCGAACACAAGCTCCACCTCACAGTAATACTTCCCTGTGTCGTTCAGGGTCACATTGGTTATTGATATGGATGCGTTTCTGAATTCGCGGAAGGAAGATACATCAGAATTCTGAACACGTCCGATATATTCTGTGCAGTTGTGGCAGACTTCACAGGTTCGGAAATCTTTATACCAAGTGGCTGAACCAATAGCTCCGTTTCTTGAATCGGTCGCAATCTCGCTGAAGCTACAATACAGGTGGATGGTGTCGCCTTCTTTAACACTAACAGAGTTCGGTGTCTGCTTGACTGTAACTCCAGAGTCAGTAACTCCTGTAAACATAAATTTATATCCTCATTAACAGTCAGGCCACTTCACATTGTTGGTTTTGAGTTACAGAAACACTGGGCTCTGAAATGGATATCACAGCTAACAGCAACAAGCAGTTCAGTCGCGCAACGGGTCATTTTAACGCTTCAGTTTTCTGAAGAAGGGTCATCGATTTATGACATGGTGACACAGTGGTTAGCATTGCTGCCTCACACTGCTAGGGACCCGGGTTCGATTCCCGGCTTGGGTCACTCTCTGTGCGGGGTCTGCACCTTCTCCCCTTGTCTGTGTGGGTTTCCTCCGGGTGCTCTCGTTTCCTCCTACAGTCCGAAAGATGTGCTGGTTAGGGTGCATTGCTAATGTTGAATTCTCTCTCAGTATACCCGAACAGGCGCCGGAGTGTGACGACTGAGGGTTTTTCACAGTAACTTCATTGCAGTGTTAAATTAAGACTACTTTGAGATTAATGAGTAAAATTAATATTAAAGATTAAAAGATCCTGGCCGCAATTCTTTGGCCATTCACACTGTCGGGATTCTCCTGCTGGTTTCTTGCTAGCATGGGGTGACGTCAATGGGACATTTTTTCTTTCGTTCATGGGACACAGTCATGGCTGGCTGGAGCCGCATTTATTGTCCATCCCAAGCTGCCCGAGGGTAGTTGAGAGTCAGCTGCATTGCCATGGCTTTGAAGTCACATGCAGGGCAGACCAGGTAAGAACGGGCAGATTTGCTTTCCTAAAGGACATTGGTGAACCAGATGGGTTTTTCCGACAATCAACAATGGTTTCATGTTCATCAATAGATTCTTAATTCCAGGAATTTTGTGTTGCAGTCAAATTCCACCAGTGAAATTTGAATTTGGAATTTGGCGGGATTCGCACCCGGGTCCCCACAACATTGGCTGAGTTTCTGGATTAATAGCCTAGAGAAAATACCGATAAGCCTCCACCTCCCCGTTGATAGCGGTGGCACCAGTGAATCACGCCGCTGGCAAACAACGCGCCACCACCCGCCGGCCGGAATCACACGGCTTGGAGAGCGGAGAATCTCTCGCCGTGTCTCCCTGTTTCTCGCCAACCTTTGCTCGCCCTGAGTGTACACTGAGTACTGCCTGAATTCCGAATGATATTTTCCAGCTTTATTTCTGATGTGCAATCTATCTTAGAGTCTGCTTTCTGAGACTTTTCTTTCTACCCCTCAGCCTAAACCACAAATGAAGAGGAGCAACGAGGCTGAAGCTGCCCTTCATTTAACGGGAATTGACTACAATACATTTTATCTGGCGCTGGCGGCAACTGCTGCAGAACAATGGAAGTCTTTGCTTGCAAATATTTCATTGGCTCCACTGTGTTCCCGAAAGCAGGTCAGAAGCGTGAATATTACGCTTTAGTGCAAATGCTATCTTACACTAGCTAGGGGTGGGCGGGGTGGGGGGGGAGCTAAGTTACCAACTAGGCGTGTATATAAAAAAAACTGGTGATAAATTAAAATCCAAATTGTAGGAAAATCGGGCACTTTTTCAGCAAGCGGTCAAGCACACTGCAGGTTTTCACTCTATCCAGTGAGTCGAAAATATTAAATCTTAGTGGTTACCTGTCTTTTTTTTTAGCCAGACTCCTCTTGTGCATGTAAAGGCAAATTAAAATGTCCATGTAATCGTAAAGAGGGAAACAGGGTCAACAATTCTTATCATTCTCTATCCTTGCTTGGTAGACTGTAACTCTAGAGTCGGTAACTCCGGTAAACATGCAATAGTCGCGCCACGCTACATTGTTGCTCCGAGCTTTATACGCGAGGAGGGGTGGCAACTCCGCCTTTGCACAATCGCCAAAGAGCGACAAGGAATAAGAAACCTATGATATTACATGTATCAATGACCTTGATTCACAGGGCACAATTTTCTAAAGTTGTGAAGCATAAAAATTTTGACGGCATTGTGAAGGGCGATGAGGATAGTGGAGGAGTTCGAAATGGCATATGGACAGTTTGCTGGAACCGGGGGTCAAATGGGGGATTTGATTTAATGCAGAGAGCTGTGAAGTGATTCGTTTTGGTAGAAAAAACACGAAGAGATAAGAGAAAAATAAAGAGTCACCCCGATTGTACGTGCATAAATCGTTGAAGGTGGCGGAATGGGGAGGAGGCGGCTGTTAATGAAGTATACAGCATTTATTAATGGGGCACAGAGGTTATGTCGACCCTGTATAAAATAATATTTTGGCCATCACACTTTACAAACATAGGAACATATAAAATAGGGGCAGGAGTATGAAATACAGCCCTTCCAGCCTTTCATTATATTAATTGATGATCATCCAACTCAGTACCCTATTCCCGCCTCTCCTCTACATTTAGCTCAAGAGCTATATCTACTTCCTTCTTGAAAACATACGATGTTTTGCAGTCAACTGCTTTCTGTGCTAGCGAAGTCCACAGGCTCACCACTCTCTGAATGAAGAACTTTCTCCTCATCGCAAACTTAAACTGTTAACCGTGTATCCTTAGGCTGTGACTCCTGGTTCTGGACATCCTACTATCGGGAATATCCCTTAATGCATTTACCCTGTCTAGTCTTGTTAGAAATTATCGGTATTTATGAGATCACCCCATATTTGTCTAAGCTCCATCTAATGATCCGAACCGACCCATTATGTCCCCACACGCTGTTCCCGCATCCCAAAACTGATTTGGATGGATTGAACAAATTGCGAAAAAGATTCACGAGAATGGTTCCAGGGATGAGGAGCTTCAGTTATTTGCCAGTAATTCCTATGCGTGTGCGTGTGTGTCTATATCTGTCTGTGTGCATGTGTGTGTGTGTGTGTGTTTGTGTGTGTGTGTTTGTGTGTATGCCTGTGTGTGTGAGAGAGTGTTGATGTATGTACCCGTGTGTTGTGTGCGTTTGAGTGTATGTGCCCGTGTGAGTGTGTATGTGTTTGAGTGTATGGATGAGTCCGTGTGTGCCTGAGTATGTGTGTGTGTGTATATATATATGTTGGTATGTGTGCGTGTTCTTTTGTGTACATGCATGTCTGTGCACATATGTGTGCATGCATGTGGGAGTATGTGTGCGTGCGTATCTGTGCGTGTGGAAGTGTGTGTGTGTGCAATATGTTTATGCATATGCATTTATACCTCTATGTGAAATACGTATCTGAATAATATAGATGATATATTTACAGATGTGTGTATCGATGTCTCTGCGTGAAATATTTAAATGTTTGTTTCTAATATAAGTAGATATATAATACACGCATATATGGGTATATAAACCTCGATAACAAGTATCTGTGTGGATGTGTAATGCTGTGTGTATGCGTGTGTGTATATATGCTTATTAATAGACACATGAGAGAGCCCGGGTGCAGATTACTTACCAGAGAGCAACAACAATGACCAAACGATTCGATTGCATAGCATGGCTTCGCAGTTGTCTGTGGATAGATGAGTAGTATTTATTAATAACATTTTTTCACAGCAATTCATTCAACATCGGGAACAAAAGAGATGAAGCAGTTAAATTTAGTGCGTTTGTCGTTATAGCCGGAGGTCGCTGCAATGTAACAGTGGAGACTAACTGGCAGGAATTCTAACTGATTTCCTGTTTGAAATCAATTGAGAACCTGATCTCACTTATTAATTATCAAACACACTAGAAAATGTAACGTCCAATTGTAACCCTCGTGGAACTTAACCACGGCCTCGGCTTCTGAAAATAATCTTTCGTTACATCTTGAGAGGACGGACGAATTACTTTGGAATTTATACCAACTTACCTGCTTTGTTAAAGTTTAATCAGACATCTGGATTGAGCCATACAAGCAGATGGAGACATCCAGGTTGGAATAATTGTTATATTGCTGCCCGCATCAATTACAAAGTAGAACCATCACCTTCTGAGTGAAACTGCTGCAATCAACCTCTGTCTGATCTCAAGGGTAGGGTTTTGATTAGTCAGTGATACACTTGTGGTAAGCATCATATCAGCTTCGTCATCTCCGGTTGCTATTATTATCGTACCGGAAATGAGCTAGGCCTGGGATCATCAGTCATTAGTAGACATATTTCTGTCAGAGGTCATGATCGGGATGATGGCCGCTGACTGCGATGGTCGCAGTCCATCCAGGCGGGATTTCCTGGCGCGACTGCAACAGCAATATTTCAAAGCAGTCACCTACTCGGGGGCAGGGCGGGGTACAATGTCCCTTCTCGGAACATCAACTGCCGCACTCAGGGAAGTGGTTACAGATCTCAAAGACATTCAGTGTGTGGGTGACTGTCAAGGGGGGACAGGTGGGTGAACGGATGAACGGGTGGGTGAGCAGTTGGCTGAGTGACTGAGTGATGGTGTGAGTGAATGTGTGCGTGATTGAGTGTGTGAGTAGTTGTGTCAGTGGGTAAGTGGGTAGATGACTGTGCGAACGGCTGGCTGCGTGTGTCGTTTGGTGAGTGAGTCTGTATTAGGTAATTGAGGTCGAGATTCGGTCCGAGGATGAGTGGGGCGAGGGGTCGGAAGGCTGATCGGGGGATGGGAAGAAAAGGTCGGTTGCTTGTGGGGGGGAGGGGAAATCAGGATGGAATGGTCGGGGAGGGGGAGAGTGTCCAGTAGTGGGGGTGGTAGGTGGGGTAGGTGGAAAGGTCCGATCACTAGATTGTCTGGAGGGCAGTCGGTCAGGTTGGGACGGTCGATGCGGGGTATTGGGGAGTGAGGCATTGGGATCCATAGGGTTTAGGGTCATTGGTAAGCTGTCAGGTTGGTGAAGGTCGGCTAAATTGGGGTGGTCACGCCAGTGATTGAACAGCGTACCTTTTCTAAGGTTACAAATCGGGATATACAGTGCTAAGTCACTCACACTGAATAAGCGACTTAGCGGAAGGGACATTTGCAGAGAGTCCCGGGCAGCACAATTCAGCTATTCGGACATTTGCATTGCTCCGCAATTCCATTGCATGTGCAAAAGTTCGTATGCTAAAGCGTAACAACACGGAGGAAAGATATTTACTACAGAAATAATGCCCAGATAGCCTGAGAAAAGGCAGGTTCAACAAATGAGATTGAAAGGTGATCAGCCAAAATAATGGTGGGGTTTTATGTCAGCCAGATGTTTATTTTCACAAAGTACCAGCATTCGGTACATTTCAGAAGACTTTGTTGATTTCTTTGTGATGCAGCGTGGCTTGCGCAGTTGACGCAAGATTCTGTGCGGCAGAGAGCACTTGATTTCAGAATTGTGGAGCTGCTTAACAATAGGCCGGCGATAATTGCTCGATAGAATCTCCTCTCATGATTTGAATGAAGTGAGCAACATGGCGACCTCCCATTTCACGGTAACGCTGGCTGACAGCGCCAACAGTGGTCAGGCCCCTGTACTATTTGTACAAGTCATTTTCTTCTCATTCATTTGTGGGACATTGGTGTCGCTGGCTGGCCAGCATGTATTGCCCATCCGTAATTAGACTTGGAGAGTAGTTGAGAGTCAACAACATTGCTGTGGCTCTGGAGTCACATGTAAGCCAGCCCAGGTAAGGATTTTAATGTCTCTATAAGACATTAGTAAACCAGAAGTTTCATTTCTGACAATGGACAATAGTTCCATTCTCATCGATAGATACTTAATTCCAGATACTATTTTTATTGCATTCAAATTTCACCATTTGCCACGGTGGGATTCGAACCCTGGACACCAGAACATTAGCTGAGTTGCTGGCTGAATAGTCTGGTGATAATAACACAAAGCCATCACCTCCCACTAAATGACTCATGTTCATGGACAAAACTAAGAAAATATGACAAAAACATCTATAGCTTTCCTTGACCTATGGCAGCACTGATATTCATGTCTGGTACGTGTTACCAATTGTCTACAATTGAATAGATACGGAAGGACAAGCAAACAACGGCTGCACTTCCGTGCCTCCTGACTCACCCTGACCCATGAGGCCAAAGATCAGCAAGTTAGGCATATGAGGACGCATGGTGGAAACACACATCTCTGAGTAACTACCAATATCGAATTGAGGGATAGCCAATGACAATGTCAGAAGGTAAGAAGTTTCACAGCACCGGATTAAAGTCCAACAGGTTTATCTGGAATTATGAGCTTTCGGAGGGCTGTCCCTTTATCAGTTGAGTGGACAAGTGGGTTCATAAACACAGCATATATGGACGGAGACAGAGTTGCAAGACAATGGTTGGAATGTGAGTCTTTACAGGTAATCAAGTCTTTACAGGTACAGACAACACGTGTGGAGAAAGGGATAAACACAGGTTAGAGAGATGCGACTTGTCTCAAGGCAGGACGATTAGTAGGATTTTGCAAGCCCAGGCCAAATGATGGGGGTTACAGGTACTGTAACATGAACCCAAGATCCCGGTTGAGGCTGTCCTCATGTGTGTGGAACTTGGCCATCAGTTTCTGTTAGGTGATTCTGCGTTGTCCTATGTTTTGAAGGCCGCCTTGGAGAGCGCTTACCAAAAGGTGGGACAGACTTCTTACTGTCTCCACCCCGGTACAACTCTGCATCTCCACATAATGTCAGAAATGAACGTTAGTTCCTGACTGCCTGTTGGGTTGTATATTTGGGGCTCTGTCAGATTTGACTAATTGTCTAAAATCAGAGTTCAATAACAGAAACAAAATTAGCTTTGCAGCGTTTCCCAAGGACCCAAAATACGTTTCAGTTGTTAAAGTACCTTTGAAGCGTTGTTCTATTTGCGTGTACAACAGTAACGAATAACAGCAGAAGCTGGAACTCTGAAATATATTTTGTTCAAATGCTGGAAATGTTCAGACAACATCTATGGAGAGAAGCAGAATTAATAATTCCATTCTGTGGCAATTCATCAGAGTAGGACAAAGATATTTTTTAATTCTCTTCATTTTATGGGATGTGGACATCGCTGGCAAGGCCAGCAATTAGTGCCCATCAGTAGTTGCCCTTGCGAAGGTGGTAGTGAGCTGTCTTCTTGAACCGCTGCAGACCCTGAGGTGTAGACACGCCCGATAGGGTGGGGATCCCAGGATTTTAACTCAGCCACAGTGAAGAAACGGTGATAACTTTCCAAGTATTCCGGTCACAGATGTCCCCGGAAGCTATGGAGTAATGTCATTCGGGAATATTTCAATATGTGAAAATCAATGGTAGTTAAGCCCTTTGTCTAGCTGGGCCTGAACTAGATTAAGTGGCAGGAGGAGGGAGCGGGGAGGGCAAGATCTTTTAAGTTCTCCCCACCACAAATTCCGTTATGGCCCTCTGACGGGGATTCCTGGTCATAAGAGAATTTGCGCCTGTGGCAAAGGACCCCGGAAGGTCACTGGCCAAATCGTCCGGTCGCGCCCACGGCGAGATCGGAAATCCCCGCCCGAATTCAACGTACTTCGAAATAGTTTGCCAAAATTTCCGTCTTACCCATAATGATTGTCGCAGCAGAAAGGATCGGAGAAGTTAAATCCAAGGCCTTTGCTGGGCTGTAGGGTTTGCTTCGATTCCATTCATTTCGGGTCATTGTGATTTCATGAAAATGAGATCTTGTCTGGGAAATTGATTGGTGTTTTTGAGGAAGTATCTGACAGGGTAGATATTGGGGAACAAATGTTGCAATACGTCAGGATGTCTAGATGGCAATGGATAGGGAGCCAACGGCGGCACGCTGACGCAATGATTAACTCTGCTGCCTCACAGAATTAGGGACCCTGGTTCAATTCTGGCCTTCGCTCACTGTACACAGTTCCAGTTTCAATATCACGCTGGGAGTCACTCTGCACAATCCATTCCCGTGTCTGTGTGCGTTTCCTCCGTGTGCTCCGGTTTCCTCGCACAGTCCAAAGATGTGCTGGTTAGGTTGATTGGCCATGCCGAAATTGACCCCAGTGCCGTGGGGAATTAGCAGGTAAATAAGTGGGGTTACAGGAATAGGGCTTGGGTGGGATTGAGGGCAGTGCAGACTCGATGGGCCGAATAGCCTCCTTCTGCACTAGGGATTCTAACAACGTGACAAGTTGAGCACAATGTGGAGAAACACGAGTTATTCCCTTTGGAAAGAACGATAGAAAATTAGATTTTCGAAAACAATGTAAGAGTGATTAGCATTAACCTTCGCAGATGCTTTAGTGTACACAAATGACGTAGGAATTTACCATGCAGGCACTGTAAGTGGCTAGAAAAGCTACGGACATGTTCAACTGTACTGCAAAGGAGCTGGGGAGCAGCACTCAGGAAGACTTGCTGTGGTACCCTGAAAGTTGGCACCCAGGTTGATAAGGTTGTTAAGAAGGTGTGCGGTGTGTTAGCTTTTATTGGCCGAGGGATTGAACTTCGGGGCCGTGAGGTCATGTTACAACTGTACAAAACTCTAGTGCGGCCGCACTTGGAGTGTTGCGTACAGTTCTGGTCGCCGCATTATAAGAAAGAAGTGGAGGCATTGGAAAGGGTGCAGAGGAGGTTTACCAGGATGTTGCCTGGTATGGTGGGAAGGTCTTATGAGGAAAGGCTGAGGGACTTGAGGTTGTTTTCATTAGAAAGAAGAAGGTTACGAGGTGACCTAATTGAGGCATACAAGATGATCAGAGGATTGGAAAGGGTGGACAGCGAGAGCCTTTTTCCTCGGATGGCGATGGCTAACACGAGGGGACATGGCTTTAACTTAAGGGGTGGTAGTTATAGGACGGATGTCAGAGGTAGGTTCTTTACTCAGAGGGTAGTAAGGGCGTGGAATGCCCTGCCTGCAGCAGTCGTGGACTCGCCAACTTTAAGGGCGTTCAAATGGTCAGTGGATAGGCATATGGATAACATTGGAATAGTTTAGGTTAGAGGGTCATTAGATTGGTTCCACTAGTCGGCGCAACATCGAGGGCCGAAGGGCCTGTACTGCGCTGTAATGTTCTATGAACTACAGGGTTTTTGTGAGGCCATACGTGGAGGACTGCTGGCAGGTTTGGTCCACTTCTCTTCAGAATGGTGTACTTGACTATTATGGCGAAAGTTGTCTCTGACGAGAGTTGGAATAGATTAGAACTTTAATCAATAGAATGAGAGGTGATCTCATTGAAACATAGAAGATCCTGAAGTAACAGATGGGGTGGGATGGTGGCATAGTGGTTATCATGGCTGCTTCACAACGCCAAAGACCCGTGTTCAATTCCAAGGCTCGTTTCACTGTCTGTGTGGCATTTGTACATTTTCCCTGTTTCTGCTTGGGATTGCTCCGGTTTTCTCCCCCAGTCTAAAGATGTGCTGGTTAGGTGGGTTGGCCATCCTAAATTGTCCATTAATGCCAACGGTACTAGCTAGGGTAAATGCGTGGTGAGAGGGTGAGATTGTGGTTGGTGCAGACTCGATGGGCCGAATGACCTCCTTCTGCAGTGCAGGTTTCAATGATTCTATTATTCCATGACAGTGTGAGTGCTGGAAATCTGAAATAATCAGGGGAAACTCTAGAACCAATCATCAGAGGAGTCAGTATTTTCGGAAAGATAAAGCGAGAGAGAATTTCAGCTGACTGGCCTTTAATCCGATCCTGAAGGGGCTTTGTTAGGGTAAATGTTGAAGAGATTTCCCCCTGAGCATCACAAATTAGAAATACCCAGCCAAGATGAAAGATCAGCTGTTTAGGACAGAGATGTAAAGGTAGCAGAGGGCGACGCTGTGGCTTCACAGTGCCAGTTAGCGCTGCTGCTCCACAGTACCAGGGACCCGGGTTTAATTCCCTGTTTGGGTCGCTGTCTGTGTGGATTTTGCACGTTCTCCCTGTATCTGCGTGTGTTTCCTCTCACAGTCCGAAACATGTGCTGGTTAGGTGTATTGGCCAAGTTAAATTCTCCTTCAGTGTACCTGAACATGTGCCGGAATGTGGTAACTAGAGGATTTTTACGGTAACTTCATTGCTGAGACAATGTAAGCCAATTTGTGACACTAATAAAATAAATATCTTCACTGCTAACGTTTTGAATCACTAATTACCTTACCCAATGTGTTGCAGATAATAGTCATTAAGATAGATAGATCTCTAAGATAGTCTTGTCCAACGTATAATCCGCAGGCCAGATGCGGTCCTGGAAACCCCTGTATTTGGCCTCTAGAGGCAGTTTTCAAAATGCCAGTTGACTTGAAGGAATCTTCAATGTGTTTCCCCTATAATTACATGCCATTTGTCTCACTAAAGAAACTTACAGCAGCAAATGGGGAAGAGAAACCAGCTTTGATTCAGGATCAGGATTAGTGCGGACTTCGGGTTCAGCCAAAATGATGCAAAATGATCGGGGACTAGAGTGCAGTAAAGTAGAATGTCAGGGATCCGTCTACAGTGGGCAGAATGCCGAGGGGCAGAATGTTGGGGAACTGAGCGTCGAGAGCTGAGTGCCAGGATGTGAACGAGGGATCAATGCCTGGGAAGTGAAGTACAGCGTGACCTTTGCAATGCCATAGTCCCTGGGACTGTTGGTTCGGGTGGGTCAGCGGGAGAGGGCCGGGGTGAGGAAGATGGTAGCAATGTGTGTGAGTCTTGTATGAGATATTATGCTTATGTTTGGAAGTGCAGGAGAATGAGTGTTTTTTGTGTGGGTGGCACTGAGAGAGTGAGGCGTGAGTCGGTGTTAGAATGTTTATGCGTCGGTGGGGGCGGAGATGAAAGATTGATTGTATGTGTGTTTGTGGGACATAGTGTGTGGGCAGAGAGCGAATTTGTGCGTGAGAGACAGAAAGTGGATGTGTGGGGGGAGTGAGAACGCATAAATGTGTATATGGAAGAGAGATTGAGTGTGTGTGTGTGGGGAGAGAATTGTGCATGTATGGTAGTACAAGAGAGTGGGCGTGTGTGGGGGTGGATTGCAAGAGGATGAATGTATATGGGACGAAAGAGGCTGTGTGCGTATCTATCTATCTATCCGTCTATCTATTTATATATGTTTGTCAGAGTGAGAGAGTGAGCGCTTCTGAACAGGAACGAGGTAATGAGTGTGTGAATGGGAGTGAGTGGGGATATGTGGGTGCGGGAGAGAGGACGTGAGTATAGATATGAAGGTTTGGGAGTGAGAGCGAGTACCGACGTGGGAGTGAGAAGGAGTGTGTGCATGGGAGTGAGGGAACATGGGGGTGTAAATAGGTGAGGGATTGAGAGTGTGTATGTGCATGGGACTGAGGGAGTGAGTGTGCATGTGTGGATGAGGCAGTGAAAGACTATGTGCATGGGAGTGAGGGACTGAGTGTGGATGTGTGGGTTCGGAAATGAGAGAGTGTGAACGTGGGAGTGAGAGAATAAGAGTGTTTTGGTGCATGTGTTCATGTGGGATGCGTGTCTGTGTGTGTGTGTGATTGAGTGAATGAGAGCGTGCATGAGTGACTGAGTGTGTGTCGAAGTAAGATTGAACAATTTACCGAGGAATTGTCTGTGCGACAGGCGGAACAGATGGTCTTGGGTGGGGAGGGTGGGGGTGTTGGGGGCGGGCGGTAAGGGCGGGGTGATGGGTGTGGTGAGGAAGTGAGAGAAATTGACTTTGTGTGTCTCTGTCTGTCTGTGCCTGAGCAATTGCGGGTGTGCAGGATTGAGAGTGACTGTGTCCGCCTTATTCGCACTCAGTTTCCCAGCACACACCAACACATACAGGCATTTACTCCCAGTGGATTACTGAGCGCACCCTTACACTGATAGAGCCTGGCACACACACTCTAACCCTCTCACACTCCGGCAATTTTTATTGAATACACTCCTTAACAGCTTACTGTTTAATGTTGCTTTATTTTTGTTCAGCAATTGTTCCTTTTTCTCAACACCGCAATTTAAAAAAGAAATCCGCTCAAAGTTGGACGGAGCCTTTTCATCCCGAAATTTGTTCATTGGCTCCGCGCCTTGAAGGGGGATAAATAAAAATGTGGCCCTTTTCAAGGCGCAAATGTTGGACAAGACTGCCCTAATGGAATTAAACGATGTAGGTATGACAGGAAATTGACAAAACATCCGGAGTGATCGTATTCGATGATGAAGGGGACTGCAGGGGGCGTCTGAACCACATCTCTTGTTATGCCCTTATCTCGAGAACGCATGACAAATAATTGATTTTAAAGTTTGGTTAACAAAATCGCACTTCGAAAAAATGCATGAAATTAGAAGACTGCCGATTGGGGGACGCAAATACAGCGAAATGTAACAGGTTTGGTTCAGAAAAGGACAACAATAAATCAGTGTCCATCCCCAATGTACGGCGCTTTGAGCTTGGTGAGAAGGAATCATTGCAGCGCTGAATCAATCACTCAAATTACTGATACAAAAATTACTTTCAGCACACCTCCGCAATCAAGGGCAAGAATACTTATTATGTTTAAATATGCAGAACTTTCAAGTAGCAATTTATTAATGTCCAATCCGAACTTTAAACTTTTAAACTGTGGATGGCAGAACAAATAAACCAACCCAATCCTTATCAAAATGGGTGCTAAGCATCAAAGCGATTTCTGTTGATGCTAATAGCCGCCTCTAGATCCGGTTACAATTTATAAAATGTCTGCAATTGAGATTCTCCGTTGCTGTCCGGGAGTGACACCTCTCCTCTCGCTATGTGTTTTTGCTTTGTACGCATGACCTCGTTGTCTTGCACACAATCGCATCAGGAGGGTGGCTGTTTGACTGAGGTTCAGCTTCTCATAAATCATAGTTTTCCAACATGACTCCGCCCTGCAATTTTTTTGAACAAATATTGTGATTATGTTAAGTCACTTGCTTCAGCTTGTAAACGTCTACAATAGCGCACTACTATCTTCAATTGCTTTTAACTTCGAGTCAATCGTTGATTTCTTAACTTGTACTGAGCATCTTTTGATTGAAAACCCGAAATGGAAATCACACGGAGCAGTAGGGCGAACCTAGCATTCGTTGTGGAAACATTTTTCTTTTGACTGCATGTTGGTATTTAATTATGATTATACTGTTCACTGTTGCATGTTGCATTCATAGAATTCCTACAGTGCAGAAGGAGGCCATTCGGCCCCTTGAGTCTGCACGGAACATAATCCTCCCCCCTCGCCCTATCCCCATTACCCCATGCAATTACCCTAGCTAGCCCCCCTGACACTAAGGGGCAATTTAACATGGCCAATTCACCCTAACCCGCACATCTTTGGACAGTGAGAGGAAACCAGAGCCCCCAGAGGAAACCCACGCAGACACAGGGAGAATGTACAAACTCCACACAGACAGCTTTGGGACAGCAAATGACAGTTTGGGTTTGCAAGCGGTTACCAGGAAGACCCACTGATAAATAAGGATTAACACAATGCCCGGACAGCTTCGAGAACTTGGGTCAGCTAGCGCCCACGTTACAAAGGTCAAACTCCCAAATGAATCTCGACCTTGGCAGCGTGAACACGGCAATTGTCAATAATTCCTTTCACAAAGCGTGGCAAGTTGGCGACAATGGAAAAAGTCCGAGTCCCTATATCAGATACATACAGCGGGGTAATCTGCAATAAAGGATATATTTAGAGCAGAAAATCGCTCATATAATACGAGAACAAATTAACACACCATGCAGGCAACCTCCCATGCGATAGACTAAAGACTATAAAGACTAAAGTTCTCGTTATAATCAGGTAAGAAATATATGTGAGGGCTGGCAGGTTATTTCAACGAACGAATGAACTCTGAACATTTCTCGACAAAAACTAATAAATGTGATACAAGGCTTTTTCATGGGTAAATCACGAACTGCAGTCCTCGTTTCGATAGTGAATCTGTGGAATTCTTTACCGCAAAAGTTTGCAGAGGTTGGGTCGTTAAGTATGTTAAAGCCTGAGGTGGACGGATTTTTAATCAGTAAGGGACACAGCGAGAAAGTGGAGTCGAGAAATATCTTATCAGATTAGCCCTGGTCTCACTGAATGGCGGAGCAGACTCGATGGGCCGAATGACCGACCTCTCCACCTACGCCTTATGACATTACGGCCTGGCATTAATATATTGCCACATATGTGTTAGAATTTGACGTTGTTAAATGTATCACGGGAAATGTCCATAGAATTAAGTTTAATATCAAGCAGGCTACAGTTCTATTCAGCATCAATACAAAAATTCAATTTGAAACTCTTGCATAATACTAGTGTTGCGTGTGAGCCTCGCACCTCACCCCCGATCCTAACTTTTTCGGATTCCTTAGAAAGCATTTGAAGAAGACGTCCATTTGTTAACAAATGTTGATTCACAGTGCCAGCTGTGTGCCTTGGTGATTTCTCTTTCTATCTCCATTTCCGGCTGCAGCCATGTTGACACTAGGCTCTCCAAACCTCTCACTATTCTCAGTTATAAATATATTGCCGTTCATTCGCAGTCGCTGGGTAAGAATCCTGGAATTTCCCCCCTAACGCTAACGGCATTGCAGGTCAACCCACAACACGTGGACTGCAGCGATTCAAGACGGCAGCTCCCCACCACCTTCTCAAGGGCAACTATGGATGGGCAATAAATGCTGGCCAGGCAGCGACATCCATGTCCCAAACATGAATAAAAAAAACACATCCCAAATGTTAAACGAGTCGCTCTATCTTACTTCTGTTTTCCTCTATTCCAATTATATTCACCATGCTGATTTTGTTAACGTGAACCTTAGCTTTGCATCTTTCTTCCTCAAAAATAGCCACATTAACCACAGTGCAAATCAAAACCGATGGTTTTCATTGAGTTTTATCACATACCGCATTTACAGCCTGGATTCCTTGTTTAATTCTTTGACCTATACGCATTTTAAATTGATTGCATATTTTCAAGCTGGAAGAACAGTAATAGTCCAAAATGGCGTATTTCAGTGATTAATAAAAGTGAAAACTTTAGGAGAAAATGTGCTCTTTCCTTAACACAGACTTTCATTTTGAACTGGGAATTTTCCGACCGCGCTGGTCTTAAAGCCAAAAATTCCCACCCGACCGTCAGTGGCGTTTCACATGCTCCGCAACGCGCCCGCTAAAATTCTAGTGGCGGACGGGATGGGAGAATTCCGGCCATTTAGTTTCTCAGCGCACCATTGCCTGAGACCTTATATATGATGTGACAAAAACACTGTGATCCGCAAAGCCTGGGGCAAATTGATCAAAAATGCTATAAAGTAGTGAAACATTCTGAGGTTTACTCGGATGCACAATTAGGTAAGCGTTCCTTCTTCAATTTTGATGACCAGACTGTAAT
This sequence comes from Carcharhinus amblyrhynchos, assembly GCF_965287045.1. Lineage (NCBI taxonomy): Eukaryota > Metazoa > Chordata > Chondrichthyes > Carcharhiniformes > Carcharhinidae > Carcharhinus > Carcharhinus amblyrhynchos. The sequence continues at coordinate 110,434,169 of NC_137332.1, read as the reverse complement.
TCAATGGAGCGAAGACATTAAATCAATCATTCAATATGTGACAACTGTGGCGCACATTGGTGGGTAGCAGTCATTTTTTTTATTCTTGTAACTAACTGAAACATAGTTAGTTATAACACAATTTCCCTTTCTCTTTTCTTTCCGTTTCCGCCTCACGTCCTCTCATTTCTCCTTTAAGACTGTCCTGAGAGTCTATCAGTTCATCCCAGCTCTTGGATAAGCTGCTGGAATATCTCACTGTAGTGTCAACTGTTGCTTAATAATGATTTACATTAGGTTGTTTTACACGGTGGAAAGAGCTACGTAAACGCAAGCTATATCTCGTCATAAGATTCACGTTTCTTCCTGGACTCGGCAACATTGGCTGCTTTCTCCCTAAGCTTCCCAAATCTATCCACGTCAGGTCAATTGAAGCGATTATGGATTTCTATGAAAATTATTTTGCGAGAGAATTTGGTCACGTTCTCTCTCATGGCGTGGAGCATGTGGGGACAGTACTTGGCTTTGTCACAGAATAGAACATAAGAACATAAGAAATAGGAGCAGGAGTAGGCCATCTAGCCCTTCGAGCCTGCCCCGCCATTCAATAAGATCATGGCTGATCTGTTGTGGCTCAGTTCCACTTTCCCGCCCTCTCCCCATAACCATTAATCCCCTCTCTTATCAAGAACCCATCAACCCGCTTCTTAAAAATATTTAGCGAGGCAGCCTCCACCACTTCAACGGGCAGAGAATTCCAGAGATTCACCACCCTTTGAGTGAAGAAGTTCCTCCTCAACTCCGTTCTAAACCGCCTCCCCTTTATCTTGAGGCTGTGCCCCCTAGTCCTACTGTCTTTTCTGAGCGGGAAGAGTCTCTCCACCTCTATCCTATCCATCCCATTCATCATCTTATACGTCTCAATGAGATCTCCCCTCATTTTTCTAAATCATAGGACACAGCATGGCAGGTGGCCGATTGCCCAGTCTCTTTGCTTTCTTCACGCCCCTTTCGCCGAACACAGTGCACAGAATCCCAATCATTCCCCATCAAGTCTGCAGCGACCCTGTGAAAGAGCACTCTACCGAGGGTCACTCCCCCGCCCTATAATAGTTACCCTGCGCATTTAACATGGCCAATCCACCTAACCCGCAGTGTGAAAGGAAACCTGAAGCAAATCTACACAGACAATGGGAGAACATGCATACTCTGCTAAGGCAGTGACCCAAGCTGGGAACCGAATCAGGAGATGTGACTATATCGGTCTTTCCATTAATTGATTCTGCGGTAATCAAAACACATCTATGGTACAAACCATGGTATTTCTGATTTCAAAATATGCAAAGTTCTAACAATGGCCTTGTTCAGTTCCATTTGTTAAACAAAATAATCGTAGCCAACGCTGTCATTATTGTGATTAACATCATTTTGATTTAGTGTCGCTCTAGATACATTGCATCGTGAGTTAAACTAATCGCGGTGTCCTTTTACATATACGGTATTCAACACACTGCAGGGAAGATATAGGTCTGCAGTAACTTACTCTACTTAGTAATCAAGTTGAATTTAGTATAATTAGCGAGAGGTCTGCAGCAGTGAGGAGGAAATTTGAAAATAGAATAGAATTTATTGAACCCTACAGTGCAGAAGAAGGCCATTCAGCCCATCGACCCTGCACTAACAACAATCCCACCCAGGCTCTATACCCATAATCCCAAGTATTTACCATGCTTAATCCCGTTGATACTAAGGGTCAATTTAGCATGGCCAATCCATGTAATCCACACGTCTTTGGAGTCTGGGAGGAAACCGGCGCACCCGGAGGAAACCCACGCAGATACGGGGAGAACGTGCAAACTCTACAGACGGTCGCCCAAGACTGGAATACGAACCCCGGTCGCTGGAGCTGTAAGGCAGCCGTGTTAACCACTGTGCCACCGAGCCGTCCGAAAGATGAATGCCAGCAATACTAGCACCAACGCTGACGCTATGAGCCGATAAACGTTCCCTTGATTTGCAAGCGATGTCCCTTCCGAATTAAAGCGACCTACAGAGAGAAAACAAACAAAAAAGAAACAACAGTTTTTTCTTTCCTCCACTCTGCTTTTGATGTTAACTCTACGCTTTATTTGAGAAACCTTCCGCCAGCTTCGGTGCCGAGTGCCACAGCACGAAGATGACGAGCAGATAAAGGAAACAAATGTTTTGCGTGCTAGCCTGCGCTGTCGCACGCTTTAGTTAGGCGTAAGTTTCAGTTCAAAAAGTGTCAACTGAGCACAAAGACACGGGCTAAAGATGGCCAGTAGATAAAGCCACGGGGAAACGAGAGTTCAGTGAATGTAAGGCTGTGTATTATAAACCTATAGATTTCAGAGTGGCTGGTTTTCGGAGATGGAGTGTTATATCTTGCGCTGTGCAAGAATTTCCTTATTCTTTCATTTATGTGTCTTTGTATGTATTTCTGTGTCTGTATGTATTTCAGTGTGTGGGTCTCTATGTATTTGTATATCTCTTCGTGTCTATATGTGTGTGATTGTATGTATGTCTGCATAAGTGAGTGTTTGTGTGTGTGTGTGAGTGCGTGTATGCATGTGTGTGTCTATGTGTTGTTTGTACGTCTCTGAATGTATTTAAGTTTGTGGATCTGTATGTATCAGTATGTGTCTGTCAGTGTCTGTATGTGTCCAGTTGTCAATGGATGTGCAAAAGTGAGTGATTCTCTGTATGTCTGTCTCTCTGTATGTACACATGTATATATATATGTATCTGTGCATGTGTGTGCGTGTCTGTATATATTTCAGTGTGTGGGTCTGTATATATGTGTGCACGTCTATGTCTGTATGTGTGTGATTGCATCTACACCTGCATGTAAGTGTGTGCATAAATGTGTGATTGTGTGCGTGTATACATGTATGTGTCTATGTGTGCGTGTTGTGTGCATGTGTCAGTATGTATTTCTGTGTTTGTCTGTTTGTGTTTGCATGTGTGCGTTTATATGTGTGCATATGTGCGTGTGCACATAATGTGTTTGCATGTGCGTCTATGTCTGTGTGTGTGTATACATGTGTCCATATAGGTGTCTGTGTGTGTTGTGTGCATGTCTTTATGTATTGCTGTGTGTGGGTCTGTAGATATCTATGTATGTCTGCCAGTGTCTGCATCAGTATGTGTTCCGAAGTGTGTGATTGTGCCTGTGTCCATGTGTGCCTGTGTGTTTATGTAGCTATACGAATGTGCCTGCATGTGTCTATTGTGTGTCGTGTCTGTGTGTACTTCTGTGTGCTGGTTAGTATGCATCTGTGCGTGTCACCATTGTGTATATGTGCGTGTATGATTATATGTGTGTCTGTGTGTGTGTCTCTGGTTGTGTGTGCATATATGTACACGTGTATGTATCTGTGTGCACATGGCATGTTTCAGAAAAAAACAACTCACCCAATTAAGTTATTTATTGAAAGGATGTCGGGAGGGAGTTCATAGCATCAGGCACGACGCTGTTTTTCACACTTGACACAAAATTGTTGTCCATCGTTTTTAATGATGGTTAGAATATCACAGGATATTAAAGCAAAGTACATCCGTAAGGGTAATGCAGGCAAACAAATGAGGGAAGCGAATACGAATGGTTATAATCATATATTTAGATTTTTAAAAAATTTAGGAGGAGGTTCGAATGGAGCATAAGGAGCAGCATGGATTGGTTGAGCCGAGTGGCTGACTGTCCAGTTTATCTTATATAATTAATATACAACTATGACACGAGCCATGATATTTGCAGCTTCAAGTTATGTCAGGTTATAAATAATTTTCTAAATTTAACGCATGGGCGGCATGGTAGCACAGTGGTTAGCACCGCTGCTTCACCGCGCCAGGGACCCAAGTTCGATTCCCAGCTTGGGTGACTGTGTGGAGTCTCCCTGCGGGTTTCCTCCCACATTCTGAAAGACGTGCTGGTTAAGTGCATTGACCCGAACATGAACCGGGCTGTGACGACTAGGGGAATTTCGCAGTAACTTTATTGCAGTGTTAATGGGAGCCTTACTTGTGGCTAATAAATTAGCTGTTAACTTTAAAAAAACTCCCTTTGGAAAATAAGAATATTCATGGAAATGCTGGTATTACTGTAATTATTAATCATGCTAATTATTTCAGAGACATTGTAGGTGTATAACAATGTAAGCCATAGATCAGCAATGCTATTCTTCAGTCATATAGTCATTCACGCCTTGTTGTAAAATAGGCTGAATTCAGAATAATTACCTGGTGGTCTACAGCATTGCAGAATATAAATTAGTTTAGTCAGGATGACAGCAAGTACCACAAAAGCCAACACTGAGAAAATAAGCAGATAAGTGTTCCATTGACTTGGAGGTGTTGTTACTTCAGAATCAACATGATCTTTAGAGAGAAAACAGCAACAAAAAAAATGTTTTTTCTTCCCATCTGTGTTTTTGATGGGAAGTGGGGAGGAGGAGGGGGGTGGAGGTGGTGCAGGTATTCTGGGCTTCAGTTGAGAAACCGCAAGATGAATTTCAAACCTCGGTGCACAGATCACCGAGCAAATGAGCAGAAAAGTCAAAATAATGTGTCAGCCACCATCCCTATTTGTGTTTGGGTGATGGCCGTTGCTGGTCGTACATTTTAGTTGAAAGCAAACTAACTGAGGGTGAGAGACAAGAGCGCTGGTGCAGAGAGATGGTGAGCAGATAAAGCCGATAGAACGTGCCAGTTCGGTGAACACAAGATTTCCTCGCGGATCGTTTAGTGGAGTGTTAGGGGGATGGTGAAATGAGCTGTTGTACAATGTTCTGCACAACTCTCTCTCTCCCCGCGCCCGCACTACCCCACCCCTCCACTACCCCTCTCGCACCCCCTCCCCACCTCTTTCTTGAATTTGTTTGGCATACAAATAAATTATTTCTTTTCCAGTACCCCTCCACCGCCCCTCTCGCCCCCCCGGCCCCCCCCCCCCCCTCACCACTTTCTCGAATTTGTTTGGCGTACACATAAATTACTTATTTTCCAGTAGCTGGAGCCTGAATATTTATTGCTGGATTTTGCCAACCCTGGGGATATCTCGAGTTCTGACTCAGCACCCAACTGTACACAATGAATGTCCCAACTATAAAAATGGCTGGAATGTCTTCAGTTTCGTTGCGACAACAAATGACAATCTATGTTCCTGCCTTGTTTTAATTTCTGCTGGTGGAGGGGAAAGTGTGTTCCAATAATTTGTTTGCCTATTTCGCCAATACCGTATCTTGATATCGGACATATAGAAAGAGAATGGTCTGGTGAATCCTCGCCTAACTGGAATCCTCCTTTCTATTCTGACTTGTCTTGCTCAAATTCTTGGAATGATGATTCCCTAGTGGCAAGTATTGTCGTCAAGTGACAGTAAATAATGCAGAAAGGATATCCAACCAAGTTTACTTTTCTGTCACTTTTTTACGTTAGGATTATTCTAGAAATGAAGTTTGTGCACTTCCACCCATTCCACTGTAATGTGGTCGTGGTTAACAAGGGAATCGGGGTTATGGTAGGCAGGCGGGATGTGAAGTTGGATCCACAATCCAGCGATAAACTATTACTGCTCCTATTTTGCTATGTTCGTGTTTATGTAACAGCAGCTGAGTGTTTTTGCCGAATGCAACATGAATTTATAGCTTTAATACTTATGCCTATCTAGGTGACTATTAATCCTGAAATTCAATTAATGTTCTGGGGACCAGGGTTCGAATCCCAACATGGCAAGTGGTGGAATTTGAATTCAATAAAAAAAATGGGATGGGCAATAAATGCACGAGGGTCTGGACAGAGTAGTTAGAGTTAAACTGTTCCCTATTATGATAGAGTCGATAAGGAGATGAGATGGACTTCAGGTAATCTGCCAACAAGGGCATGAGGGAAATAAAGCATTCATTTCATGCACTGAGTGGTTAGGATCTGGAATCCACTGGTTCAGAGTGTGTTGGAGGCAGCTAGTTCTGAATTTTAAAAGTGAATTAATTAAGGATCGAGCGTTCAAAGTACAATATGATACGGTTTCGGAAAAGTGCTAGGGATTGGGGCACATTGTGTTACTTTAGAGGTGAGCTTGTACAACAAGCACGCACAGACACAGGGGGCTGAAACCATTGCATGGTGTTGTGACTGTGCTTTATACCTGGTCCAGAATTCTTCTCCACTATTGTAGAAACATAGTAAACCCGGATAGAGTGAAACCCTGAGGGTTGCATCCGATCCCGTCAGCATTCAATTTGTGTGGGCAAGACCCAGCATGGGGGACTTTCAATCTGGGGGTGGATTAATTATCCTTAGCTCCCATTTACGTGTCAATTTGTAAGGAATGTGAGGCTACAGGTGCAACACAAACTCACGATTTACTGTGACATCTGTTCCTTCTCCCGTCCCCTTTACGCCGATCACAAGCTCCACCTCACAGTAATACTTCCCTGTGTCGTTCAGGGTCACATTGGTTATCGATATGGATGCGTTTCTGAATTCGCGGAAGGAAGATACATCAGAATTCTGAACACGTCCGATATATTCTCTGCAGTTGTTGCGGACTTCACAGGTTCGGAAATCTTTATACCAAGTGACTGAACCAATAGCTCTGTTTCTTGAATCGGTCGCATTCTCGCTGAAGCTACAATACAGATGGATGGCGTCGCCTTCTTTAACACTAACAGAGTTCGGTGTTTGCTTGACTGTAACTCCAGAGTCAGTAACTCCTGTAAATATAAATTTATACCCTCATCAACAGTCAGGCCACTCCACATTGTTGGTTTTGAGTTACAGAAACACTGGGCTCTGAAATGGATATCAGCAATGGGCTGACAGCAACAAGAAGCTCAGTCGCGCAACGGGTCATTTTAACGCTTCAGTTTTCTGAAGAAGGGTCATTGATTTATGACATGGTGACGCAGTGGTTAGCTGCTGCCTCACAGTGCTAGGGACCCGGGTTCGATTCCCGGCTTAGGTCACTGTCTGTGCGGATTCTGCACCTTGTCCCCGTGTCTGCGTGGGTTTCCTCCGGGTGCTCCGGTTTCCTCCTACAATCTGAAAGATGTGCTGGTTAGGGTGCATTGGCCGTGCTAAATTCTCCGTCAGTGTACCCGAACAGGCGTCGGAGTGTGGCGACTGAGGGCTTTCCACAGTAACTTCATTGCAGTGTTAATGTAAGACTTCTTTGAAATTAATAAGTAAAATTAACACTTAAGGCTACAAGGTCCTGGCCGCTCCATTCTTTGGCGGGATTCTCCTGCTGGTTTCTTGCTGCATGGTCAATGGGATATTTTTCATCCGCTGGTAAACAACGCTCCACCACCCGCCGGCCAGAATCACACTGCTTGGAGGCCGGAGAATCTCTCCCCCGGTCTCCCTGTTTCTCCCCAGCCATTGCCCGACCTGAATGTACATTGAGTACCGCCTGAATTCCGAGTGATATTTTCCGGCTTTATTTCTGATGTTCAATCTACCTTCGGGTCTGCTTTCTGAGACTTTTCTTTCTACCCCTCAGCCAAAACCACAAATAAAGAGGAGCAACGAGGCTGAAGCTGCCCTTCATTTAATGGGAATTGACTACAATACGTTTCAACTGGCGCTGGCGGCAGCTACTGCCGAACAACTGAAGCCTCTACTTGCAAATATTTCATTGGCTCCACAGTGTTCCCGAAAGCAGGTCAGAAGCGTGAATATTACGCTTTAAAGCAAATGCCACCTTACACTAGCTGGGAGCCTAAGTTACAAATGAGGCGCGTATGTAAATAAAAAACTGGTGATAAATTAGAATTCGAAATTGTAGGAAAATCGGGCACTTTTTCAGCACGGTTCAAGCACACTCAAGGTATACATTCCAGCCAGGGAGTCGAAAATATTAAGTCTTAGTGGTTACCTGTCCTTTTTTTTGAGCCAGACTCTTCTTGTGCATATAAAGACAAATTAAAATGTCCACATAATCGTAAAGAGGGAAACAGGGTCAACAATTCTTATCATTCTCTATCCTTGCTTGGTAGACTGTAACTCTGGAGTCGGTAACTCCGGTAAACATGCAATAGTCGCGCCACGCTACATTGTTGCTCCGAGCTTTATATGCGAGGCGGAGTGGTAGCTCCGTCTTTGCACAATCGCCAAAGAGCGACAAGGAATAAGAAACCTGTGACGTTGCATAGATAAATGACCTTGATTCTCAGGGCACCATTTTCTAAAATTGTGGAGCATTAAAAATTTGAAAGCATTGTGAAGGGCGATGAGGATAGTGGCGGAGTTCGAAATGGCATATGGACAGTTTGCTGGAATCGGGGGTCAAATGGGAGATTTAATTTAACGCAGAGAATTGTGAAGTGATTCGTTCTGGTAGAACAAACACGAAGGGAGAAGAGAAAAATGAAGGGTCCTACTCTGTAGGAACAGAGCCACCCCGATGTGTATGTGCATAAGTCATTGAAGGTGGCAGAATGGGGAGGAGGCGGCTGTTAATGAAATAGACAGCATTTATTAATGGGGCACAGAAGTTATGTAAACCCTGTGTAAAATAACATTTTGGCCATCGCACTTTACAGACATAGGAACATATAAAATAGGGGCAGGAGTACTAAATTCAACCCTTCCAGCCTTTCCTATCATTCATTATATTAATTGCTGATCATCCAACTCAGTACCCTATTCCCGCCCCTCCTCTACTTTTAGCCTCAAGAGTTATATCTGTGCTTTCTGTGCCAGCGAAGTCCACGGGCTCACCACTCTCTGATTGAAGAACTTCCTCCTCATCTCAGACCTAAAATGTTTACTCTGTGTCCTTAGGCTGTGACCCATGGTTCTGGACACCCCACATCGGGAATATCCCTTCCTGCATCTACCCTGTCAAGTCCTGCTAGAATATTATCGGTATTTATGAGATCGCCCTACCTTTGTCTAAGCTCCATCTAAACTCTTCTGTGATCCGAACTGACCCAATCTCTCCCCACACGCTGTTCCGGCATCCCAAAAATGATTTGAATGGATTGAAGACATTGCGAAAAAGATTTACGAGAACGGTTCTAGGTATGAGGGGCTTCAGTGTGTGTGTGCTTGTGTGTATGTCTGTGTGTGGGAGAGTGTGTTGATGTATGTGCCCGTGTGTGTGTGTGTGTGCGTTTGAGTGTGTGGATGTGTCCGTGCGTGCCTGAGTGTATGTGTGTATATGTTGATATATGTGTGTGTTCGTTTGTGTACATGTATGTGTGTGCATACATGTGGGAGTATGTGTGCGTACGTATCTGTGCGTGTGGATGTGTGTTTGTGCAATATGTTTATATGTATGCATTTATACCTCTATATGAAGTACGCATCTGAATAATATAGATATCTTTACAGATGTGTGTGTCGACGCTTCTGCGTGAAATATTTAAATATTTGTTTCTAATATAAGTAGATATATATGTATATATTGGTGCATAAACCTCGATAACAAGTATCTGTGTGGATGTGTAACTCTGGGTATGCGTGTGTGTACATACGTTTATTCATAGACAAATGAGAGAGCCCGGGTGCAGATTACTTACCAGAGAACAACAGCAATGACCAAACGATTCTATTGCATAGCATGGCTTCGCGGTTGCCTGTGGACAAATGAGTGGTATTTTGTAACATTTTTCATGGCAAATCATTCAACATTGTGAACAAAACAAAATAGGTGAAGCAGTTAAATTTAGTGCATTTGTTTTTATAGCTGGAGGTCGCTGCAATATAACAGTGGAGACTAACTGGCAGGAATTCTAACTGATTTCCTGTTTGAAATCAATTGAGAAGCTGGTCTCATTTATTAATTATCAAACACACTAGAAAATGTAACGTCCAGTTATAACTCTCGCGGAAATCAACCTCAGCCTCGGCTTCAGAAAATAATCTTTCGTTACATCTTGAGAGGACGGACGGGTTACTTAAAATCTTCCTTAATATACAGGACAAAGAAATAAAGAATAATGCTCGACTTCATTTCCTCCCTCCGGACCATTAGACTTGGCGAAGAGCTTTCAGTACAGTGATCTTCTGGGATTGCAATGTAGGAAACGAGAGTTGCCAATTTGACCACAGCAAGTTTCCATGAATAGAAATGTACCAAAGACTAAGCGACCTTTCTCTAAAAGTGATGATTGAGAGGAAAGAATTAGCCAGGAGCTCCAAAGAACCACATATACAGGCTGTACCTTCCAACTGTTAACAATTTAAATAATTTAAATTTACCTGCTTTGTTAAAGTTTAATCGGATATCTTTGCATTGGACTGAGCTAGATGGAGACATCCCAGGTTGGAATAATTGTTATATTGCTGCGCGCATTACCTTCTGAGTGAAACTGCTGCAATCAACCTCTGTCTGATCTCAATGGTAGGACATTGAGCAACATATGACCTCCGTCACCTCCGGTTGCTATTTTTATCATATCGGAAACAAGTTAGGCCTTGGATCATTAGTTGTTGATGTAGGGTGGCGATAGCTGCTGACTGCGACGGTCGCAGTCCATCCAGGCGGGACTGCAACAGCGATGTTTCAACGCAGTCACCCACTAGGGGGCAGGGCAGGGTGCACTGTCCCTTCTCAGAACGTCAACTGCCGCACTCAGGGAAAGTGGTTACAGATCTCAAAGACATTCAGCGTGTGGGTGATCAGTGACTGTGAAGGAGGAACAGGTGGGTGAGCGGATGAGTGAGCAGATCATAGAGCGTAGATCCCTACAGTGCAGAAAGAGGCCCTTCGGCCCATCGAGTCTGCACCGAACACAATCCCACCCAGGCCCCCACATATTAATCCCTCTAACCTCCACTCCCTGGACACTAAGGGGCAATTTCTTAGCATAGCCAATCAACATAACCCGCGCATCTTTGGACTGTGGTTGGAAACCCACGCAGACTCGAGGAAAATGTACAAACTCCAAACAGACAGTGACCTGAGCCGAGAATCGAACCCAGAACCCTGGAGCTGTGAAGCAGCAGTGCTAACCACTGTGCTACCGTGCCGTAATTGCGTAAGTGGGTAAGTGGGTGGATGGCTGCGCGAACGGCTGGCTGGATGTGTGAGTTGCTAAGTGGGTCTATTTGGGGTGGTCGGAGTGGGGATTAGATCTGAGGGTGAATGGGGCGGAAGGGCCGGAAGGCTGATCGGGGGATGGGAAAATATGTCGGTTGCTTAGGGGGAGGTGCACTCAGGATGTGGTGGTGCGGGAAGGGGTGTCCAATAGTGTGGGGTGATAGGCGGGGTAGTTGGGAAGGTCTGATCATTAGATTATCTGGAGGGCAGTCGGTCAGGTTGGGTTGGTCGATGCGGGGTATTGGGGAGTGAGGCACTCAGGACCGTAGGGCCTAGAATCATTGGTAAGCTGTCAAGTTGCAATGGAACACACAAGTTGTAGGTAGACCAAAGAGACAAGAACATAAGAACATATGAACTAGGAGTAGGAGTAGGCCATCTAGCCCTTCGAGCCTGCCCCGCCATTCAATAAGATCATGGCTGATCTGTCGTGGCTCAGTTCCACATTCCCGCCCTCTCCCCATAACCCTTAATCAAAAACCCTCTCTTATCAAAAACCCATCAATCCGCGTCTTAAAAATATTTAGTGAGGCAGCCTCCACCACTTCAACGGGCAGAGAATTCCAGAGATTCACCACCCTTTGAGTGAAGAAGTTCCTCCTCAACTCCATTCTAAACCGCCCCCCCCCTTTATCTTGAGTCTGTGCCCCCTAGTCCTACTGTCCTTTCTGAGCGGGAAGAGTCTCTCCACCTCTATCCTATCCATCCCATTCATCATCTTATATGTCTCAATGAGATCTCCCCTCATTCTTCTAAACTCTAACGAGTACAAGCCTAGTTTATTCAGCCTCTCCTCAGATTCATCACTCTCTGACTGAAGAAATCCCTCCTCATCTGTGTTTTAAACAATCGCCCCATTAGCCTAAGGTTGTGCCCTCTGGTTCTAGTTTTTCCTACGAGTGGAAACATTGTCTCCAGGCCTGGCAGTATCCTGTAAGCTTCAATAAGATCCTCCCTCATCTTTCTCAACTCCAATGAGTACTGACCCACAGCCCTGAACTGTTCCTCAGACGACAAGCTCTCTATTCAGGGATCATTATTGTGAACCTCATAGGTCAACCCCCTCAACTCCGGTATCAGCCTAGTAAACCTCCTCTGCACTCCCTCCAAGGCCAAAATATCCTTGCATAAGTACGGCGACCAAAACTGCACACAGTACTCCAGGTGCGGCCTCACCAATGCCCTATACAGCCGCAGCAAGACTTCCCTACTTTTATATTCAATCCCCCTCGCTATGAAGGCCAGCATCCCATTCGCCTTCCTGACCACCTGCTGCACCTGCAGGCTGGGTTTTTGCGACGCATGCACAAGGACCCCGAGGTCCCTCTGCACCGTCGCCTGCTGCAGTTTTTCGCCACGTAAGTAATAGTCCTCCCTACCATT
>NC_137332.1:109069382-109110879 GCF_965287045.1 Carcharhinus amblyrhynchos | reverse complement strand
TTCTAAACAATGGGGGGGGGAAAACAAGAGACAAAAGAGAGAGAAAGCTTCCTCCTTCCCCCCTCCACCACACATTTCATATGCAAAATCATTTATTTAAACAGATCAGGGAGAAGGGAAAATAATAATAATGAAAATAACCAACTTGGCTTGAGCTTCGTCCAGACTTTGGTCAGTGATGGTCATGATTTGATGTAAAATGTCCCCGATGTCTTGCTTTCTGCCGTCCCCGTTGTCGGTCGCGTTCTCATGCATGTGAGCACTCAGAGACTGGAGGCCGCTCTGTACAGGATGCCCCGGGAGTCCCACTGATCCTCCACTACCACCTCCACCTCCTCCTCCACCTCCACCACCACCACCACCTCCTCCTCCTCCTCCAGCTCCCCGAGCCTGCAGCAGCCTGTTCTGATCTTCCATCCTTCCTCCTAGGTAGAAAATGGGGACAGACAGGTCCAGTTTCCTCCGCTTAGCAGACGTCCAGCCAGGCGGCGATAGTGGCAGGGGAGGGGGGGGGGGACAGACGAAATCCCAGGCAATCGAGCTGTGTGTGTGTGTTGTGTGTGTGTCTCTCTCTCTCTGTGTCTCTATCTCTTTGCCTCTCCTCCACAGACACAGAGAGAGAGAGAGAGGAAAAGAGGCGTTGGAAGGAGAGAGGGGGGGAGTGTGAATTCCACTGAAATCGACAGTGAAATTTACACTCTCTGCCCCTCTTTCTGTTCAGCTCGAAAGATCGACACAGTCAAGGGAGAATCAGCGATTATTTTTCTCCCCCCTCCCTGCCACACACAAACACACACAAGGAAAAGTACTAACAGCTCTCAATTTTTACTCTCCTATGCCAACTAGCACTGAACCTCAGTGCTGCTACAGTTCCTTACTTTGTAATGCAGATCAATGTTCGAGAGAGAGAGAGAGATATGAGAGAGGGGGATGGGCTTCTTAAAGCGACACTTACCCCATCTGTTTTTTTTCACTCCAAGTTGTTTTTGTTTTTATTTGTCGGTGCCACAAGTCACCAGTGACCATCCTCATACAGCAGAAGGAGGCCATTCGGCCCGTCGAGGCATCAAAATCCCCCAGGCGCCTGTTTCATAAAATCATAGAATCCCTCCAGGGCAGGATGGGTCCATTCAGCCCGCACCCAACACAATCCCAATAATCATCCTAACTAGACCCCCCGACACAAAGGGTCAGTTTTAGCACGGCCAATCCACCTAACCCACACGTCTTTGGGCTATGGGGGGAATCTGGAGCACCCGGAGGAAACCCACGCAGACAATGTGTAGACTCCGCACAGACAGTGACCCAAGCCAGGAATCGAACCCACGTCCCTAGCGCTGTGAGGCAGCAGTGCTAACCACTGGGCTACCATGCCGCGTGTAGAGACAAATTTAAAAAGATAATGGTAGAACAAGAAGGGGTACCATTGTAATCGTGGTGGCTTACCTTAACACTGCAATGAAATTACCGCAAAAATTCCCTCGTCACCACACTCCAGCACCTGTTCAGGTACATGGAGGGAGAATTTAGCATGGCCAATTCCCCCTAACCAGCATGCCTTTTGGACTGTGGGAGAAAACTGGAGCATCCGACAAAAACCCACGCAGACTTGGGGAGAATGTGCAGACTCTACACAGACAGTGACCCAAGCTGGGAATCGAACCTGTATCCCTGGAGCTGTGAGGTAGCAGTGCTAACCACTGTATCACCCTTCTTGTGAGATTTATATTTTGGTCCCGACCCCTACCTGCTTTTCTTACCTGGTCTGACCTGCACGTGAGTCCAGAGCCACAGCAATATGGTTGACTGTCAAATACCTTCAGGGACAGGCAATAAATGCTGGTCCAGCCAGTGACACCCACATCCCATAAACAAATTAAACATGGCAGGCCACTTTGCCTCTCGAGCCTGCTCTGTCACACCCAGACTATTTAGCCTGTCTTGACAGGACAACCCTCTCATCCTCGGAATTAGCCTGGCAAATCTCCTTTGGACTGCCTCGAATGTTATTATATCCTTTTTATAATAATGGGACCATAAATGTGCACAGTACTCCGAGTGAGGCCTCACCAACAACATATACAATTGCAACAATTTTTGTTACACAATTTCTATACAATTTTTAAACACCGACCCTTTTGCAATAAAGCTAAATGCCAGTTGGCCTTCATAGCGAGAGATTTCGAGTACAGGAGCAGGGATGTGTTGCTGCGATTATACAGGGCCTTGGTGAGGCCACACCTGGAATATTGTGAGTAGTTTTGGTCTCCTTATCTGAGGAAGGATGTTCTTGATGTAAAGGGAGTACAGAGAATGTTTACCAGACTGATTTCTGGGATGGCAGGGCTTACATATGAGGAGAGATTGAGTCAGTTCGGGTTGTATTGCCTGGAGTTCAGAAGAATGAGGGGACATCTCAAAGAAACTTATAAAATGGGCAACACAGTGGCACAGTGGTTAGCACTGCTGTCTCACAGTGCCAGAGATTTTGATTCCCGTCTTGGGTCATTGTCTGTGTAGAGTTTGCATGTTCTCCCCGTGTCTGCGTGGGTTTTCTCCGGGTGCTCCAGTTTCCTCCCACAGTCTGAAAGACGTGCCAGTTAGGCGCATTGGCCTTGCTAAATTCTCTATCAGTGTACCCAAACAGGCGCTGGGGCCCGTCAAGTCTGCAACAGAACTCTCTGACAGAACATCTTACTGAAGCCCTATCCCCGTAACTCCATGCACCTACAACGCTAATCCACAGTTTGGAAAACTAAGAGGCAATTTAGCATAGTGAAACAACCTAACCCACGTATCTTTAGACTGTGGAAGGAAACCAGAGCACCCAGAGGAAAGCCACGCAGACAGGGGGAGAACATGCAAACCCCACAAAACAGTCACCCGAGGCCAGAATTGAACCCGAGTCCCTGGCACTGTGAAGTAACACTGTTACCTTGGCAGTTAAATAAAGTTTATTTGTTAGTGTCACAAGTGGGCTTACATTAACACTGTAATGAAGTTACTGTGAAAATCCCCTAGTTGCCACACTCCGGTGCCTGTTTGGGTACACTGAGGGAGAATTTAGTACGGCCAATGCAACCTAAACAGCACGTCTTTCAGACTGTGGGAGGAAACTGGAGCACCCAGAGGAAACCCACACAGACACAGGGAGAACATGCAAACTCCGTACCTACAGTGATCCAAGCCGGGAATCGAACCCGGGCCCCTGGCGCAGTGAGGTGGTAGTGCTAACAACTGTGCTGCCAGTTTAGTACAGAGACGAGGGGAACTTTCTTCACCCAGACAATGCTCAGCATGCGGAATTCAGTACCACAGAAAGTAGTTGAGGCCAAAATTTATGATTTCAAGAAAGAGTTCAATATAGAAGGGGTGTCCACGGGCAGCATGGTAGCACAGTGGTTAGCACTGCTGCTTCACAGCTCCAGGGACCTGGGTTCTATTCCGGGCTTGGGCCACTGTCTGTGTGGGGTTTGCACATTCTCCTTGTGCTCATGTGGGTTTTCTCCGGGTGCTCCGGTTTCCTCCCACAGCCCAAAGCTGTGCAGGTTAGGTTGATTGGCCATGCTGGAATTGCCCTTAGTGTCCTGAGATGCATAGGTTAGTGGGTAAATATGTAGGGATATAGGGGTAGGGCCTGGGCAGGATTGTGCTCGGTGCAGACTCGATGGGCCAAATGGCCTCTTTCTGTATTGTAGGATTTCTATGATTCTGCCCAGAAGGGCAGAGAGTGCCAAGCCACAAGATGAAGGATGTTCTTTGAGCTTCATTGCAACATCTTGGCAGGCCGAGGCCAGAGTGGGGCGCAGTGTAGAGGAGATGAGATAATGAGGGATCAGTGAGGTCTCCATTGGAGGAGGAGACGGAGGGTGCTGAGCTGTTCTGGTGCAGGGGGCGAGGATGGGGAGTTTTTTAAAATTTGTTTACGGGCGGCACGGTGGCACAGTGGTTCACACTGCTGACCCACAGTGCCAGGAACCCGGGTTCAATTCCGGCCTCGGGTCACTGTCTGTGTGGAGTCTGCAAATTCTCCCCATGTCCGTGTGGGTTTCCTCCGGGTGCTCCGGTTTCCTCCCACGCTCCGAAGATGTGCGGGTTAGTGGATTGTCCGTGTTAAATTCTCCCTTAGTGTCAGGGGGATTGGCAGGGTAAATACGTGGGGTTACGGGGATGGGAGGGATTGTTGTTGGTGCAGACTCAATGGGCCGAATGGCCACCTTCCATGATTCTATGTGGGTCTCTCTGGCCGGGCCAGCATTTATTGCTCAGCCCTGAAGGTAGTTAAGAGTCAATGGGTGGGATTCTCTCAAAAGAATTCAAAGTGTTTCATTTGCATAAAAACTGAAGTGAATCCCATTGGATTTTTCAGTGGGAATCTCCCACACCGTGCGCACTGCAGAGTGCCCGAGTGTGAATCACGCGAAAAATCAGTGGGCAGGGTGTATTCCCACGGGCAAGGCGGGCAGCAGAGCGCTGAGTGGGCCACTGCTCATGGGCCGATCTGTCAGAGCAGAGATCGCAGCATGTGCAGTCGCCCCCACACTGCCGGCCTCCCGATGGCGAGCCAGCTCAATCGATAGCCAGCCTCGAACCCCCGCATCACTGCCCTACCGATCCCCCATGGCCTGATCACTGCCCTGCCCAATCCTCCCCCGGATCTCCCGACTAATCCCAACAGCAGCCCGACCCTCCCCTTCCCCCGCACTCCTGACCACTCCCCCAATCCCTCCAAGGTCCTCCCTTCCTCTGTCATCTTCCTCTGGCAGCGAGACCCTGCACCCCCACCTATCTCCCCTCTTAGAGGTCCCGCTCCGTTATGCCTGATGCCCGGTGGGCAGTGCCAAGGTACCTCCTGGGCATTGTCTCTTGGGCAGTGCCAGGCCCCCTCCCCTCACCCCTGACCCTCAAGCTTTCGCTCCAGAGGGATTGGGCCGCCAGCTCCCCAATAGTGAGGTTCTGTTGTAGACCTCGCTGGAATGTAATACTCCTGGCGAGGTGGGGGGAGGATAGTGGGCCTGGAGACTTCAGTCCAGGGCCTGCTAATGACAGGCAAATTACATGAAAAGCAACATGAGGATAATTTATACAGCTCTGCGCTGATTTTCAACATGGAGCTGACAGCGCTGGAAATCCAATGGACGGAGACTCGCGGAGGCTGTGGTGCCCAGCGGGAAACCCCTGAAACGGCCTTCGCTCGTGTCTCCCAGCTAGCGCAGCGGGCCAGGAGAATCTCCCCCAATGTGATAATCCTCGTGATGGGGAATCACTGATTGACATCTCCACAGGACTCATTGAATACGAGCTCCCTGAGGATTGGGAATTAACTCACCAGGTGGAGCTAGTATCCCACGGCCTATAGAAAGCAGGCCCCTGAGCGGGTCCATTGTTGTATTGTCCTGGTTGGGATCTGTTATGTGTTGACCACAGACTTGAGGTTTTTGCTTTACTTTAATTTGTGGAATAAAAGCATTGTTCCACTATAGCCAACTCCTGGAATTATTTATAGTCAACCACTTTGCTGTGGCTCTGGAGTCACATGTAGGCCAGACCAGGTAGGGATGGCAGATTTCCTTCCCTAAAGGACATTAGTGAACCAGATGCGTTTTCTGATAATCGTGTCACAGTCATCGGTAGATTCTTAATTCTAGATTTTTTTAAAAAATGAATTCAAATTCCACCATCTGCCTTGATGGGATTCGAACCTGGGCCCCCAAAACATTAGCTGAGTTTCTAGACTAATAGTCTAGCAATAATACCACCAGGCCATTGCCTCATATGTCTAGCCTTTCCTTGTAAGGGAGCCCAGGGTTCAGGATAAAGACCCATGGTGCAGGGGGAAGGCCCAGGGTGGAGACGAGACAATGAGGGATTGGTAGAGACTCAATTTGAGGGGTGGGGGAGGATGCTAAACCACCCTAGAGGAGGGACCGAGGGTCGGGATGCAGTTTTTTTAAGACATAGAGTAATAGAGGTTTACATTATGGAAACAGGCCCTTCGGCCCAACTTGTCCATGTCAACCCTTTTTTTTAAACCCCTAAGCTAATCCCAATTGCCCGCATTTGGCCCATATCCCTCTATATCCATCTTACCCATGTAACTGTCTAAACGCTTTTTAAAAAACAAAACTGTATCTGCCTCTACTACCACCTCTGGCAGCTTGTTCCAGACACTCACCACCTTCTGTGTGAAAAAATCGCCCCTCTGGGCACTTGTGTATCTCTCCCCTCTCACCTTAAACCTACGCCCTCTAGTTTTAGAGTCTCCTACCTTTGGGAAAAGGTATTGACTATCTAGCTGATCTGTGCTCCTCATTATTTTATACTCCTGCAGAAGATCACCCCTCAGCCTCCTACGCTGCAGGGAAATAAATCCCAGCCTGTCCTGCCTCTCCTTTGGCACACAGCAAGATCCCACTAGCAGCCCCTCGCTCAGGATTTATTCGCGTGATGTTGATTGCCGGGTAAATATGGAAGGTGACTTTGGGGGTGGGGGGGAAATGCCCCACTGCTTCCAGCTCTCCCCTCCCCTTCCCTGGGTACTGCGGGGGGGGTACCACCCTTCCCAGTGCCACGGAGACCTGTGACTGAGAGGTGGGCACGTTACCCGCTGAGCCACGGCTGACACCAAATGGCATCAGAGAGGCTGTGGGTGGGTGGGTGGGGGAGGGTGTGGGGTAGGCGTCATTCCCTCAGCTGTGAACACCAGCTGGCAGAGAGTAACCCGCACAGCAGAGGGCAGGGCTGAATGGTGGGATAGAGTGGTATGGTACGTTCCCATGCACAGACGGAGGGTGATAGGGTTGAGGGGTAGTGGCGGGGTGGGGGGGGGCTGTGGGTGCGGGGGATGGGGGGGGAGGACACATTCTGCTACCTCATGAATTATATATATTTCTGACATTTGGAAAAAAACATTTAAAAGTTAAAGCAAAGTTTATTTCTTTGTGTCACAAGTAAGGCTTACATTAACACTGCAATGCAGTTACTGTGAGATTCCCCCTTGGAAAGGGTGGGGGTCAGTGTCGGGGCAGGAATTCACCCGGAACCTGGTCGCCGTCCCCCGCCCCCCCACTTGCCTGCATCAAAACCTTGGGAACGTCTTAGTTTGAGGCCCGTCGCCATGGCTACCCCCCCACCCCCCCCCTCTGCGGTTGGCAGGATGATGGGGAGCTGGTTTATGAATCATGTGATTGAGTCCCGTGCGGGGGTGGGTGGACGGGGTGACAGCTTTACGTCGCGTGTAGAGGTTTGGCAGCTAATGAGTGGGGAGGCAATGTCTATGTGCTGTAGGGTGACCCAGCTCCATCGCAACGTCTCCCTCCCCCTCCGTCAGAGTGTCCCCCCTGTTCCACCTCCCCAGTGGGCAATCAGTCCATCCGTAAATAAAAGCAGCAGGTTATATCATCTTATGCCTTCAGAAGGGAGCAGTCATTAGCTGTGTTATATTTATTGTATTTACTCGACGTTATCTGACAGTTTTAAGGAGTTTCGATTAAGTGAGACGTGGTAGGTTGGAACAAGTTTATTTGGATGTGTTATTCCAGCATTTCTGGATGTGGAACAGCGCAGGTTAGAGAGAACAAACAGCAGAGGAACAGACCCTTTGCTACACAGTTTCTATCACAGCTTTGATGAAGGGTCATCTAGACTCGAAACGTTGGCTCTATTCTCTCCCCATAGATGCTGTTGGACCTGCTGAGATTTTCCAGCATTCTCTGTTTCTGTTTCAGATTCCAGCATCCGCAGTGTTTTGCTTTCATCGCAGGTTCTATCCCTCTATTCTCCTCCCATTCACGTGCCTGTCAAGATCCACCTTAGACATTGCTACTGTGCGCCTGCTTCCACCACCTCCTCCGGCAGCGCGTTCCAGGCGCCCACCACTCTCTGTGTGAAAAACTTCCCCTGCATATTTCCTCTAAACTTACCCCTCTCACCTTAAACCTGGATGACACAAAGATGGCTGGACTTGCTGATAGCGATGAACATTGTCAGACAATACAGCAGGATATAGATAGGCGGGAAAATTGGGCAGAGAAATGGCAGATGGAATTTAATCCAGATAAATGCCAAGTGATGCATTTTGATAGAACTAATGTAGGGGGGAGTTATACAATAAATGGCAGAACTATCAGGAGTATAGACACACAGAGGGACCTAGGTGTGCAAGTCCACAAATCCGTGAAGGTGGCAGCACAGGTGGAGAAGGTGGTGAAGAAGGTATATAGCTTGCTTGCCTTTATGGGACGGGGTATAGAGTATAAAAACTGGAGTCTGATGTTGCAGCTGTACAGAACGTTGGTTAGGCCACATTTGGAGTACTGTGTCCAGTTCTGGTAGCCACACTACCAGAAGGACGTGGAGGCTTTGGAGAGAGTGCAGAGAAGGTTTACCAGGATGTTGCCTGGTATGGAGGGTCTTAGCTATGAGGAGAGATTAGGTAAACTGGGTTTATTCTCCCTGGAAAGATGGAGAATGAGGGGAGACCTAATAAAGGTGTACAGAATTATGAGGGTGAACAGTGGGAAGCTTTTCCCCAGGTCGGAGGTGGAGATCACGAGGGGGTCACGGGCTCAAGGTGAGAGGGGCGGGGTATAACTCAGATATCAGAGGGATGTTTTTTACACAGTGGGTGGTGGGGGCCTGGAATGCGCTGCCAAGTAGGGTGGTGGAGGCAGACACGCTGGCATCGTTTAAGACTGACCTGGATAGTGACATGAGCAGACTGGGAATGGAGGGATACAAACGAATGGTCTGGTTGGACCAGTGAGCGGCACAGGCTTAGAGGGCCGAAGGGCCTGTTTCCTGTGAACATAAGAACATAAGAAATAGGAGCAGGAGTAGGCCATCTAGCTCTTCGAGCCTGCCCCGCCATTCAATAAGATCATGGCTGATCTGTCGTGGCTCAGTTCCACATTCCCGCCCTCTCCCCATAACCCTTAATCCCCTCGCTTATCAAACACCCATCAACCCGCTTCTTAAAAATATTTAGCGAGGCAGCCTCCACCACTTCAACGGGCAGAGAATTCCAGAGATTCACCACCCGTTGAGTGAAGAAGTTCCTCCTCAACTCCGTTCTAAACCGCCCCCACTTTATCTTGAGGCTGTGCCCCCTAGTCCTACTGTCCTTTCTGAGCAGGAAGAGCCTTTCCACCTCTATCCTATCCATCCCATTCATCATCTTATACGTCTCAATGAGATCTCCCCTCATTCTTCTAAACTCTAACGAGTACAAGCCTAGTTTATTCAGCCTCTCCTCATAGCTCAACCCCCTCAACTCCGGCATCAGCCGAGTAAACCTCCTCTGCACTCCCTCCAAGGCCAAAATATCCTTGCGTAAGTACGGCGCCCAAAACTGCACACAGTGCTGTACTGTTCTTTGTTCTTTGTTGTTCTGTACCCTCTAGTAGTCAGCCCTTCCACCCTGGGAAATAGTCTCCATCTATCCACCCTGTCTGTGCCTCTCATAATTTTGTAGATCTCTATCAGGTCTCCCTTCAGCCTCCATCTGTCCAGTGAAAATAATCCCAGTTTATTCAACCTCCCCTCATAGCCCATGTCCTCCAGACCGAGCAATATCCTGGTGAATCTTCTTTGTAATCTTTCCAAACCTTCCACGTCCTTCTGCTAACGTGGTACCAGAACTCCACATGCGGCCCAACTAAAGTTTTATACAGCTGTAACAGTTGCCAACTTTTATACTTGATGCCTCGGCCGATGAAGGCAAGAATGCTGTATATATTCTGGACTACCGTATTCATCTGGGTTGCCACCTTCAGGGACTTTGTGGACCTGCACACCCAGATCCCTCTGTCTGTCAGGGCTCCTCAGGGTTCTGCTAATTCGCACTTAACTTAGATCCTCCAATTTTTTTTAAAACTTATTTATTAATCACAAGTAGGCTATCATTAACACTGCAATGAAGTTAATCTGAAAATCCCCTAGCCACCACACTCCTGTTTGCGTACACTGAGGGAGAATTTAGCATGGCCAATGCACCTAACCACACATCTTTTGGACTGTGGGAGGAAACTGGAGCACCTGGAGGAAACCCACGCAGACACAGGGAGAACGTGCAGACTCCACACAGACAGTGACCATCTTGCATTTGTCTGGATTAAACACCATCTGCCAAGTCTGCAATCTATCTTATATCCTGCTGTATCCCTCAACAATTAAAGGCTGACTCCATTTCTTCTCCGTCTTCTGGTGTGATGCTCGAGGAAGATGTCTCGCCTGAAATCAGGAGCACTGGGAGGACCCACAGACTGATAAGCAAACTGTTTCGTCATGGTACAAAGATGTCCTCCTTGGCGTCAATGGGTCTCGAGCCCAGGGCATCTGATGGAGAAGTGGGTACACATGGCACCACAAGACACCCTTCACTCGACACTGTCCCCATCAAACACTCCCAGGACCAGTACAGCACGGGGTTAGATACAGAGTAAAGCTTCCTCTACACTGTCCCCATCAAACACTCCCAGGACAGGTACAGCATGGGGTTAGATACAGAGTAAAGCTCCCTCTACACTGTCCCCATCAAACACTCCCAAGACAGGTACAGCATGGGGTTAGATACAGAGTAAAGCTCCCTCTACACTGTCCCATCAAACACTCCCAGGACCGGTACAGCACGGGGTTAGATACAGAGTAAAGCTCCCTCTACACTGTCCCCATCAAACACTCCCAGGACTGGTACAGCACAGGATTAGATACAGAGTAAAGCTCCCTCTACAATGTCCCCATCAAACACTCCCAGGACAGGTGCAGCACGGGGTTAGATACAGAGTAAAGCTCCCTCTACACTGTCCCCATCAAACACTCCCAGGACAGGTGCAGCATGGGGTTAGATACAGAGTAAAGCTCCCTCTACACTGTCCCCATCAAACACTCCCAGGACAGGTGCAGCACAGGGTTAGATACAGAGTAAAGCTCCCTCTACACTGTCCCCATCAAACACTCCCAGGACAGGTGCAGCACAGGATTAGATACAGAGTAAAGCTCCCTCTGCACTGTCCCCATCAAACGCTCCCAGGACAGGTACAGCACGGGGTTAGATACAGAGTAAAGCTCCCTCTGCACTGTCCCCATCAAACACTCCCAGGACAGGTACAGCACAGGGTTAGATACAGAGTAAAGCTCCCTCTGCACTGTCCCCATCAAACACTCCCAGGACAGGTACAGCACAGGGTTAGATACAGAGTAAAGCTCCCTCTGCACTGTCCCCATCAAACACTCCCAGGACAGGTACAGCACGGGGTTAGATACAGAGTAAAGCTCCCTCTGCACTGTCCCCATCAAACACTCCCAGGACAGGTACAGCACGGGGTTAGATACAGAGTAAAGCTCCCTCTGCACTGTCCCCATCAAACACTCCCAGGACAGGTACAGCACAGGGTTAGATACAGAGTAAAGCTCCCTCTGCACTGTCCCCATCAAACACTCCCAGGACAGGTACAGCACGGGGTTAGATACAGAGTAAAGCTCCCTCTGCACTGTCCCCATCAAACACTCCCAGGACAGGTGCAGCACAGGATTAGATACAGAGTAAAGCTCCCTCTGCACTGTCCCCATCAAACACTCCCAGGACAGGTGCAGCACAGGATTAGATACAGAGTAAAGCTCCCTCTACACTGTCCCCATCAAACACTCCCAGGACAGGTGCAGCACAGGATTAGATACAGAGTAAAGCTCCCTCTGCACTGTCCCCATCAAACACTCCCAGGACAGGTACAGCACGGGGTTAGATACAGAGTAAAGCTCCCTCTGCACTGTCCCCATCAAACACTCCCAGGACAGGTACAGCACAGGGTTAGATACAGAGTAAAGCTCCCTCTACACTGTCCCCATCAAACACTCCCAGGACAGGTACAGCACGGGTTTAGATACAGAGTAAAACTCTAATTTTCATAAGAAGCAAATGTGATGTGAGGATAAACTTTTTCACACTCTGAGTAGTTGGGGTCTGGAATGTGCTGCCTGGAAGTGTTGTGGAGGTAGGTTCAATCGAGGCTTTCAAGTGGGCATTGAATGATTATATGAATAGAAACAAAGTGCAGGTATTCAGGAAAAAGGCAGGGGAACAGCTCAAAGCAAAGATGCTCGTTTGTAGAGAGCCGGTTCAGACGTGATGGGCGAATGGCCTCCTTCTGCACTCAAACAATTCTGTGATTCTGCCAAGTCCAGCTCGTGAGCTGCAGACTTGGCCAGTGTGTGGGGCGGGAGATCCTTGGAGAGGTGAGGCAGGGGCCTTGTGGTATTACCCCTGGACTATTAATCCAGAAACTCAACTAATGTTCTAGGGACCTGGGTTCAAATCCTGCCATGGCAGGTAGCAGAATTTTAATTCAATAAAAATCTGGAATTAAGAATCTACTGATGACCATGAAACCATTGTTGATTGTTGGGAAAAATCCATCTGGTTCACTAATGTCCTTTAGGGAAGGAAATCTGCCATCTTTACCTGGTCTGGCCTACATGTGACTCCAGGGGCACAGCAATATGGTTGCATCTTAACTGCCCTTGGGCAAATAGGGTTAGGCAATAAATGTTCCCTCTACGAAGCCCACGTCCAATGAATAAATAAAAAAGCCACAAGAGTTGGGTGGTTCAGAGAATTTTGTGTGCTCCCACCTACATCTCAACTTCACTCCTGCATGTTCCTGGTGAAGTCTCTTGATGAGTCTGGTGCCTGCCAGAAGACACATTCCCCATTTTGTTTGGCCATTGGGTTCCCATGAATCAGCAGGAAGGTTTGACCCCCTGCAGGGATACGTTGAGGGCACCCTTAAAGCTTGGCTGCCTCTACCACGAATGAGTTCCAAGTGGCAGAGTTCCTTCCGGAGCCTGGCGATGGGTATATTGAATGACCTGTGCGGCCCAGCGGAAATCCTGTTGGGTGATTGGCGCCTGGCTGCTGGAGATATTGGCTTCGGATGGGATGTTGCTGTCAGATTTGTCACTGCATGTAGAGGATGGTGGTGGGCCCGCTCCAATGTTTCAGGGTGCATGCTGTACATTGCCTCTGAAGTGTTGTGACATTGTGTTTGTGAAATGTAGTCCCTATAAAAACTGGTTTTGTGTCAATGCTTGGACATTTAAAATGCAGTACACAGGGTACACAGGGTGCAACATTCATAGCAGAGACCAAAACGTCAGGGTTGCCTTGGTAACAGGTTTTGCAGGTTTTTGCATTTTGACAGCCTATCAGTTTAAAGAAAACACTCAGCTCTCAGGAACCTATCAAATTTGAATTTGCTGATCTTAACAACAGTGAACCAATTCTGGTGTAGGAAATTTGATACGTTATCGGAGTTATAGAGAGGAACTCAACTGCCTGACTACCGTTCAGCTGAAGAGCTGCCACCTCTCAACATCTAGAGAGGGAAAGGATGGCTCCCTGCCAGCTCACAATATCTCTGAGGAGAAATCTCCATCTATTTAACAAAGGGTACCAAACCAGAAAGCGCTTACAGATGGTGGAATCGCCAGAAGAACTCCAAAGGTTTTCCAAAGCTATAAAACCTGTTTCGATATTTTTTGGGAGTGACTAAATTATTATTATTTATTTTGGTAATGAATGATCCTTGTATTTATTTGAACAGCATTCCAGAAATTTATGTGATATACTGCTTGTTTAGATAAGGTTGCTAGTGGGTTAAATAAATAACTTGTTAGTTATTCGCTTAAAGCATCAGGTCTTTCTGTTAATGAACCTCTAAACATTAATGAAAAACAGCTAACACTTTCCCAAACACTTCGAACAGATTACAAAGTGACACAGTCCTCTCTGGGGGATTCGGCAAGGCTTCTCTAAAGGGAATCCAGCTCCACATTGTAACAGAAGCACGTGGGAATCACTGCTGTCCAGGACATTAGCCATGAGTCCCGATCCTCAAATACATTTTTGCTCATTCAGCCACACTGGAGATGGAGATGAGTTTTTGTCACTTGTGTCTGCCTCCATTGACCCAAAGGCCTCATCCAACTGAGGGAGAATCTGCTGAAGGACCCATTTTAATTCATGTTACTCTATGCCTACTGCAGAAGCTCTACCAGGGAGCATTAATTTACCAACAAGGTGACAGGCCAATGGAAATCCATCCTCCCGAATGTAGAGATTTTCCAGCATTTTCCATTTTTGCTTCAGATTCCAGTGTTCGCAGTATTTTGCTTTCATCTGGGGGTTCTGAAGGGTTGCACACCCTCAGAAAGGGGAAGGGGCAACTGGAGGGAGGATGAGTTTGCCTCCCCCGACCCATTCTGCCCCTCCCCCACCCCCACATCGCCACTACGAAAGCTCACATATGGCTCTGTATGGATGTATCTCAGGCAGAACCTGTTGGGGCAGAGCCCCATGGAATCTACCCCCCTCTCCAAGGAGATCCCCCACCATGCACCAGATGGAACCACAGTCATCAGGGAGCAGGCAGATGGATTTGCATCACGGGTGGCATGTGGCACAGTGGATAGCATTGCTGCTTCACAGCTCCAGGGACCCGGGTTCAATTCCCGGCTTGGGTCGCTGTCTGTGCGAAGTTTGCACATTCTCCCCGTGTCTGCAGGGGTTTCCTCCTCTTGCTCCAGTTTCCTCCCACACTCCAAAGATGTGCTGGTTCGGGTAGATTGGCCATGCTAAGCTCTCCTTCACCTACAAAGTGACTCCAGAGACACAGCAATGTGGTTGACTCTCTGTTTCTAACTCTCTGCTGTACCTGTCCTGGGAGTGTTTGATGGGGACAGTGTAGAGGGAGCTTTACTCTGTATCTAACCCCATGCTGTACCTGTCCTGAGATTGTTTGAGGGGACACTGTAGAGGGAGCTTTACTCTGTATCTAACCCCGTGCTGTACCTGTCCTGAGATTGTTTGAGGGGACACTGTAGAGGGAGCTTTACTCTGTATCTAACCCCGTGCTGTACCTGTCCTGGGAGTGTTTGATGGGGACACTGTAGAGGGAGCTTTACTCTGTATCTAACCCCATGCTGTATCTGTCCTGGGAGTGTTTGATGGGGACAGTGTAGAGGGAGTTTTACTCTGTATCTAACCCCGTGCTGTACCTGTCCTGGGAGTGTTTGATGGGGACAGTGCAGAGGGAGCTTTACTCTGTATCTAACCCCGTGCTGTACCTGTCCTGGGAGTGTTTGATGGGGACAGTGTAGAGGGAACTTTACTCTGTATCTAACCCCATGCTGTACCTGTCCTGGGAGTGTTTAATGGGGACAGTGTAGAGGGAGCTTTACTCTGTACCTAACCCCGTGTTGTACCTGCCCTGGGAGTGTTTGATGGGACAGTGTAGAGGGAGCTTTACTCTGTACCTAACCCCGTGCTGTACATGCTCTGGGAGTGTTTGATGGGACAGTGTAGAGGGAGCTTTACTCTGTAACTAACCCTGTGCTGTACCTGTCCTGGGAATGTTTGATGATGACAGTGTAAAGGGAGCTTTACTCTGAACATAACCCTGTGCTGTACCTGTCCTGAGAGTGTTGGGGACAGTGTAGAGGGAGCTTTACTCTGTATCTAACCCCCGTGCTGTACCTGTCCTGGGAGTGTTTGAAGGGGACAGTGTAGAGGGAGCTTTACTCTGTATCTAACCCCATGCTGTACCTGTCCTGAGGTTGTTTAATGGGACAGTGTAGAGGGAGCTTTACTCTGTACCTAACCCCGTGCTGTACCTGCCCTGGGAGTGTTTGATGGGATAGTGTAGAGGGAGCTTTACTCTGTATCTAACCCCATCTAATCCCATGCTGTACCTGTCCTGGGAGTGTTTGATGGGAACAGTGTAAATGGATCTTTACCCTGTATCTAACCCTGTACTGTACCTGTCCTGGGAATGTTCGATGGGGACAGTGTAGATGGAGCTTTACTCTGTTTGCACCCCGTGCTGTATCTGTCCTGGGAGTGTTTGATGGGACAGTGTAGAGGGAGCTTTACTCTGTATCTAACCCCATGCTGTACCTGTCCTGGGAGTGTTTGATGGAGTCAGTGTAGAGGGAGCTTTACTCTGTATCTAACCCCGTGTTGTACCTGCCCTGGGAGTGTTTGATGGGGATAGTGTAGAGGGAGCTTTACTCTGTATCTAACCCCGTGCTGTACCTGTCCTGGGAGTGTTTGATGGGGACAGTGTAGAGGGAGCTTTACTCTGTACCTAACCCCGTGTTGTACCTGCCCTGGGAGTGTTTGATGGGACAGTGTAGAGGGAGCTTTACTCTGTACCTAACTCCGTATTGTAGCTGCCTTGGGAGTATTTGATGGGGACAGTGTAGAGGGAGCTTTACTCTGTATCTAACCCCGTGCTGTGCCTGTCCTGGGAGTGTTTGATGGGAACAGTGTAGAGGGAGCTTTACTCTGTATCTAACCCCGTGCTGTGCCTGTCCTGGGAGTGTTTGATGGGAACAGTGTAGAGGGAGCTTTACTCTGTATCTAACCCTGTGCTGTACCTGTCCTGGGAGTGTTTGATGGGAACAGTGTAGAGGGAGCTTTACTCTGTATCTAACCCTGTGCTGTATCTGTCCTGGGAGTGTTTGATGGGATAGTGTAGTGGGAGCTTTACTCTGTATCTAACCCTGTGCTGTACCTGTCCTGCGAGTGTTTGATGGGACAGTGTAGAGGGAGCTTTACTCTGTATCTAATCCCGTGTTGTAGCTGTCCTGGGAGTGTTTGATACGGACAGTGTAGAGGGGCAAATATCAGACGGATTGCTGTGGGGAATGCCTCTACATTTCTTCAATATGAGTTTTCCTATAATTGGAAGGTTGTGTCTTGTTGAGAAATGCCTTGGCAAGCAGAATCCTGCCCCGATTCTGTCGAAGATGAAATCTTCATTTCACCTTGAACCAGTTTGCAAAGGTACCTTTTCCTGAAGTAAGCAGGAATATAAGCGAACCAGTCCTTGTGATGTTGCTCAGATACGCTGCTCATTAAAGCTACTGCAGGTGTTTGTGAAGTTCCAGCACCTGGGAAGCATTAGGATTCCAGAATTTCCCAATACCTCTCTCCAGGAATAAATCATTCCGACAGGTTCTGGGGCTGAGATAGCTTCCTGGAGAAGGGTACGGTTCTGGCTGCACGCTTTGCCGGAGATGGCTGCAGTGTGATGGGAAAAACCCAGAATCTCGGTCTCCGTCCAAAAAGGGGTACTGCCCCCCCCACCCCCTTCGGTTGATGCCCAAACTGGAAGCGGATTTTTGCAGCCTCTCTGTCCAGGAAGCAGAAAAATAAAGCAGAAAGTTTCCTGCTCCTGATCACTGCCACACCTTCAGTCTGCGAGTGTGAGCGAGCATGAGAGTGTGGCTGAATATGAACGTGTAAGTGAGTGTAAATGTGTGAGTGAGAATGTGGTCGAGTGTGTGTGTCTGTGTGTGTGAGTGAGCGTGAGTGAGTGTGTGTATGTGTGTGACTGTGTGTGTGTTCGTGTGTCTGGGTGTGAGACTGAGTGTGTGTTTGTATGTGTGTCTTTGTATGTATCTGTATGTGAGTGAGTGTGTGTGTGTTTGTGAGTGAGTGTGTGACTGAGTGTGTGTTTATGTGTGTATGTGAATGTGTGTGAGTGAGCGTGTGACTGAGTGTGTGTTTATGTGTGTATGTGAATGTGTGTGAGTGAGCGTGTGACTGAGTGTGTGTTTATGTGTGTATGTGAATGTGTGTGAGTGAGTGTGTGACTGAGTGTGTGTTTATGTGTGTGAGTGAATGTGTGTGTGTGTTTGTGAGTGAGTGTGTCTGTGAGTGTAAGTGTGTGTGTATGTGAATGTGTGTGAGTGAGCGTGTGACTGAGTGTGTGTTTATGTGTGTGAGTGAATGTGTGTGTGTGTTTGTATGTGTGACTTTGTATGTGTCTGTATGTGAGTGAGTGAGTGTGTGTGTGTTTGTGAGTGAGTGTGTGTGTGTTTGTGTGTGTGAGTGGGTACGTGTGTGTGTATGTGTGCGTGAGGGAAAGTGAATGTGTGAGTGTGAGTGTGTTGAGCGTGAGTGCACTGAGTGTGTGTGAGTGGGTGTGTGTTTGTGTGTGTGTGTGTGTGTGAGGGAAAGTGAATGTGTGACTGTGAATGTGTTGAACATGAGTGCACCAAGCGTGTGTGAGTGTGTGTGTGTGTGTGTGTGTGTGTGTGTGTGTGTGTGTGTGTGTGTGTGTGTGAAAGTGAATGTGTGAGTGTGAGTGTGTTGAGCGTGAGTGCACCGAGTGTGTGTGAGTGGGTGTGTGTGGGTGTGTTTGTGTGTGTGTGTGTGTGTGTGTGTGTGTGTGTGTGTGTGTGTGTGTGTGTGTGTGTGTGTGTGTGTGTGTGTGTGTGCATGAGGGAAAGTGAATGTGTGAGTGTGAGTGTGTTGAGCGTGAGTGCACTGAGTGCGTGTGAGTGGGTGTGTGCATGAATTCCCTTGCTCTGTGTGTGGACAGAGACTCACTGATTCATTGAGCCTGTGAAGACAGAGTATGAGTGTGTCTGAGAATGAGGTGCCTGTTAGTATGTCTGAGTGTGTGAGAGAGTGTGTGTGTGTGTGTGAATGTGAGTGTGGGTGTGAGAGAGCGTGTGTGTGTGAATGTGAGTGTGGCTGTGAGAGCATTTGAGTGTGAATGTGTGATTTTATGAGTGCGTGTTCATGGACGGCATGGTGGCACGGTGGTTAGCACTACTGCCTCACAGTGCCTGAGACCCGGGTTCAATTCCGGCCTTGGGTGACTTTGTGGAGTTTTCACGTTCTCCCCGTGTTTGCGTGGGTTTTCTCTGGGTGTTCCGGTTTCCTCCCATACTCTAAAGATGCACAGGTTAAGTGGATTGGCCGTGCTAAATTCGGGGATTAGCAGGGTAGATATGTGGGGTTATGGGGATAGGGCCTGGGTGTGATTGTTATTGATATGGGCTCGATGGACTAAATAGCCCCCTTCTATAGTGGAGGCATTCTATGTATGTGTGTGAGTGAGTATGTGCAAGTTTGTGTGTGAGTCTGACTATATATGTGAGTGTGTGGGTGAGCATGAGTATGTGTGAATGCGTGCGAGGCTGTGCATGTTTATGAATGTGTGCATATATTTGTACATGTGAGCAAGCGTGTACATATGTGAATGTGTGTGTCTGTGCATGTTTATGAATGTGTGTGAATATTTGTACATGTGAGTGAGTGTGTGCGCTTGTGAATATGTGTGTCTGTAAGTGTGTGAATATTTATGTATGTTACAATGTGTCCAAGTGTGACTATGTGAGTGTGTGCATGTGTGTGAGTGCTGTATGAGTCTGAGTGTGTGCAAGTGTGAACATGCAAGTTTGTGTATGAGTCTAAGTGAGTGTGAGTGTGAATATGAGTGAGCGTGTGGATGAGCATGAGTATGTGAATGTGTAAATTGCATGAGTGTGAGCATGTAAGAGAATGTTAATATGTGATTGAGTGTGTGTTTGTGTGAGAGTTTGTATATGTGTGTGAGTATGAGCGTTTGAGTGTGTGTATGAATCTGTATGAGTGAGCATGTGTGTGACTGTGTCTGAGTGGATAATTGTGTGTGTATATGAGTGAGTGTGAATGGGTGTGTGAGTATGTGTGTCTGAGTGTTATTGTCTGAGTAAGTGTGTAAGAGGATATGAATGTGATTGAGTATGAGTGTGTAAGAGGATATGAATGTGTGAGTCAGTGTGCGTGAGTTTGTGTGTGAGTGAGAGTGTGTATGTCTGAGGAGTGTGTGTCTGTGAGAGAGTGTGTATATCTGAGGAGTGTGTGTGTGAGTGAGAGTGTGTATGTCTGAGGAGTGTGTGTGTGTGAGAGTGTGTATGTCTGAGGAGTGTGTGTCTGTGAGAGAGTGTGTATGCCTGAGGACTGTGTGTGTGTGTGTGAGAGAGTGTGTATATCTGAGGAGTGTGTGTGTGAGAGAGTGTGTATATCTGAGGAGTGTGTGTGTGAGTGAGAGTGTGTATGTCTGAGGAGTGTGTGTCTGTGAGAGAGTGTGTATATCTGAGGAGTGTGTGTGTGAGTGAGAGTGTGTATGTCTGAGGAGTGTGTGTCTGTGAGAGAGTGTGTATGCCTGAGGACTGTGTGTGTGTGTGTGAGAGAGTGTGTATGTCTGAGGAGTGTGTGTGTGAGAGCGTGTGTATGTCTGAGGAGTGTGTGTGTGAGAGAGTGTGTATGTCTGAGGAGAGTGTGTGTGAGTGAGAGAGTGTGTATGT
Organism: Carcharhinus amblyrhynchos; assembly: GCF_965287045.1. Lineage (NCBI taxonomy): Eukaryota > Metazoa > Chordata > Chondrichthyes > Carcharhiniformes > Carcharhinidae > Carcharhinus > Carcharhinus amblyrhynchos. The sequence continues at coordinate 109,090,740 of NC_137332.1, read as the reverse complement.
CTGAGGAGTGTGTGTGTGTGTGTGTGAGAGAGTGTGTATGTCTGAGGAGTGTGTGTGTGTGAGAGTGTGTATGTCTGAGGAGTGTGTGTGTGAGTGAGAGAGTGTGTATGTCTGAGGAGTGTGTGTGTGTGAGAGTGTGTATGTCTGAGGAGTGTGTGTGTGTGAGAGAGTGTGTATGTCTGAGGAGTGTGTGTGTGTGAGAGAGTGTGTATGTCTGAGGAGTGTGTGTGTGTGAGAGAGTGTGTATGTCTGAGGAGTGTGTGTGTGTGTGTGTGTGAGAGAGTGTGTATGTCTGAGGAGTGTGTGTGTGTGTGTGTGAGAGAGTGTGTATGTCTGAGGAGTGTGTGTGTGTGAGAGAGTGTGTATGTCTGAGGAGTGTGTGTGTGTGAGAGAGTGTGTATGTCTGAGGAGTGTGTGTGTGTGAGAGTGTGTATGTCTGAGGAGTGTGTGTGTGTGAGAGAGTGTGTATGTCTGAGGAGTGTGTGTGTGAGAGAGTGTGTGTATGTCTGAGGAGTGTGTGTGTGTGAGAGTGTGTATGTCTGAGGAGTGTGTGTGTGTGAGAGAGTGTGTATGTCTGAGGAGTGTGTGTGTGTGTGTGTGAGAGAGTGTGTATGTCTGAGGAGTGTGTGTGTGTGAGAGAGTGTGTATGTCTGAGGAGTGTGTGTGTGTGAGAGAGTGTGTATGTCTGAGGAGTGTGTGTGTGTGAGAGTGTGTATGTCTGAGGAGTGTGTGTGTGTGAGAGAGTGTGTGTGTCTGAGGAGTGTGTGTGTGTGTGTGTGAGAGAGTGTGTATGTCTGAGGAGTGTGTGTGTGTGAGAGAGTGTGTATGTCTGAGGAGTGTGTGTGTGTGAGAGAGTGTGTATGTCTGAGGAGTGTGTGTGTGTGTGAGAGAGTGTGTATGTCTGAGGAGTGTGTGTGTGTGTGAGAGAGTGTGTATGTCTGAGGAGTGTGTGTGTGTGTGTGTGAGAGAGTGTGTATGTCTAAGGACTGTGTGTGTGTGAGAGTGTGTATGTCTGAGGAGTGTGTGTGTGTGTGTGTGAGAGAGTGTGTATGTCTGAGGAGTGTGTGTGTGTGTGTGTGTGTGTGAGAGAGTGTGTATGTCTGAGGACTGTGTGTGTGTGAGACACTGTGTATGTCTGAGGAGTGTGTGTGTGTGTGAGTGAGAGAGTGTGTATGTCTGAGGAGTGTGTGTGTGAGAGAGTGTGTGTATGTCTGAGGATTGTGTGAGTGAGAGGGTGTGTGTATGTCTGAGGAGTGTGTGTGTGAGAGTGTGTGTATGTCTGAGGAGTGTGTGTGTGTGAGAGAGTGTGTATGTCTGAGGAGTGTTTGTGTGAGGGTGTGTATGTCTGAGGAGTGTGTGTGTGAGTGAGAGAGTGTGTATGTCTGAGGAGTGTGTGTGTGAGAGAGTGTGTATGTCTGAGGAGTGTGTGTGTGTGAGTGAGAGTGTGTATGTCTGCGGAGTGTGTGTGTGTGAGAGAGAGTGTGTGTGTCTGAGGAGTGTGTGTGTGTGAGAGTGTGTATATCTGAGGAGTGTGTGTGTGAGTGAGAGTGTGTATGTCTGATGAGTGTGTGTCTGTGAGAGAGTGTGTATATTTGAGGAGTGTGTGTGTGAGTGAGAGTGTGTATGTCTGAGGAGTGTGTGTCTGTGAGAGAGTGTGTATATCTGAGGAGTGTGTGTGTGAGTGAGAGTGTGTATGTCTGAGGAGTGTGTGTCTGTGAGAGAGTGTGTATGCCTGAGGACTGTGTGTGTGTGTGTGAGAGAGTGTGTATGTCTGAGGAGTGTGTGGGTGAGACCGTGTGTATGTCTGAGGAGTGTGTGTGTGAGAGAGTGTGTATGTCTGAGGAGAGTGTGTGTGAGTGAGAGAGTGTGTATGTCTGAGGAGTGTGTGTGTGTGAGAGAGTGTGTATGTCTGAGGAGTGTGTGTGTGTGAGAGAGTGTGTATGTCTGAGGAGTATGTGTGTGTGTGTGTGAGAGAGTGTGTATGTCTGAGGAGTGTGTGTGTGTGTGTGTGAGAGAGTGTGTATGTCTGAGGAGTGTGTGTGTGTGAGAGAGTGCCTATGTCTGAGGAGTGTGTGTGTGTGAGAGTGTGTATGTTTGAGGAGTGTGTGTGTGTGAGAGAGTGTGTATGTCTGAGGAGTGTGTGTGTGTGAGAGAGTGTGTATGTCTGAGGAGTGTGTGTGTGTGAGAGAGTGTGTATGTCTGAGGAGTATGTGTGTGTGTGTGTGAGAGAGTGTGTATGTCTGAGGAGTGTGTGTGTGAGAGAGTGTGTATGTCTGAGGAGTGTGTGTGTGTGAGAGAGTGTGTATGTCTGAGGAGTGTGTGTGTGTGAGAGAGTGTGTATGTCTGAGGAGTGTGTGTGTGTGTGTGAGAGAGTGTGTATGTCTGAGGAGTGTGTGTGTGTGAGAGAGTGTGTATGTCTGAGGAGTGTGTGTGTGTGAGAGAGTGTGTATGTCTGAGGAGTGTGTGTGTGTGTGTGAGTGTGTATGTCTGAGGAGTGTGTGTGTGTGTGTGAGAGAGTGTGTATGTCTGAGGAGTGTGTGTGTGTGAGAGAGTGTGTATGTCTGAGGAGTGTGTGTGTGTGAGAGAGTGTGTATGTCTGAGGAGTGTGTGTGTGTGAGAGAGTGTGTATGTCTGAGGAGTGTGTGTGTGTGTGTGAGAGAGTGTGTATGTCTGAGGAGTGTGTGTGTGTGAGAGAGTGTGTATGTCTGAGGAGTGTGTGTGTGTGAGAGAGTGTGTATGTCTGAGGAGTGTGTGTGTGTGTGTGAGTGTGTATGTCTGAGGAGTGTGTGTGTGTGTGTGAGAGAGTGTGTATGTCTGAGGAGTGTGTGTGTGTGAGAGAGTGTGTATGTCTGAGGAGTGTGTGTGTGTGAGAGAGTGTGTATGTCTGAGGAGTGTGTGTGTGTGTGTGAGTGTGTATGTCTGAGGACTGTGTGTGTGTGAAAGACTGTGTATGTCTGAGGAGTGTATGTGTGTGTGAGAGAGTGTGTATGTCTGAGGACTGTGTGTGTGAGAGACTGTGTATGTCTGAGGAGTGTGTGCGTGTGTGTGTGTGAGAGAGTGTGTATGTCTGAGGACTGTGTGTGTGTGAGAGAGTGTGTATGTCTGAGGAGTGTGTGTGTGTGTGAGAGAGTGTGTATGTCTGAGGAGTGTGTGTGTGTGTGAGAGAGTGTGTATGTCTGAGGAGTGTGTGTGTGTGTGAGAGTGTGTATGTCTGAGGAGTGTGTGTGTGAGAGAGTGTGTATGTCTGAGGAGTGTGTGTGTGTGTGAGAGTGTGTATGTCTGAGGAGTGTGTGTGTGAGAGAGTGTGTATGTCTGAGGAGTGTGTGTGTGTGAGAGAGTGTGTATGTCTGAGTAGTGTGTGTGTGTGAGAGAGTGTGTATGTCTGAGGAGTGTGTGTGTGTGTGTGTGTGTGTATGTCTGAGGAGTGTGTGTGTGAGAGAGTGTGTATGTCTGAGGAGTGTGTGTGTGTGAGAGAGTGTGTATGTCTGAGGAGTGTGTGTGTGTGTGTGAGAGAGTGTGTATGTCTGAGGAGTGTGTGTGTGTGTGAGAGAGTGTGTATGTCTGAGGAGTGTGTGTGTGTGTGTGAGAGAGTGTGTATGTCTGAGGAGTGTGTGTGTGTGTGAGAGAGTGTGTATGTCTGAGGAGTGTGTGTGTGTGTGAGAGTGTGTATGTCTGAGGAGTGTGTGTGTGAGAGAGTGTGTATGTCTGAGGAGTGTGTGTGTGTGAGAGAGTGTGTATGTCTGAGTAGTGTGTGTGTGTGAGAGAGTGTGTATGTCTGAGGAGTGTGTGTGTGTGAGAGAGTGTGTATGTCTGAGGAGTGTGTGTGTGTGTGAGAGAGTTTGTATGTCTGAGAAGTGTGTGTGTGTGAGAGAGTGTGTATGTCTGAGGAGTGTGTGTGTGAGAGAGTGTGTATGTCCGAAGAGTATCTGTGAGTGAGTTGGTGAGTGTGAGTGTGCAAGTGAATATGTGTGTTTGAGTGAGTGTGAGAGTGTGATTTTATGTGTGGGTTAGTGTGTGTGTGAATCCATGTGAATGATGGTATGTGTTTGAGTTGCCAGAATTCTACTGCCTCGCCTACCCGAGGTTTGTAAAATCCTCCCACCCGAGGCTAATGGAGAATGTCGTTCTGCAAACCTCGCCCACCCCAATTCCAGTGAAAACCTGACAAGTGGGTGTGCGAATGTGTTTGTTAGTATATGAGTGTGCGTGTGTGTGTGTGTGTGTGTGTATATCTGTGACTATGTGTGAGAGTGTGAGTGTGTGTGAGTGTGAGTGTGTGTGAACATGTGAGTGAGTGTGTGTGAGTGTGTGTGAGTGAAAGTGTGAGTGTGTGTGAGTGAGTATGACTGACTGAGTGTGTGAGCATGTGTGTGTGTGAACGTGTGAGTGTGTGTGAGTGAGTGTGTGTGAGTGAGTGTGTGAACATGTGAGTGTGTGTGAGTGAGTGTGTGAACATGTGTGTGTGTGAGTGTGTGTGTGTGAGTGAGTGTGTGAACGTGTGAGTGTGTGAACATGTGAGTGTGTGTGTGAGTGTGTGAACATGTGAGTGTGTGTGAGTGAGTGTGTGAACATGTGTGTGTGTGTGAGTGAGTGTGTGTGAGTGAGTGTGTGTGTGTGTGAGTGAGTGTGTGAGTGAGTGTGTGAACATGTGTGTGTGTGTGAGTGAGTGAGTGTGAGTGAGTGTGTGTGTGGGTGTGTGTGAGTGAGTGTGCGTGAGTGTGTGAGTGTGCATGAGTGAGTGAGAGAGTGTGTGAGTGTATGGGTGTGAGTGAGTGTGTGTGAATAAGTGAGTGTGTGAGCGTGCTTGCGTGTGTGAGTGTGAGTGAGTGAATGTGTACATGTGAATGTTTGTGAGTAAATGAGTGAGTGTATCTATGTAAGTGCATGAGCATGTGTGAGAGGGAGAGTGTGTGTGAGTATGTCTGTGTGAGTGTGTGAGAAGCAATGTGTGTATGAGTGAGTGTGTCTGTGTGAGTATGTGTGAGAGGGAGTGTGTGTGTGTGAGTGACTGTATCTGTGTGAGTGTGTGAGTATGTGTGAGAGGGAGTGTGTGTGTGTGAGTGACTGTATCTGTGTGAGTGTGTGAGTATGTGTGAGAGGGAGTGCATGTGCGAGTGAGTGTCAGTGTGAGCATGTGTTAGAGGGAGTGTGTGAGCGTGTGTTAGAGGGAGTGTGTGTCTGTGTGAGTGTGTGAGTATGTGTGAGAGGGAGTGTGTATGTGAGTGCCTGTGTGAGTGTGTGAGCGTGTATGAGAGGGAGTGTGTGTGTGAGTGAGTGCGTGTGAGTGTGTAAGCATGTGTGTGAGTGAGTGTGTGTGTATGAATGTGTGTGTGCGTGAGTGTGAGTGTGTGTGTATATGTGTGTGTGAGTGAGTGTGTGTGTAAATGTGAGTGTGTGAGTGACTGAGTGTGAGTGTGTGTGTGTATGTGTGTGTGAGTGAGTGTGTGAGTGACTGAGTGTGAGTGTGTGTGTGTATGTGTGTGTGAGTGAGTGTGTGAGTGACTGAGTGTGAGTGTGTGTGTGTATGTGTGTGTGAGTGAGTGTGTGAGTGACTGAGTGTGAGTGCGTGCGTGAGTGTGTGTGAAAGTGAGTGTGAGTGTGTGTGTGTGAACAGCCTGTGGTAGTGTAGCCTTGTTTGTGATCTACTCCGAATCCCGAGGCAGCCAGCAGCCCAGAGCGAGGGGCACAGTATGAGGGGGAGTGTGCCTCCCTGGGGATCTGTTGACAGCACGACTGGAAGTTTGTTTACCAGAGTTTTGACGGGTGTTGCAAGGAATTGGCAGCGAGGCGTGCCGTCACATGAGGGGAGGCCACCACGCCAGTTAGGAAAAGGAGGATGTACAGCGGACGGGAATGGACAGAGTGGAACGGATAAAGTCCGGGGAGAGGAGTGTGATGGAGCGGCGGACAAACCTTCCCGAGTGTGGTACCGGGAGCATTCCTTCTGCCCTCAGGGTATGGACACGGTGGGGGGGGTTAACCACCACTGGGGTTAGTGGAAAGTGGGTGAGAGCGAGTGTCGGGGGGTGGTCCTGCCTCCGTGCCGTTGACTTGGAAGGCAGAGAGAGTGGTAACACGAGACAAGGCTCAGAATCCCCCCCCTTATTTACCCACGCAGCCTAACAGCTGTGTGTACTCAAGCAGTTTATCAATATGAAATAAATCAGATTCATAAGAGGCTGCCCGGGCAGGCAGCCAGAGATCCAGTACCCTTACAGTTAATTAACAACTCATTAACCACACTGCAATAGCCAATATTAATTAAGTTTATTGGGAGTCACAGGATAGCAACAAAGTTGAAAACGCTATCATTTTCACTGCATTTAATTACACAAACCATGCAAGTAATTATCCTCTAATTAGCCAGAGAAAAATGGAGAGTGAATTTATGATAAAGACTCGTTTCTCTTTCTGATTTGTTGACTTGTTCCGTGCTAGCCCTTTGCTCCCGGCTTGGGTCACCGTCTGTGCGGAGTCTGCACATTTTCCCTCCCCGTGTCTGCGTGGGTTTCCTCCGGGAGCTCCGGTTTCCTCCCACGCTCCAAAGGCTTGCTGGTTAGGTGGATTGGCCGTGCTAAATTGCCCCTTAGTGTCGGGAGTGGGGGACTGGCAGGGTAGGTGCACGGGGTTATGGGGACAGGGTCTGCGTGGGATTGTGGTAGGTGCAGACCTGATGGGCCAAATGGCCTCCTTCTGCACTGCATAGTGATTCTATGCAAATTCTTGGGAGATGATAGGCTCACAGAGTGTTATCTTTATAGCATTCTTATAATATGATAAAAACAAACAAGACTTTTAATCGGCAAACTCAATAGAACTGTCGTGGTGTCACAGTGGTTAGTGCTGCTGCCTCACAGCACCAGACACCCGGGTTCAATTCCTGGCTCGGGCCACTGTCTGTGTGGAGTCTGCACATTCTCCCCGTGTCTGCGTGGGTTTCCTCTGGGTGCTCCAGTTTCCTCCCATGCTCCAAAGACGTGCGGGTTACGTTGATTGGCCGTGCTAAATTCCCGCTCAATTTCCGGGGATGCGTAGGTTAGAGGGATCGGCAGGGTGAGTGTGTGGTGTTGCTGGGATAGGGCCTGGGTGGGATTGTGGTAGGCGCAGGCTTGATGGGCTGAATGGCCTCTTTTTGCACGGTAGGGATGAATCACTGTGCCACCGTGACGCCACAGGCAATTACCCCTCGAGCCTGCTTCTCAGTATAATCACGGCTAACCGTGGGGAGCCTCACTGCGAACTCCCCATGTCCCTTGATTCCCTGAGAGAACAAAAGTCTTTATTAGCCATATTCAGCAGTGGAGTGCCCACGACACTCAGGGATAGAGAATTCCAAAGATTCCCAACACTTTGACTGGGGAAATTTCCCTTTCTCTCTTCATCCCAAAAAATTGACCCAAATCCTGATCCAGCCTGGAGTATACTTTGTCACACTGCTTACTTCTGTTCTGCCATTAACACATTCTGATCTCTTAATGATGCCACTAATAGCACCCTTCCTAGCCATGATCATCACTATTTACATTTCCTTGACCATTTTGTCCATGACTATGGAATCCCTACAGAGCGGCAGGAGGCCACTCAGCCCTTGGTGTCTCCAAAAGAGCATCTAACTCAACCCCCCCACACCCCCCCCCCCACCACCCAGCCCACCCCCTTCCCCTCTCAGCCTCACCCCTGCTCCTCCTCCACTTCCCCTCTCCTTCCCTCTCTCCCACCCTTTACTCCCCTCCTCCTCCCCCCCTCCTCTCAGGGGGGTTGGGGTGGGTTGTTTTGAAAAGTGGACGGATCATGTTCTGTAAAACATGGAACGGACGGGTGGAAATTGACAGAAACCGGTGGGGGGGTTTGCGGGGGGGGGTCGCTGGAAATAACAAAACATGTAATTGCTATCCATACTGTGGTGTGTGGCCCCTTTAAGAGGGTCACATGATTGGGTTGGCAGGCGAGAGCAGGAAGCTGAGCCAATTGGGAGCAAGGGCACAGGCCGAGGGTTGGGGAGGAACCTCCGCTGGAGCCAGAGAGGGGAAGAGATTGGACGTGGGTTATAGTTCTGTAGACTGTCGATTGGGACTCTAATAAATAACCGAATAAACTAAGTTATATGGTGTGTGTGTATTTTGTCTCTGTGCGTGTGTGAGTGAGGTGTGTGAGTGAGTGTGTGTGTCTGTGAGAGTGTGTGTGTGTGTGTCGGTCAATATGTGTGAGTGTGTGTGTGTTTGTGAGAGTGCGTGTGTGTGTGTGTGTGTCTGTGTGTGTATCCATGTCTGAGCGAAGAACGGGATTTTCCAGCCACGCCCGTCCTAAGGCTGGAAATTCTCAGCCGAGGTCAATGGATCTTTGCACGGCCCGTGTCCCACCCACTCCAATCCCCATGGTGGGAGCAGTGGGAAAATAATACCCATGGCATCAGTATTTTATTTTGTGTGTGTTTCTCACTCTGTGGGAGTGTGTATACGGTGAGTGTGTTTCTCACTCTGTGGGAGTGTGTATATGGTGTGTATTTCTCAGTCTGTGGGAGTGTATACGGTGAGTGTGTTTCTCACTCTGTGGGAGTGTGTATACGGTGAGTGTGTTTCTCACTCTGTGGAAATGTGTACACAGTGTGTGTGTTTCTCACTCTGTGGGAGTGTGTATACAGTGAGTGTGTTTCTCACTCTGTGAGAGTGTATACGGTGAGTGTGTTTCTCACTCTGTGGGAGTGTGTATACAGTGTGTGTGTTTCTCACTCTGCGGGAGTGTGTACACTGTGTGTGTGTTTCTCACTCTGTGGGAGTGTGTATACGGTGAGTGTGTTTCTCACTCTGTGGGAGTGTGTATACGGTGAGTGTGTTTCTCACTCTGTGAGAGTGTATATGGTGAGTGTTTCTCACTCTGTGGGAGTGTGTACACAGTGTGTGTTTCTCAGTCTGTAGGAGTGTATACGGTGTGTGTGTCTCACTCTGTGGGAATGTGTACACAGTTTGTGTGTTTCTCATTCTGTGGAGTGTGTACACTATGTGTTTCTCAGTCCGGGGAAGTGTGTACACAGTGTGTGTTTCTCACTCTGTGGGAGTGTGTTTCTCAGTCTGGGGAAGTGTGCACACATTGTGTGTGTTTCTCACTCTGTGGGAGTGTGTACACAGTGTGTGTTTCTCAGTCTGTAGGAGTGTATATGGTGTATGTGTCTCACTCTGTGGGAATGTGTACACAGTTTGTGTGTTTCTCATTCTGTGGAGTGTGTACACTATGTGTTTCTCAGTCCGGGGAAGTGTGTACACAGTGTGTGTTTCTCAGTCTGTGGGAGTGTGTTTCTCAGTCTGGGGAAGTGTGTACACATTGTGTGTGTTTCTCACTCTGTGGGAGTGTGTACACAGTGTGTGTTTTTCAGTCTGTAGGAGTGTATATGGTGTGTGTGTCTCACTCTGTGGGAATGTGTACACAGTTTGTGTGTTTCTCATTCTGTGGAGTGTGTACACTATGTGTTTCTCAGTCCGGGGAAGTGTGTACACAGTGTGTGTTTCTCACTCTGTGGGAGTGTGTTTCTCAGTCTGGGGAAGTGTGTACACATTGTGTGTGTTTCTCACTCTGTGGGAGTGTGTACACAGTGTGTGTTTCTCAGTCTGTAGGAGTGTATATGGTGTGTGTGTCTCACTCTGTGGGAATGTGTACACAGTTTGTGTGTTTCTCGTTCTGTGGAGTGTGTACACTATGTGTTTCTCAGTCCGGGGAAGTGTGTACACAGTGTGTGTTTCTCACTCTGTGGGAGTGTGTTTCTCAGTCTGGGGAAGTGTGTACACATTGTGTGTGTTTCTCACTCTGTGGGAGTGTGTATACAGTGTGTGTGTTTCTCAGTCTGGGGAAGGGTGTACACAGTGTGTGTTTCTCAGTCTGGGGAAGTGTGTTTCTTACTCTGTGGGAGTGTGTATACAGCGAGTGTGTTTCTCAGTCTGGGGAAGTGTGTACACAGTGTGTATATTTCTCAGCCTGTGTGAGCGCACTGCCCATCCTGGCTGAATGCTGACATCTAGTGACTGCAGATTGTAAATGTTTCAGCCATGACCTCACTCTGTACCAATGAGGAAGCGCCTGAGAAGAACAATGTGGGCCCAATTCTCAACCTCTCCTCCTCAATCTCTCCTTATTCTCAATTTCACTCCCTTCTGTCCCTCTTCCTCTCTACTCCCTCTCCCCGTCCCTCTTTATTCTCTCCTTATTTCGCTGCACACAGTTTCTCCTCTCTCCCCAAACACTCTCCACTCTGTATACTTTACTGTAATCTCTCACCGCAAATGTCTCCCCTTTCCCTCTCTCTCCACATACTCTTACTTCCCTTTTCTCTGCTCTCTCTATTGTCTGTATGTGATTTTTTTCATACTCCTTTCTCTCCCCATGATATATATATGTATATATATAATATCACTGTCTCTCTCTCTCTTTCTCCCTCTGTCTGTCCACTGTCCTATACCTGTCTCACTCTACCTATCACTCCTATTGCAAAGCAAAGTTAAAGTTTATTTATTATTGTCACAAGTACGCTTACATTAACACTGCAATGAAGTTACAAAAACCCCCTAGTAGCCACACTCCAGTGCCTGTTGGGGTACACTGAGGGAGAATTTAGCACGGCCAATGCACCCGAACCAGCATGTCTTTCAGACTGTGGGAGGAAAGAGGAGCACCCGGAGGAAACCCACGCAGACACGGGGAGAACGTGCAAACTCCACACAGACAGTGACCCGAGCCGGGAGTTGAACCCGGGTCCCCGGCTCTGTGAGGTAGCAGTGCTAACCACCGTGCCACTCTCAGTGCCACCTTCTCCCTCTTTCTTTGGAGTTTGCTTATTTTATGGGCCTCCACTTTTTGATTTGTCCGTATTGAGGTTTTGCAATTCACTCCCATCCGAAGGTTGCCTTGACCCTGGATCACTGCCCCTGAAAAGAAAGGACACTTGTTCTCTGGCTTGAGAGAGTCTTGCCGTGACAATGACTTGGTAACAATTTTACCAGAGCAAAACGAGGCAAGGTAAGGGTTTGCACTCAAGACACTTTGCTGGAAAGCACCACTCCTACAGCAGTATCCAGTCACTGAGCCCTTTCAATACTGAAGGATCTGATTTGATTTCATAGAGTCCCTACAGTGCAGAAGGAGGCCATTTGGCCCATCAAGTCTACGCCGACCACAATCCCACCCAGGCCCTATCCCCATAACCCCAGACATTTACCCTACTCATCCCCCAGGCACTAAGGGGCAATTTTAGCATGACCTAACCCACACAGCTTTGGACTCTGGGAGGAAACCCATGCAGATACTGGGAGAAGATGCAGACTCTGCACAATGACCCGAGGCCGGAATTGAACCTGGGTCCCTGGTGTTGTGAGGCAGCGGTGCTAACCATTGTGCCACCCTGACACCACTTGATTTATTGTTGTCACATGTATTGGGGTGAAAACTTTTGTTTCTTGTACGCTATACAGACAAAGCATACCGTTCAGAGAGAAGGAGAGTGCAGAGTGTTGTGCTACAGTCATAGCTAGAGTGTAGAGAAAGATCAACTTCATATAAGGTAGGTCCATTCAAAAGTCTGATGGCAGCAGGGAAGAAGCTGATCTTGAATTGGTTGATACGTGACCTCAGATTTTTGTATCCTTTTTCCAATGGAAGAAGGTGGAAGAGAGAATGTCTGGGTTACATGGGGTCCTTGATTATTCTGCTTTTCCAAGGCAGCAGGAAGTGTAGACAGAGTCCATGGATGGGAGGCTGGTTTGCATGATGGACTGGGCTTCGTTCATAACATTTTGTTATTTCTTGCGGTTTTGGGCAGAGGAGGAACCCATACCAGGCTGTAATACATCTGGAAGGGGTGTTTTCTATGGTGTATCAGTAAAGATTGGTGAGAGCCTTAGTGGACATGGCAAATCTTCCATAGCCTCCTGAGAAAGTTGGTGGGCTTTCTAAACTATGTCCAGTTTTTCTGCATCCAGTACCCCGTCAATACTGAGGGAGTATTCCTGTACCCAGTGCTGTCTGAGTACCGAAGGGGTGTTTGTGTACCCAGTGCCCTCTGAGTACTGAAGGAGTGTTTCTGTACCCAGTGCCCGCTGAGTACTGAAGGAGTGTTTGTGTACCCAGTGCCCTCTGAGTACTGAAGGAGTGTTTCTGTCCCCAGTGCCCTCTGAGTACTGAAGGAGTGTTTCTGTCCCCAGTGCCCTCTGAGTACTGAAGGAGTGTTTCTGTCCCCAGTTCCCTCTGAGTACTGAAGGAGTGTTTCTGTCCCCAGTGCCCTCTGAGTACTGAAGGAGTGTTTGTGTACCCAGTGCCCTCTGAGTACTGAAGGAGTGTTTCTGTACCCAGTGCCCGCTGAGTACTGAAGGAGTGTTTCTGTCCCCAGTGCCCTCTGAGTACTGAAGGAGTGTTTCTGTCCCCAGTACCCTCTGAGTACTGAAGGAGTGTTTCTGTACCCAGTACCCTCTGAGTACTGAAGGAGTGTTTGTGTACCCAGTGCCGTCTGAGTACTGAAGGAGTGTTTCTGTACTCAGTGCCCTCTGAGTACTGAAGGAGTGTTTCTGTACCCAGTGCCCTCTGAGTACTGAAGGAGTGTTTCTGTACCCAGTACCCTCTGAGTACTGAAGGAGTGTTTGTGTACCCAGTGCCGTCTGAGTACTGAAGGAGTGTTTCTGTACCCAGTGCCCTCTGAGTACTGAAGGAGTGTTTCTGTACCCAGTGCCCTCTGAGTACTGAAGGAGTGTTTCTGTACCCAGTGCCTGCTGAGTACTGAAGGAGTGTTTCTGTCCCCAGTGCCCTCTGAGTACTGAAGGAGTGTTTCTGTCCCCAGTGCCCTCTGAGTACTGAAGGAGTGTTTCTGTACCCAGTGCCCTCTGAGTACTGAAGGAGTGTTTCTGTCCCCAGTTCCCTCTGAGTACTGAAGGAGTGTTTCTGTCCCCAGTTCCCTCTGAGTACTGAAGGAGTGTTTCTGTCCCCAGTTCCCTCTGAGTACTGAAGGAGTGTTTCTGTCCCCAGTGCCCTCTGAGTACTGAAGGAGTGTTTCTGTCCCCAGTGCCCTCTGAGTACTGAAGGAGTGTTTCTGTACCCAGTGCCCTCTGAGTACTGAAGGAGTGTTTCTGTCCCCAGTTCCCTCTGAGTACTGAAGGAGTGTTTCTGTCCCCAGTTCCCTCTGAGTACAGAAGGAGTGTTACTGTACTCAGTGCCCTCTGAGTACTGAAGGAGTGTTTCTGTACCCAGTGCCGTCTGAATACTGAAGGAGTGTTTCTGTCCCCAGTTCCCTCTGAGTACTGAAGGAGTGTTACTGTACTCAGTGCCCTCTGAGTACTGAAGGAGTGTTTCTGTCCCCAGTTCCCTCTGAGTACTGAAGGAGTGTTTCTGTCCCCAGTGCCCTCTGAGTACTGAAGGAGTGTTTCTGTACCCAGTGCCCTCTGAGTACTGAAGGAGTGTTTCTGTCCCCAGTGCCCTCTGAGTACAGAAGGAGTGTTTCTGTACCCAGTGCCCTCTGAGTACAGAAGGAGTGTTTCTGTACCCAGTACCCTCTGAGTACTGAAGGAGTGTTTCTGTACCCAGTGCCCTCTGAGTACTGAAGGAGGGTTTGTGTACCCAGTGCCGTCTGAGTACTGAAGGAGTGTTTCTGTACTCAGTGCCCTCTGAGTACTGAAGGAGTGTTTCTGTACCCAGTGCCCTCTGAGTACTGAAGGAGTGTTTGTGTACCCAGTGCCCTCTGAGTACTGAAGGAGTGTTTCTGTCCCCAGTGCCCTCTGAGTACTGAAGGAGTGTTTCTGTACCCAGTGCCCTCTGAGTACTGAAGGAGTGTTTCTGTCCCCAGTTCCCTCTGAGTACTGAAGGAGTGTTTCTGTCCCCAGTTCCCTCTGAGTACAGAAGGAGTGTTACTGTACTCAGTGCCCTCTGAGTACTGAAGGAGTGTTTCTGTACCCAGTGCCGTCTGAATACTGAAGGAGTGTTTCTGTCCCCAGTGCCCTCTGAGTACTGAAGGAGTGTTACTGTACTCAGTGCCCTCTGAGTACTGAAGGAGTGTTTCTGTCCCCAGTTCCCTCTGAGTACTGAAGGAGTGTTTCTGTCCCCAGTGCCCTCTGAGTACTGAAGGAGTGTTTCTGTACCCAGTGCCCTCTGAGTACTGAAGGAGTGTTTCTGTCCCCAGTGCCCTCTGAGTACAGAAGGAGTGTTTCTGTACCCAGTGCCCTCTGAGTACAGAAGGAGTGTTTCTGTACCCAGTACCCTCTGAGTACTGAAGGAGTGTTTCTGTACCCAGTGCCCTCTGAGTACTGAAGGAGGGTTTGTGTACCCAGTGCCGTCTGAGTACTGAAGGAGTGTTTCTGTACTCAGTGCCCTCTGAGTACTGAAGGAGTGTTTCTGTACCCAGTGCCCTCTGAGTACTGAAGGAGTGTTTGTGTACCCAGTGCCCTCTGAGTACTGAAGGAGTGTTTCTGTACCCAGTGCCCTCTGAGTACTGAAGGAGTGTTTCTGTCCCCAGTGCCCTCTGAGTACAGAAGGAGTGTTTCTGTCCCCAGTTCCCTCTGAGTACTGAAGGAGTGTTTCTGTCCCCAGTTCCCTCTGAGTACAGAAGGAGTGTTTCTGTCCCCAGTACCCTCTGAGTACTGAAGGAGTGTTTCTGTCCCCAGTACCCTCTGAGTACTGAAGGAGTGTTTCTGTCCCCAGTTCCCTCTGAGTACTGAAGGAGTGTTTCTGTCCCCAGTGCCCTCTGAGTACTGAAGGAGTGTTTCTGTCCCCAGTGCCCTCTGAGTACTGAAGGAGTGTTTCTGTCCCCAGTGCCCTCTGAGTACTGAAGGAGTGTTTCTGTCCCCAGTGCCCTCTGAGTACTGAAGGAGTGTTTCTGTCCCCAGTGCCCTCTGAGTACAGAAGGAGTGTTTCTGTACCCAGTACCCTCTGAGTACTGAAGGAGGGTTTCTGTACCCAGTACCCTCTGAGTACTGAAGGAGTGTTTCTGTACCCAGTGCCGTCTGAGTACTGAAGGAGTGTTTCTGTACCCAGTGCCGTCTGAGTACAGAAGGAGTGTTTCTGTCCCCAGTTCCCTCTGAGTACTGAAGGAGTGTTTCTGTACCCAGTTCCCTCTGAGTACTGAAGGAGTGTTTCTGTCCCCAGTTCCCTTTGAGTACTGAAGGAGTGTTTGTGTACCCAGTGCCCTCTGAGTACAGAAGGAGTGTTTCTGTACCCAGTGCCCTCTGAGTACTGAAGGAGTGTTTCTGTACCCAGTTCCCTCTGAGTACTGAAGGAGTGTTTCTGTCCCCAGTGCCCTCTGAGTACTGAAGGAGTGTTTCTGTCCCCAGTGCCCTCTGAGTACTGAAGGAGTGTTTCTGTCCCCAGTGCCCTCTGAGTACTGAAGGAGTGTTTCTGTACCCAGTGCCCTCTGAGTACTGAAGGAGTGTTTGTGTACTCAGTGCCCTCTGAGTACTGAAGGAGTGTTTGTGTACCCAGTGCCTGCTGAGTACTGAAGGATTGTTTCTGTACCCAGTGCCCTCTGAGTACTGAAGGAGTGTTTCTGTACCCAGTGCCCTCTGAGTACTGAAGGAGTGTTACTCTACCCAGTGCCCTCTGAGCGCTGAAGGAGTGTTTCTGTCCTGTCTGAGTCCTCTGAACTTGTTTATTTCCGGTGTTGTATTTACTAACAATTCCTGCTGTGGTTAACAGTGAGAAAAGTATCACAAACGCCCGAGCAGTTGTTTGGAAATGTCTGCGCTGTTACGTGCTGTTATTACACCACTTTCATTTTGAAGAAGCGAGGGGAATTTTCCGACAGGAAACCACATTTTTCAGCTCGGTGTTTGTGACAACCCTACTCGCAGGATGGAGCTCTCGTCTCCTGCTCCGTCCAAACAACACACCACCCTCAGGCTGAGCTCGATATGTGGGGAGAGCAGCAGAACAGGCAACAACAGACAGAGCTCACCAATCACTCCATCAATAGATCCTGGGAGAGGGAGTGATACAGAGAGGGAGAGACCGTGTCAGGGGAAAGAGAGGGAAACAGGGAGGGAGAGAGAGAGAGAGTGAGAGGAAGAGAGTGTATAAGGAGAAAGAGAGAGAAACAGGGGGAGAGAGAGAGTGTGTGTGTAAGGAGAAAGAGAGGGAAACAGGGGAGAAAGAGAGAAAGAGTGCATCAGGGGAAAGAGAGGGAAACAGGGAAGGAGAGACAGAGAGAGTGAGAGTGTGTGTGTGTCGGAGAAAGAGAGGGAAATGGGGGGAGAGAGAGAGAGAGGGAGAGTGGGATAGAGTGTGTAAGGAGAAAGAGAGGGAAACATGGGGAGAGAGAGAGAGAAGTTATAAGGGGAAAGAAAGGGGAAACGGGGGGGGTGGTGGTGGGAGAGAGAAAAAGGGAGAGAGGAAGAGACTGTAAGGAGAAAGAGAGGTAAACAGGGGGACAGGGAGAGAAAGACAGAGAGACAGAGAGAGAGAAATGGGAGGGGAAGATGGGGGGAGGAGGGAAGGAGAGAGAGGGTGAGGGGAAGAGGGGAGAAATGGGGGAAGGGAGCACGAGGGTGAAGGGAAGGGGAGAGTAAGAGAGAGAAAAGGGGGGAGGGAAAGGAGGGAGAGAGAGAGAGGAAAAGAAGGGAAAGAGATGGATGGAGGGAGAAGAGAGAAAGGAGAAAATGGGTACAGAGAGAGAGATGGATAGAGCAGGGAGAAAGAAGAGAGAGAGAAGATGGCATGGAAAAGAGGGAGGGAAGGAAAGAGAGTGGAGAGAGTCAGAGGAGGGTGAAAGAGGGGGTGTGATGGGGAGATGGAGAGAAGAGGAGTGAGAGGGGATGGGGGAGAGAGAAAGAGGGGGGGTGGAGTGTCATTGGGGGAGGGAGAGACAGCAAGTTAAATACCAGTGATAAGGAAGGACTGTAGGAAAAGAGATAATCAGCCATGTATATCGAAGGAAATAAAGGAGGGTAACAAATTGAAAGAAAATGCATACAAAGTGGCAAAGATTAGTGGGAACCTAGAGAATTGGGAAATCTTTAAAGGTCAGCAGAAAGCCACAAAAAAAGCTATAATGAAAAGTCGGATTGATTATGAGAGTAAGCTTGCTCAGAGTATGAAAACAGATGGCAAAAGTTTCGACAAATATATAAAACAAAAGAGTGGTGAAAGTAAACATTAGTCCTTTGGACGACGAGAAGGGGGGTGTAATAACTGGAAATGAGAAAATGGCTGAGGTATTGAGCAGATATTTTGTGTCGATCTTCACAGTGGAAGACACAAATAACATGCCAAAAATTGATGACAGGGAGACTATGGCAAGTGGGAACCTTGAAATTATCATTATCACGAGAGAGGTAGTGTTGGGCAAGTTAATGGGGCTAAAGATAGATAAGTCTCCTGGTCCTGATGGAATGTATCCCCGGGTACTAAAAGAGATGGTGGGAGAAATAGCAAATGAACTAATTTACCAAAATTCGTTGGACTCTGGGGTGGTTCCTGCAGATTGGAAAACAGCAAATGTGAAGCTACTATTTAAAAAACGAGGTAGACAAAAGGCGGGTAGCTATAGGCCAGTTAGCTTAACTTCTGTAGTAGGGAAAATGCTTGAATCTATCATCAAGGAAGAAATAGCGAGACATCTGGATATAAATTGTCCCATTGGTAAGATGCAGCATGGGTTCATGAAGGGAAGGTCATGTTTGACTAATTTGGTGGAATTCTTTGAGAACATTACATGTGCGGTGGACAATGAGGAACCTGTGGATGTGGTGTATCTGGATTTCCAGAAAGCATTTGACAAAGTGCCGCAGCAAAGACTGCTACATAAGATAAAGGTGCACAGAGTTACGGGTAATGTATTAGCATGGATAGAGGATTGGTTAGCGAAGCAGAGAGTGGGGGTAAATGGGTGTTTTTCTGGTTGGCAATCAGTGACTCGTGGTGTGCCTCAGGGATCAGTGTTGGGACCACAATTGTTTACGATTTACATCGATGATTTGGAGTTGGGGACAAGTGTAGTGGGTCAAAATTCGCAGATGACACTAAAATGGGTGGAAGAGCAAAGTGTGCAGAGGATGCTGAAAGTCTGCAAAGGCATATAGATAATCTAAGTGAGCAGGCAAGGGTCTGGCAGATGGAGTACAATGTTGGTAAATGTGAGCTCATCCATTTTGGTAGGAATCACAGCAAAATGGACTATTATTTAAATGGTAAAAACTTGCAGCATGCTGCTGTGCAGAGGGACCTGGGTGTCCTTGTGCAGGAATCTCAAGGAGTTGGTTTGCAGATGCAGTAGGTAATTAAGAGGGCAAATGGAATTTTGTCCTTCATTGCTAGAGGGACGGACTTTAAAAACAGCGAGGTTATGTTGTAGCTGTATAAGGTGCTGGTGAAGCCACACCTAGAGTACTGCGTACAGTTTTGGTCTCCTTACTTGAGAAGGATATGCTGACACTGGAGGGGGTGCAGAGGAGATTCACTAGGTTGATTCTAGGGTTGAGGGGGTTGGATTATGAGGAGAGACTGAGTAGACTGGGGCTATACTCATTGGAATTCAGCAGGATGAGGGGAGATCTTATAGAAACATATAAGATTATGAAGGGAATGGATAAGATAGAAGCAGGGAAGTTGTTTCCACTGGCGGGTGAAACTAGAACTAGGGGCATAGACTCAAAATAAGGGGGAACAGATTTAGGACTGAGTTGAGGAGGAATTTCTTCACACAAAGGGTTGTGAATCTGTGGAATTTCCTGCCCAGTGAAACAATTGGGGCTTGAATGTTTTTAAGGCAAGGATAGATAAATTTTTGAAAAGTAAAAGGTGAGAGAAGAGGAGGGAAGGAGTCAGAGAGAGGGAGGGAGTGAAGGAGAGGAGAGATCAAGGTAAGAGAGATAGAGGGGAGGGGAAAGAGAAAGGAAGGAGAGGAGGCGGTGAGACTTAGAGGAGTGAACACAGAGAGGAAAAGATAGAGCAGGGAGAAGAGAAAGGCAACGAGAGAGAAGATAAGAAAGGGAGATGGTGAGGGAGAAAGGAAGGAGTAGAGAAGCGGATGGAAGAAAGAAAAGGCTTTGGCTGGACAAGGGAGTGGGCAAAGGGTAAGAGTGAGGAGGGAATGGATCCCCAATGGAGAGATCCCAGTGTCACAGTGGATCCCCAATGGAGAGATCCCAGTGTCACAGTGGATCCCCAATGGAAAGATTCCATTGTTACAGTGGATCCCCAGTGGAGATAACTCAGTGTCACAGTGGATCCCCAATGGAGAGATCCCAGTGTCACAGTGGATCCCCAATGGAAAGATGCCAGTGTCACAGTGGATCCCCAATGGAGAGATCCCAGTGTCACAGTGGATCCCCAATGGAAAGATCCCATTGTTACAGTGGATCCCCAGTGGAGATAACTCAGTGTCACAGTGGATCCCCAATAGGGAAATCCCAATACAGTTACCACGTCAGAGTTGTAGGGAGCCAGGGCTGGTGTGTGTGCAAGGGCAGGGGAGAGGGGTTAGGGGTCTATTGGGGAGGGGGGAGAGTAGAGGGGGCGTTAGGTGCATAGGGAGGAGAGGCGGCATTAGGTGTGTGTGTGCTGTTGATGCCTCGGATAGGGTGCAGACTGATATGTTGGGGTACAGGTGGATGTGTTGGGGTACAGACGGATATGGCTGGGGTGCACACAGGTATGTTGGGAGGCAGATGGATATGTTGGGGTACAGACGGATACGTTGGGGTACAGATGGATATGTTGGAGTACAGGCGGATATGTCGGGGTGCAGGTGGATATGTTGGGGTACAGGCGGATATGTTGGGGTACAGGCGGATATATTGGGGTACTGGCGGGTATGTTGGGGTACAGGCAGATATGTTGGGGTACAGGTGGATATGTTTGAGGTACAGGCAGATATGTTGGGGTACTGACGGATAAGTTGGAGTACGTGCGGATATGTTGGGGTACAGACGGATACGTCGGGGCACAGGCGGATATGCTGGGGTACAGAAAGATATGTTGGGGTACTGGTGGATATGTTGGGGTACAGACGGTTATGTTTGGGTTTCGGTGGATATGTTGGGGTACAGGCGGATATGTTGGGAACGGACGGATATGTTGGGGTACAGGCAAATATGTTGGAGTACAGGCAGATATGTTGGGGTTTAGGCGGATATGTTGGGGTACAGGCAGATATGTTGGGGTACAGACAGTTATGTTTGAGTTTACTTGGATACGTTGGGGTACAGGCGGATATGTTGGGAACAGGCAGATATGTTGGGGTACAGGCGAATATGTCGGGGTACAGGCGGATATGTCGGGGTACAGGCAGATATGTTGGGGTACAGGCGAATATGTTGGGGTACAGGCGGATATGTCGGGGTACAGGCAGATATGTCGGGGTACAGACAGATATCTAAGTCACTCGATCCCAGCTCCAAGCTCCCGCCCACAGCCTCAGCTTCCTGAAGGTGTCAGCGTCAGTGGCGCGCTCGGACGCCATGGCAGCGCGCTGTGATCCGCGAGGAGGAAGTGGTTACTGAGACGTTTCCCGGAACCTGCCGCGACCACAGAGAGAGGAGCAGAGAGAGAGACACAACACAGCAGAAACAAAGAGGCCTTCCCAGGGCAGGCTCACCTCGCTCCCTCCAGCCACTGGAAACCAGTCACGGATTCAGTCTCCTTCCTGTCTGTGATTGTCAGCGTCCGCTGGGCCACACGCTAACTGGAGGCTGCTCAACAAGGGAGGGAAATCCAACGAGATGAGGGGCCAAAAAGAGGCAGAGGACATCCCACGCCAAAGGTATCTTCATTAAGGTGAGAACCCCGGGTTTTAACTTCCAAAATGTCACTCTGGGATCACCTGAGGCTTGTGTCATGGTATGAGGCCTAATGCAATACCCTCCCAAACCTAGGGAGATCTTTCATCGTTCCCTCAGGAAAGGCTTTGCTAAGAGTGAACACACTGTACCTTCCCTCCATTAGTGAGTCAGTAACCAAGATACAAACAAACTTATAGAACAGGCACTCCCTCGCCCCCCCGCTCCATGTCCTCCACAGCGAGCCTATCTGATCTGGAAGGCACTGCCTGAAAGGATGCTGGGAGCAGGTTCAACTTTCCAAAAGGAATGGGGCAACTTCCCGAGGGAGACAGTTTATGAGGGAAGAGGGGGAAAGTCGGCATCGATCTGGCAGCTCTTGCGAGAGGATGGTGCAGGCACCCTGGGCCGAATGGCCTACTTCCTTGCTGCCTCGTCCTATGAGTGTCCTTCAGCAGTGCTGTTTTCCTACACACACACTCACACACACACTCACACACACACAATACACACACACACTCACACACACACTCACACACACACACTCACACACACATACGCACATACACACAACACACACACATACACACACACACTCACACCCACACATACGCACACATACACAT